>NC_046661.1:837013-852053 GCF_010883055.1 Belonocnema kinseyi | reverse complement strand
CGGAATTGGTTGAGTCGTACAGCTGGCAACCGCTACCCCACCCCGCTTACTCACCAGACTTGGCTCCATCCGAATACCACTTATTTGCATCGATGGGGCACGATCTTAGCGAACAGCGCTTCACTTCTTACGAAAATGTTGGAAAATGGCTCGATGACTGGTTTGCTTCAAAAAACGAAGACTTTTTTTAGAAAGGTATCCATAAATTGCCTGAGAGGTGGACAAAATGTGTAGCCAGCGAGGGCGCATACTTTGAATAAAATATTTGTTATCATTCTCTTGAAATAAATGTGTTTTTTTCTTGAAAAAATACCGGTTTCATATGTATACACCTGGTAAGGCCAGACAGTCTACATATACTACCAACTTAGGAAATAGGTTAGGAAAGTTAGGAAGTTAGGAAAGATCGGATGCCGGTTGCTGTCGACCGAGTCGAGAGCAACCGGCAGCGCTCAGTGTCACTCGAGATTGCTGATGATCTTCGTCAATCTTCGTCTATCTGTTGCCAAAATAACTCGTCCATTTGAAAAGAGACAAGCGATAATAGAAAGAGAGAGATCAATAGACGCTGCATCATGATGCCCATTGAAGACAAATTTTACTTTATTATTTCGTTTGTTAGCAGTGTTGGAAAGTACACTCGGAGCCCCGGAGTGCAAGAGGCTGAAAAGAAATGTTTGGTTCCCCTCAGAAATAGATTGAAATAAAGGCAGCATATAAAATGTTATCCATTAAAAAAATTTCAGCAATGGAAATCAATTGATTTTAATATAGGTAGTCTTCACAGACCGGTCCCCGTAACCCAATTGTACTCTATATTAAAAAAATTTGTAATAAGATGAAAGCTTCCTAGAGTCCGAAATTTAAAAAAAACGCAAAATCCACAAATCTCTGTAAAAAGAAACTGTCAAAATAATCAGGGCCGCCACACAGTCACTGCTGGTAATTTTTTTCTCAAATCACTTCTTTAGTCACTTTTTAAAATAAAAGGATCAAAGTAGACACTTTCCTTTCAATATATATTTTAATTTAAGTCTATACCTATTTCTGAATCATCTTGAATTTTTTCAAATTATTTCTAGGTATTTTTAAAGTTTCGAAGAAATTTTCGAAAGGTTTGAATAATTTGAAGGGATTTAAAGGATCGTATGCTATATTTAAACCACATCAGGCATTTTCAAGAGCTTCTAACTGGGTGAAATTCAAATTCAAATTTGTGAGTGAAATTCAAATTTCGATTCAAATGACTCAAAATACAGGAAAAAATATCAAAATAAATTATAACTCTTAAAAGTCCTATACATTTTTGTTTTAACAATTTGTTTACAGGACTTGAAAATTAGGTTAATTATACGAAAATACCGTGAAAAAAATAGGCCAATTTTGATTCAAACGACTTAAAATAGAGGGAAAAATATCGGAAAAAGATTTATAATTTTTAAAAAGACATGAATAATTTTGTTTTAAAAATTTTGTATTGGAATTGAAAATTTAGTTTAATTTTACGAGCTTACAGTGGAAAAATAAAAAATTTCAGTTTCGATCTGAACGATTGTAAATTAAGAAAAACATTCTCTAAAACAGAATTATAATTCTTGAAAATACCCAAAAAAAATTATTTTTTCTATTTTTTGGTAGGGCTTGACAATGTTGTTTCGTTGTAAATGAAGACAGTGGAAATATAGAAGATTTAAATTTTGGATCTAAACGATTTAAGATACGTGGAAAAATCTCAAAATGGTCACCACAAAAATCTTAATGTTATCTTTATTTCGAAAAATTTATTTCAACAGGGACGTGGACAAAGAGTTAAATTACTCAATACGATTTATATTGTTGTTTTTAAAAATCCTCGAGATCGAGCTCAATTTCAACATCTTGCTCGACAAATATATCCAGGAAATCCTGGTTTTTTACAAGAAGCCTATCAGAACGCAACATCTAAACCTCATGACTGCCTTCTTTTCGATTTAAAACAGTCTACACCCGATAACTGTAGTTTTAGAACAAATATCTTTCCAACCGATGGATTTTCATATGTATACACACCTGTCAAAAATATAAAAGGAGGATCTCTAGTTGATGTAATACCAGTTGTACGTCTGTAATGGCGACGAGTGCCCGTAAATACATTGGTGAAAAAAACACAGCAGCATTGCATGCACTCTGTCGCCTCGATCGTAATCAACGAAAAGCGATTCTGTGCACAGCTAATGTAAAACTGGTAAAATATTTATGCGAGTGTGCTCTAAATATTTTGGCAGGGAATATACCTTTGAAAACACATGAGAAACATAAGTTAAAAAAGCATAAACATACTTAAAGAAAATTGGCAACACCGAAGGGTACTTGGAAAAATATAAAACGCTTTATCATTCAGAAGGGTGCATTTTTACCTTTATTACTCGCACCGATTAGCGGTAGTCTTCTCTCAAATATTTTCAGCTCGGATAATTTACGAGAATAAATATCCCTGTTACTTGAACAATTATGGAATATCGAAAAAGATGGTACTGGTGCCCAGTGAGCAGGTAGAAAAATTTCTACAACAAAGCTTCGGATCAGAGAATAATACTGTAAATAGAAAAGGGCACGCTTCTTCGATGAATGCTGTAGATAATTTCTTCTCTGGTGCTAACTATAAAGTTCCCAATCTCAACAATACGACCCAAACTCAAGGCAATATTATGACCAGGCTCGATGATGAAATGAGTCAAATTCAACATTCTTCATTTTGAAAAGATGAGTATGAAAAATTAAAAATGTATCAACAAGTTTTACAAAATTTTTTACGTGTAAAATGGGATTCACATGGTTCTCTCATTATAGATGGTAATAGTGTAAAAAATTCAAATATCAGTGATTTTATAAACGATGAATTGAGATTGAGAAGAAAGGTGAGACCGGCGGGGCGATACCAGTTTGCCATGATCCTTCGTGAAATCGGCATATCTAGCGAGATTGTCGGAAATAGAAAATACTGGAAAGAAGTAGTTTAGTCCCAAACTATCGCCTGGACTTTATGACTCACTAATGACCGAAGATGAAAAAGTCATTAGTGCTAACGAGATATACAAAGGGCTCACTGACACGCCACTCAGGAGTACGAAGCGAGTAGCACCTCGCAGTAGCACAGGACCGGGAGAAAAATTATATAATTTATTAAGAATAATGAGTTATTACGTAGATTACTACACGACCCAAGTCAGTGGAGGGGCATTATAAAAAATTTATGTTGGATCGACCTATCAGAGAGGTCATGGAATCGGCAGCTTTCTAGGTAGGCTTTTTCGACGTGCGTTGCCTATATTAGCACGAGGTTCACGTACAGTTGGAAAGAAAGCACTCTGAACAGGTGTTAATGTTTTAAATGACGTGAATAGGAAAGTACCACTAAAGTAGCCATTCAACTCACGTATTAATGAAACTCGTCAAAAATTAAAAAGAAAGCTTTGGATAAAATGGATAATCTTATGGGTGGATCTAGTTATAAATTTGGGGTAAAAAATTTCGGACCTCAGTTGTCCGGATTTCGTGGTCTTAACAGTGTCACACAGCTTAGAAAAGCGAGTAAATGGGGGAAAAAGCAAAGAGACTTAGCACAACACGTAATTTAAAGAAGAAGAAAAAGAAGAAAAACGGAGTGCAAAATAGAAATTCTATAAAGAGAATCAATAGTAGTATTAAAAGGAAAAATAAGAAAACACAGAACAAACAAAGCGTAAATCTTGCGCAGGAAAAAATAGCTCAATTTCGGATATTATTGGTGGTGAATAAGGAGATTATTATATCATGTCATTTGTACACACACATCCTAGCGAGTATTTAAAAATTGAACTAGATCTTTTTTCTCTTCCACCCACTCAAACTTCTATTGAGAGCTCGCATTGGGCACAAGCATACAGAGCCTATTTGAAAACATTGCTCAATTATGGCCCAGCTTCAAAAAGAGCCATCTGAAATCAGCTCTCTTGTGTGTAGATAATGCAGGAAAAATGGAAGATTTGACCACCAAAGATACAGGCATCGACATCCGTCGAGAATATTTTGGTGCAGGCAAAACAATAGATCTAATCGGACATCCCCATTGCGACATTTTTAATCAAAACAAATTTCTTCTTAACGGAGTCGAGATGCGTCTTCGACTCGTACGTACAAAAGATGCTTTTTGCCTTTTGGGCCCCGTTAGGACAAGCAGCTTACACATTTTGGAAGTATCGCTTCTTCTTCGTCGTTCAAAAATAAGCACCGGAATTTTACTAGCACACGCGAAAGCTCTAGCACAAGGAACAGCAAAATACCCGATAACAAGAATAGAGGTGAAAGCGCTCACTTTACATGGCGATATTCACGGTGAAACTCTTGTTAATGTTATTCTCGGTCAGTTACCAAAAAGAATAATCATTGGTTCCGTCGAGAATAGAGCCTTTAATGGAAATAGAGAAATTAATCCGTTCAATTTTAAAAATTACAAGATCAATTTCTTATCTCTTTAGATTGATGGCACACAAATACCCTCAAAACCTCTGCAGCCAGATTTTTCAAAAAATAAACTTTACGTTGATGCTTACCAGACTCTTTTCTCTGGCATTGGTATTCACTTTCTTAATGAGGGTAATGATATTAATAGAAGTGATTATCCGGAAGGATTTTGCCTGTTTGCTTTTAACCTTACCCCTGACCTTTCTGTAAATTGTTGTTCTCACTGGAATCTCGTAAAACATGGAAGTCTACGAATAGACGTGCTTTTTGGAAAACCACTCGCCAACACAGTAAACTGTATCGTATATGCAGAATATGATAGCGTTTTGGAAATTGACGCGTCGAGACAAGTTATTGTTGATTTTGGAGGGTAATAAATCCTTTTCACCGTCCCCCTAGTTTCTCGGATTTTTACATATCTCACATCCTAATGTGCACATGTGTTTACTTGGGAGAAGTTTAAACAGGAAAAAAATACCTTTTTACACACTCGTTGTTATCTCACTTTAAGAAAGCAGGTTTGTAAACATTAAAAACTATGAGAAAAATTTTGATTCACATAATCATATACATTTATGTAATTTTTCTAACTCAGCGATAATCTTTCATTTCGTCCAAAGTAGCCTTCCAACTCGGTTGTTTCGTCATGTGATAACTTCTCCATGCGAGGTATGCAACTCTTTGTCACAGCCGTCATCTTCAAACGCATTATTAGCAAGACTTTTTTATTGTGCCCGTGAAGTGGTCGTCATTGCGGTGGATCATAACATTATCGGACATTGGATAGCTGCACCACCTTATCCCTTTTCGGATCTTTGTAGCGATGCGAAGCACCAGAATAACCAGCTCACCTGCTTTTTTTCATGGCACTGAGTGGTTCGAGGGAGATAAGCTTGTCAAATCTACACCCGTGGCTGGGAGAAAGCTTTACTTCTGCAAAATATCACGAGTAGACAGATTATTAATCTGGAAGAATTAAAATGCCCAACTTTTAAAAAACTCGAAAACAACCAACATTATTGTTTTCATTACTGTCAAGATTACTGTCTGAAAAAAGGAACATTTTTTACATGTGCTCTTAATAACGTAAATAAACAGAAAATTTGGCTTTAGAGTCAAAAACGAGAAAAAGTAGCAGTTCGAGCTATCACACGTCAGAAAACACTGACAACAAATGTCTGTACTAAAGCTGACAATCTTGCGACGGCATTGACATCGAGAACGATCGCTGACAACATACAAATTTCTGCTAAAAAAATCAATTAGACTGCGCGTGAAATGAATTGTCCTTTAACAGAATTGACACGACTTGGCAGTCCTGGAAATAGCGATGGACAGCCTTCAGATACTTCGAGTACTTCAAGCAATACCAGGACATACGACTGGTGTATTCCCCGCGGATCGGATACCAAAGGTGTGGATGAGACCGGCTACTTTAATTTTTAACACGGATCTACTACATAAAAACAGATCGCATTAGGTACCGGTTTATATTGGCCGAAATGGCCACGGAACGTACTTTGACAGCTACGGCCTACCGCCTCTTGTTCCTCAACATCTTTGTCGTCTGCGAGGAAACTGTACCTTATTCCAATGGAACACAGCAGAGATACAAAGTTCCTCTTCGGACGTGTGTGGTCAGTTTTGTATTATGTTCTTGTATCATATGTGCAGTGGTTTTTTTTGTGTGAATTTACCAAATTTTTGAGAAAAAATTTGGTAAAAACTGATTGCCACGGATTGTACAGAATTCTAAAGAATACACAGAATTTAGAAAAGTTCAAATGATTCACAAAAATTTAAAGAATTCAAAGAATTTAAAAGAATTCCATGAATTCTAAAGAATTCTAAAGAATTCAAAAAAATAAAAATAATTTATAAGATTTCAAAGAATCATAAAAAAGATGTTCTATAATTTACTCTACACTTTAAGTTTTTGTTTAGTAAAAAGTGGGCCTTTATTTGAAACTTAAAGACTTTTAAACGTATCCAAATAATTTAGGTAATTAAAAAGCATTCGAAATAATACAAAAAATTCAAAAGCATTCACAAGATTCGAATGAATTCAAAAAAATCAAACGAACTCTCCCTAATTTTAAGTTTTCAATATTAATGATAAGCAATCCTTAATTTTTGATTTCAAAAAATTCATGCATGAAAACAGTGCAGCAGATTGTAAAGAAGTCAATAGAATACAAATAGAAGACAAACAAAATTTAACAAAATCAAAGGATTCAAAAGAATTAAAAAGAATTTGAAAAATTCAAAGAATTAAAAAGTATTCAATGAATTCAAATGACTTTTTAGTATGAGGTCTTTGCTTTTAATTTGTAGAAATAATATTTTTATTTAAAGAACTAAAACAAATCAAAGGATTCAACATAATGAAATCAATTTAAAAAAAGTGTAAATAAACCAAAGAATTAAAATGAACTCATCTTAATTTTCATTTGTTATTATTAATGTTAAGTAATACTTAGTTTTCTAATTCAAACAAATAAAAACAGTTAAAGCGTGAATACAAGTCAACAGATTGCTAAAAATTCAAAAGTATTCAAAGAATTGAAGAGATTCGAAAAGTATTCTAAGAATTCAAAAGATTTTAAAGAATTCCATCAATTTCAATGATTTAACAGAAATTAAAAATTAAAAATAATTCAAACGGATTTTAAAGAATCCAAAGAGGTGAAATCTATTCGATGAATTCAAATAAATATTTCTTTATTTTTAAATTATAATGTCAATTTTAGTCAATAATTAACTTTTTAATTAAAGCATGAAAACCATGTATCAGAGTGCAAATAACTCAAAAAATTACACGGAATTCAAGCGAATTAAAAGAATTTAAAAAATTAAAAAGAATTTAAAACGATTCATTGAATTCAAATACATTTTTAAATTTAGTTAGTTGCTTTTAATTTTAAACTGTAATTAATATTTGAATTTGAAAAATTCAAAGAAATTGAAAAAATTAAACAGAATGCAAACAATGAAGAAAAAAAATCAAAACAATCTAAATTTACAAAAGCATTCACATAATTTAAAAATGATTAAAGAATTCAAAAGATTTCAAAGAATTTAAGAGCTCAAAGTATTTAAACGAATTCAAAAGCATTCAAAAGATTATAAAATGAAAAAAATCAAAGAATGCGAAGAATTCAATAGAATGCAAACAATCGAAAAGAATTCAAACAAATTATCCAATTAAAAAGTATTGAAAGAATTCAGAAGCGGTAAATAATACAAAAGTATTTTTTTAAATAATATAAATATTCGCGTGCTCCTAATTTGAGGTCAAAATTATTATTTTTGTTTTCGTGTTCCTACTTTAAAGAATAAAGTTCAGTTTTTACAAAAAATTCGAGTCATCAGCCAAATCACCGCTACATCTTACTTTCCTTGCTTTTTAATATTATAAGTAACCATATTTTTTTATAAAATATGAAAAAAGTAGGAAGTAAAAAAATGGTAAATAATTGTTGACGTGTGACATATTGACGTTTCCAAAACAATTCTAAACAATTAAAAAAGTTCAAAAAACTCCAACTAATTCTTCATATTGTTAATTTTAGTCATAAGTAATTTCTTATCTTTGAAAAATAATATCTAAAATAATTGAAAATTATTGAAAGAATTGAAGAATTCAAAGAATTTAAAGAATTTAGAAGAACCCCAAGAATCCAAAAGTACTCAAAGAAATTAAATGAATTTTTAAGTTTAGGTTGTTGCTTTTAATTTTAAGTAATACTTAATATTTCAATCCGAAAAATTAAAAAATTCAAAGAATTCAAACAAAATTCAACGCAATGCAAAAATGAAAAAGAATCAAATAATCAAATAGAATCCAATATATGTACTTAATGGATCCGAAAGAATTCAAAGCAGTTAAAAGATTGTAAAAAGCATTTACATAAATCTATGAATGTAGAACAATTCAACGAATTAAAAAAAAACAATATAATGGAAAGAATCCAAGATGATTAAGAGAATTCGAAATATTCAAAGAATACAATATAGTTTTTTAATGAATGTGATTTTTTCGAAGAATTAAAGTGATTTTAAATAATTCGGATGGTTACAAAGAATTAACAAAAAGGCTACCGTTTACACTATCAGAGAAACCTGAGGTTTCATAAATTAGAAGGTGCCAGCACATGTTTGCGAATATTTTTTGATTTAGATATGTAGTCACATTACAAAATTTAAAATTCTATCGTCATTACCGACTCAATCTGTACGAAACCGGAAGGGCGCTTCTCCTAGCAACCACAACTGCTAGGTGGCGCTCGCATCTTATTCTGAAGTTCCTTTCTCATTATTCAAATAAATTGAAATACAAGGCCCTGTGTTGAACATTGTAAAGATTAAAAATTAATATTTATCAATAATATAGCAACTTTAAATGACCAGACATACGTGTTCCATAATACTAACTATCATTTAGAGAAAATTTACTCAAATTTACTAAAATGGGCTTTCTGCCCGCTATAAATGAATATATATTTAGCTATTAATTAGCAAAATATATTGAATAATTAATTGTGAGGAAGACGTAAAGGCTTCAACCCTTGTGAATGATACAAAATATGTACCGAAAATATCCAGCTAATCTTACGAAAATGTCGATATATAGATCCCCTCCGTCCTGAAATTCTTGCCTAAATTTCTGTACACGTAGCCCTGTCATTAAAAAATGTACACTTTGAAAATTGAAACATTTATGGTTGAAATTAACATCAAAGAAACTGAGCCTCGAACTGAGTAGTGTGGTATTTTGTATTAAAAATTGATAGATCAAATATTAAAAACCATGCATTTACTGATACATGTTCAGAGCTCTCAAATTCCCGAAAATTTAAGTTCAGCTTAGAGAACCGAGAATATGACAGAATTTAGAAGAGTTTAAAATAATTGAAGAGAATTAAAGAATTTATGATTTTTAACAATATTTGTATTGTTCAGGTTTTATTAACGGTTGCTTATAAATTATTGTCTAGCTCAGACTTATGCAGGAATTACAGTGTTTTATATACAAATTAAAAATTTTCAAACGTATTTATTTATTTATTTTAAAAAAACACAAAAAAGTTTTTTCTACTTTAAAACATAACTCTTTAAAAAAATACTGGAATTTTCAATGAAATTTATACAAAAACAGAAAAGAATTTTAAAACCAAAAGGACGAATTTCCAACAAATAAAGATTTTTTACTGCAAAAATAAATAAAAGTTTATCTAAATTATTGAACCTTTAAACCAGAAGACAAATTTTCTTCACAATAATTCAATTTTGAAATTAAAAATATGACTGTTAAATTAAAAATTAATTTTTTATAAAACTGATGAATTTTCACGCAAAAAAAGGAAATTTTAAACTAAAAAATAATTTTTGTGCAAAAAACACGCGATTTTCTAACTAAAAAATATAAATCTTAAAAATCGGAAAAGTTCCATTTTCGCTTAAAAAATTAATTGTTAACAAAAAAAGAAGTATTTTCCACTAAAACGGTAAATTTTCAAGCAAGACATAAGCCTTCAATAACAAAATTTCACAATGTAGTTTAACTTTGACCCAAGTAGTTAGATTTTCAATTAAAAAAGATTAATTTATAACAAGATAATTGAACTTTTAACCAACGAGATAAATTTTTAATTTAAAATATAAATCTTCAACAAAAAAGTGATTTCTCAACAAAACGATTCAATCTAATGTTTTTAAAAAAATAGTTGAATTATCAAGCAAAGAAGAACGAGTTTGAACCAAATATATGCATTTTCATACAATAAATGAAATTCCTTTTATAACAGATGAATTTTTAAATCAAAAAGATAAATTTTCAAAAAAAATAGTTGAATTTTCTGTTGAAAAAGATTTTGTTCGAGTTTTCAGTATCAAACTATGAATTTTTTAACATGAAATAATTTTCTACCAAAGAAATTAGATTTTCAATCCAAAAATAATTGAATTTACAAAAAAAAAAGAATTTTAAACAAAAAAAAAGGGGGTGGGATTCTCAAGAGGGTGGAGAGAGGGGTTGATCGTACCACTGTATAAGAAAGGGGATAAGGAGAGGCAGGAAAATTATAGAGGAATTCCTATAGATTTCGGGGCGCTGAATTCAAATTCGGTGACAAAAATCACCCATCATGTCATGGTTAAGCCATAACCTCAAAAAATGACAAAAAATCATTCACTGAGGCAAATAAATTTCAAAATAATGCCAGTGATGCAAATTTTCACTTCAAAAACATGTCGACAACTGTGAAGGATCAACCCTTGTCTGATATAAACTTATTTAACATAACTTTACCCAACAGAACCTGACCTCACCTAACCTGATTGTAGAAAATGTGTGCTACATCGAATGGGTCAACTCGAGCCTAACCTAGAAATAAATCTAACCTAACCTAACCTCAAGAAACACAATTAAACTGATTGAGTTGCCCCGTTGTGTTTGCGGTGCCGTTTCATTCAGCTTGGGCTTAACCTGGAAAGAGGTCAAGCATATCCTAACCTAAAAAACCTGACCTAACCTAACCTAACTTAACCTCACGTAACACAATTAAACTCATTGTGTTGTCCCGTTGTGTTTGCGGTACCGCTTCGGCTTAACCTACACAGAGGTTTAACCTATCCTAATATAACAAAATCTGACCTGACCTAACCTAGCCGAATGAAATTCAACCACACGTGTAGCTATGTAAGCGTACGGTTCTCAGTCTTAAATGTGTGCTATATTTAATAGCTTAACTCGATCTTAACCTACAAATGAATCTAACTTAACAGAACCTAACGAAATTTTGCTTAATGCAACGCAACACAACTTAACTTAAGTGTTCCCGTTGTAACACAATAAAATTCATTTCAATGTACTACATGTGTTTAAGAACTTAGACGCACATTACTCATTTGAAGAAACTTATAACTACAAGTAGAATAAATTGACCCGATTTCAATTAACCTGACAATGTTTGTATCAATTAAAATGTAGAACTGTAACTTAAACATGCAAATGAATAAGAGTTGTATTCAAAATTTTTTCTTTCTGCTTTTCTTAGACTTAAGGGATATATTTATACTATCTTTCGTGTTTACATTTTATCTTGCTTTTTATCGTAATTAAATTGATTTATAGAACTACTTCAGTCTATTTTCTGCCTGCTATAACATGTCCTTTTTTCTTCGAAGGAACGATGCAAAGGGTTACGCTTACGTTTAAGACCTACATTCGTTTCCCTTTTCAACATCCAGCAAAAATCAGCCATCATGACCTCGTCCCATCTACCCTGAGATCGTTGTTCCATCACTTTTATGTCTTGATGAAAACGTTCCCCTTGTTCTTTGCTGAAATCACCAACATTTTCTGGAAACTTTTCCAGATGGGAATCTAGAAAGTGAAGTTTTAAATTCATCAAGCAGCCTAACTTCTTGTAGTTTCTTATCATTTTCGCAACAATATTCTCGTAGTCTGGACTTTTTTTGTTACCAAAGGAATTTGCGTTTACTGCTTCAAAACTTTCCCAAGCGTCCCTTTCAATTTTCGTCATGTGGCTCACGAAATTAGTATCTCTTGTCAATATTCGAATCTGTGGTCCATCAGAGACTCCTTCTTTCAATTTAGGGTCCGAAACATTAGCTAATTTAAGGGATACATACTTATAGCATTGTCCATATTTTTCTAACGCCTTGACAAATTGCTTCATGAGCCCAAGCTTTATGTGGAGGGGTGGTAGTAAATTTTTTTATGTATCAACGAGGCTTTGGTTGATGATATTATGAGAACCAGGTTTGAATGAATCTCTTAAAGGCCAATGTTTTTTGCTGTAATGATTGGCTCGATCTCTGCTATTCCACAGGCATATAAAGCATGGCTCTCTCGTGAAACCCGATTGTTGGCCTAATATCATTGTTATGATTTTGAGATCACTACATATTTTCCATTTGTGATGCGTGTAATTAACTTTTTCAAGAAGCATTTTAACATTGTTATATTCTTCTTTGACGACCGCTGAGTGAGCTATAGGGAAAGGAGCGTAAGTATTCGTGTTATGCAGTAAAACAGCCTTAATGCTGCGTTTTGACGAATCAATGAAAAGTTGCCATTCTTCGTCTCTGTGCACATTTTTCTTCAAGTGGTTCATTAGTCTGTTAACGTCAGTGCAGTACACTAAAGACGTCTCTTCGTCTTTAACGAAAAAAATTTCTGAATTCTTTGTCCCTGTCGCGATAGAATGAAACTTTTGTCTTTGGCTCTAGAAGATTTCTTCTTTTTAGAAATAGAGCGGCAAATTCTGCGCCGTCATTCGGTAATCCAAGATCTCTAATAAAATCATTCAGTTCTAGTTGCGACACTAATATTGGAACCTTCAATTTCATTTTATGCACGCCATCTTCGTCATTTTTAGTCATTTTCAACGGAATCATCAGAACTATTTTCTTTTCGATCACTGGTTTCACTACCGTCTCCATGATGTTGACTTTCAACTTCCATCCTATCATCATTTAAAGCGCTTAAATCAGTCTGGCGTGCATTTTTATTGATTTCAATTGCTCTTGTGACTGTGCAAACATTAATGTACGAAATGTTTTTTTTTTATTTTTGGCGTTGAACCCTTTGAAGGAATTCATGCAAAAGTAGCAGTCCTTCGCAATAACGGGTTTTTTCCATGTGGTTGGTATAGAGTACTTGCGGTACTTTTCGTTGTTTGAATTTTTTAGACGATACAACATAAGTCTGCAGCATAAGTCTGCAATATGAAGAGCTACATTTGCATGATGACGACGTCGGAGAGCCCGCTTTCCCACCCTGGCCAGACGCCGATACTGGGGTTTTTCCATGCATCGTAATACACTTTTTACCTGTGTCTGCCATGACGGCATGAAAGCCGTTTACCCAGGGACTCAGCCAATGTGGATCCGTTGCCCACCGTCACCACGTGGAGGCGCCCTGGTTACAGACACAGGCGAATAATGCTAGCAACAAGCGGTTACGAATCTCCAGACATTTACTGCTATTGATTTCAAAATATGAAAGTACGCAAGAACAGGGTTGCCAGCGTAATCGGTTAGGTTAGGTCAGATTTTGTTAGGTTAGGATAGGTTAAACCTCTATGTAGGTTAAGCCGAAGCTGATTCAAACGGCACCGCAAACACAACGGGACAGCACAATCAGTTTAATTGTGTTTCGTGAGGTTAGGTTAGGCTAGGTTAGATTTATTTCTAGGTTAGGCTCGAGTTGACCTATTTGATGTAGCACACATTTGCTACTGGGAAAATATGCTTCCAGATCATTACTTGTAGTTTAATAAATTTCTGTTAATTCAGGTTAGTGAGGTCACGTTCTGTTGGGTAAAGCTATGTTAAATAAGTTGATATCAGACAAGGGTTGATCCTTCACAGTTGTCGACATGTTTTTGAAGTGAAAATTTGCATCACTGGAATTATTTTGAAATTTATTTGCCTCAGTGCATGATTTTTCGTCATTTTTTGAGGTTATGGCTCAACCATGACATGATGGGTGATTTTTTATACCGAATTTGAATTCAGCGCCCCCCAATCCATAGGAATACGTGTGTCTTGATACCAGATCCGCACACTTTTTTGTGTGGCTGTGTTATTTAAAAATTTAAAAACTTTCAGTTGAAAAAATTAATTTTCTACAAATCAAACGGATTTTCAACAAAAGAGTTAACTTTTCGACCTATGTGATTAATTTTCTACTATAAATGACGAATCTTTAACTGCAATAGTTGATTTTTAAGCAAAAAATATAAGTTTTTAACTAAAACAGTGAATTTGAACTGATACAGTTGCATTTTTATCTTTGGAAGACTTGAATTTTAAAGCAGGAAGATGGATTTTCAATTAAAACAATGAATTTTCAACTAGAATGATTGAACTTTTGACAAAAATATGAATTTCCAACCCAAAGGTTCATTTCTACTTAAAAAATATGAATTTTCAACTAAAAAAGGACATTTTTAAACCAAAAATTGAAATAAATTTATTTTAAATCAAAACATATGTGATCAACCAAAGAAATGAATTTTTATTTAAAACGATGAATCGTCAGCTAGAAAAATTAATTTTTAACTAAAGAGTTTAACTTTAAACGCCAATTTTGGGGCTCGCGGTGTCTGGAACTATCTCATTATAGCCCGCTCCGCTTTTGTTTGTTCATGCTTGAGTGCTCGCCAGAGTGACAGCCGCAAACCCCGCGCACCCCACGCAGCTCCTGTTACATCTACATGCGGCGCAGCCTCAATTCTCAGAAGCACTATAGAAGGGATAAAAAATATAAATTTCCGAACAAGTAGTTGAATTTTTATTTAAAAGAAATATACAATTTCGACAAAAAATATAGTAGTTAAATATTCTGGTAAAAAGCGAATTCTTAAGGGCATGTGATACATTTTAAAATCAAAAATTACCGACCGTCCCATGTTATTTTTTTCGCCAATTTAAAAACGGGGAAATTGAAATATCATGCTAATTTTTTTTTTAATGATAGCTGATATTATGAAGAAGGTCTGTCTGGTCAATTAAACTTGCCTTTTTA
>NC_046661.1:829021-836913 GCF_010883055.1 Belonocnema kinseyi | reverse complement strand
ATCTCGAAGCCTTGTATTTTAAATTATTTGATTATGACAACTGACCACATGGCCTTTTCATTCACTAATTGCAAGTGTCTGCAGCATTTATCTTGACTAAACAAGAAGAAAATAGGAATGCAATACGTATATATTGTTTAAAAGTTAACAAAATATGATTTCCGATTCAAATAAAATAATAAAAGTGTAGCAAATGAGCGAGGTGACCAGATAGTAGAAGTGTTTGTCTCCTAGCGGAAAAAGCATGTGTGCAAATGGATGACAGCGCAAGTTACAGATGCTTAGTGGCCAGTCTCTAGAAACTGCGCCGGTAACGGGGAAATCGTTAAAAGATCACAGTAACATCTGAGATAACTATTGGAGACTAATTAAAATATTTATGTTGATAAATTGTTCACAGTTGTTAAATTCAAATGGTAAAGTTGCATATGGTATTTTAAAATTGAACCAGATAATTAAAATGTTAGAAGTGTTAGAAATAAATTTCAAAACGTAATGTCAGGCATTACAAAACTTGGTGGGATTGAAGGTAAGAATCAATATTATTTTAATAAAAAATTTTCTTGGTGTGGCTATAATATAATCCAGTTAATTTGTAGGATGTCTCAAACTTTGATTTCTTAAATTAATGTACTTTTTGAGATTTTTCCAAGTGTTATAAATCGTTTGGGTCGAAATTTTAATTTTCTATTTTTCTACGGTACTTTGTAAAATTAAATTAAAATAACAAGTTCCACTAAAAAATGGAAGAAATAAATTTTTGTATGAATTTAAAAAAATTATCATTCCTGTTATGAGATTTTTACAAGTAATTTAATTTGCTTAAATCGAAATTGGAATTTTTTATTTTTCCACTGTACTTTCGTATAATGAAACTACATTGTCAAGCCCTACAAAAAAATAAATAAAATTAAATTTTGTAAAACTTTTCATCATTTATGAATTTTTCCTGTATGTTGAATCGTTTAGTTTAAAATTTAAATTTTTTATTTTTCCACTGTATTTTCGTAAAATTTAACTATATTAGTAAGTCCATTAAAAAATGGCTAAAATAAAATTATTCAGGACTTTTAAAAAGTTATTACTCCTTTTTGAGATTTTTTTCTGTATTCTGAATCATTTGGATTGATAATTCCCTTTCGAGAATTGTACCTGTATTTTGAATCGTTTAGATCAAAATTCGAATTTTCTATTTTTCCACGGTATTTTGATAAAATTAAACTAAATTTTTAAATCCAATCAAAAAAGCCTTAAATAAAATTGTTTAGGACTGTTAAAAGTTATAATTCATTTTTTAGATTTTTTCCAGCTTTTTAAATCGTTTTTATCAGAGTTAAAATTTTGAAATTTTTCACGGTATTTTCGTGAAATTAAACTAAATTGTGAAATCCCCGAAAAAAATGTTAAAATAAAGTTACTATTTATGACTTTTCCAAAGTTATAATTCCTTTTTACAATTTTCCACGAATTTAAAATTGTTTTGATCGGAATTTAAATACTCTATTTACAACGGTATTTTCGTAAAATTAAACTAAATTGTCAAGTCCAATCAAAAAGTTATAAAATAAAATTGTTTAGGACTTTTAAAAGTTAGAATTCCTTTTTGAGATTTTTTCCTGTGTATTGAATCGTTTGGATCAAAATTTTAACTTTTTAACGGTATTTTCTTGAAATTAAATTGTCAAGTCCCCAAAAAACTTGTTAAAATAAAATTATTACTCAGGACTTTTCAAAAGTTATAATTTCTTTTTGAGATTTTTCCACGTAGTTGGAAAGTTTGGATTGAAATGTGAAATTTCTATTTTTCCAGTGTGTTTTCGTAAAATTAAACTTAATTATCAAGTCCTATACAAATTGTTGAAATAAAATTATTTAGTACTTTCCAAAAGTTATAATTCGTAATTGAGATTTTTGAACGTATTTTGAATCATTTGGATCAAAAATTTTAATTTTCTATTTTTCACTGTATTTTCGTAAAATTAAACTACATTGTCAAGCCCTACCAAAAAATGGAAAATATAAATTTTGTTAGGACTTTTCTAAAATTACAATCCCTTTTTTGAGATTCTTGCCTGCATCTTGAATCGTTAAAATCAAAATTTAAATTTTCAAAATTTTAACTGTATTTTCGTAAAATTAAACTAAGATTACAAGACCTACTACAAATGCATAGAATAACACGTTTTGGACTTTTCAAAAGTTATCACTCCTTTTTGAGATTTTTTTCTGCATTTGGATTCATTTTGCTCGAATTTTGGCTTTCTATTTTTCCACAACATTTTGGATGACTAAAACTATAATGAAAAACCGTTCCAAAAAATAGATAAAATTAAATATTGTAGGACTTTTCATAATTTAGTATTTTTTCCTGTATTTTGAATCATTTGGATCAAAATTTCTAATTTCGATATTTCCACGATATTTTCTTAAAATTAAACTAAATTGTCAAGTCCCTAAAAAAACGGTTAAAATAATATTATTACTCAGGACTTTTCAAAAGTTATAATTCCTTTTGAGATTTTTCACGTATTTGGAACGTTTGGAATGAAATTTCTATTTTTCCACTGTGTTTTCGTAAAATTAAACTAAATTGTCAAGTCTTATAAAGAACGGTTAAAATAAAATTTCCTTTTTGAGATTTTTCCTAATATTATAAATCGTTTGGACCGAAATTCGAATTTTTCATTTTGCTACTGTATTTTTGTAAAATTAAATTACATTGCTAAGCCCTGACAGAAAAAAGAAAAAATAAATTTTGATAGGACTTTTCAAAATTTATAATTCCTTTTTGTGACTTTTCCCTGAATTTTTAATATTTTTACTCGAAATTCGAATTTTCTATTTTTCCACTGTATTTTTCTCAAATTAAACTACATTGTCAAGCCCTTCCAAAAAATGGAAAAAATAACTTTTATTATGATTTTTCAAAAATTATAAACCCTTTTTGGAAAATTTTTCCTCTATGTTGAATCGTTTGAAACAGAATTTAAATTTTCAAATTTTCCACAGTATTTTCGTAAAATTGAACTAAAATTACAAGCCATACCAAAAAAATGGATAAAATCTAACTAAATTTTCAAGTTCTATAAAAATAATCGCGGAAATAAAATTATTTAGGACTTTTTAAAACTTATAATTCTTTTTTGGAGATTTTTTCCCTGTATTTTCAATCGTTCATATCGAAATTTGATTTTTTTATTTTTCCATCGTATTTTCATAAAATTCAACTAAATTGTCAAGCACAATAAAGAATTGTTTAGATAAAATTATTGAGGACTTTTTGAAAATTATAATTCCTTTTTTGAGATTTAATCATGGATCTTGAATCACTTGGATCGAAATTTCGATTTTCTATTTCCCACGGTATTTTTGTAAAATATAATTAAATATTCAAGTCCTATACAAAAATGGTAAAAATGAAATTATTTAGGACTTTCAAAAGTTATAATTCCTTTTCGATATTTTTTCCTGTCCTTTGAGTCGCTAGAATCAAAGTTTGAATATTATATTTTTTCAAGATATTTTGGTAAAATTACACACAATTGTGAAGTTCTATAAAAAAATTATTAAAACAAATTTTTTAGGACTTTTAAAATTTATGATTAATTTTTGCGATTTTTTCCTGTATTTAGCGTCATTTCCATAGAAATTTGAATAAAAAATGTTTCCACGGGATTTTCGTTAAATTAATCTGAATGTTTAAGTCCTACAAAAACCAATAAAAAATGGTTCATCCCAAAATTTATCCTCTCGCGAGGAAATCGCAATTTAAGATTGCAATATCACAGTCTGGCAGATTTGATATTTGCTAAATATTCTAAAAAAAATATTGTGTTTTCATGAAATGATAATGTCAAGAAACGCCAAATTAATAAGGTTAAATAATCTATTCATATACTTTAAAATTTGTACTATATTTTATCTGAAACTTTATTAAACAGTAACAAAAACTATTGTATAGGGAAATTAGATTTCGCAAAAATCCGCTTAGCATAATATATATATTTGATTTTTAAATAATTTTTTAAGAAACAAACCAAGTTTCTATAAGAATGTTGGTTATAAAACTGTGCACTTTAATTCTTCATTTAATAATGAAATAACGAAATTCTACAAAATTCTTTACAGTGCATTCATATTTGTTTAAATCTTTTAAAATTAGTAGAAACCGTGGAAATTCTTTGTAAATAATTTATAAATGTTTAAGTCTCTTGAAAATGCCTGATATTTTTTAAAAATTTTGTTGAAAATTTTTCAAATATTTTAAAAATATCGTGGGATTTGAAATAATTATTGAAAAACTTTATCAATCGACCTTCAGGATCAATTAGATAATTAGTTGAAAAATGTATTAAAATTCCTTAAAATATGTTCAATTAAAAGCTCTTGAAAATGCCTTATGTGTTTTAAATATAACATGCAATCCTTTAAATCCCTTCAAATTATTGAAATCTATTGAAAATTTCTCCGAATATTTAAAAATACCTAGAAATATTTTTAAAGAATTCAAGATAATTTAGAAATAGGCATAGACTTAAATTGAAATTTTTATTAAAAGAAAAGGGTCTAATGTGATCTTTTATTTTAAAAAGTGACTAAAGAAGTTATTTGAGAAAAAAAGTTACTAGGCAGTGACTGCGTGGCAGCCCTGATTATTCTTACAGTTTCTTTTCACAGAAATTCCCGGGTTTTTGCGGTTTTTTTCAAATGTCTGCCTCTAGGAAACTTTCATCTTATTATATACAATTTTCAAATATAGGGTACAATATGGTTACGGGGACCGTTCTGTGATCTGTTTCTGAGGGGGCCCAAAAATTTATTTTCAGCCCTGCGCCCCGGGGCTCCGAGTGTACTTTCCGACACGGTTGAGAAACGAAATAATAAAGTCAAATTTGTCTTCAACGGGGGCATCAGTATTCTGTTCAGCAACGATTGATCTCTCTCTCTCTCTTTCTGATCACTTAGCTCTTTTCAGCTGGACGAAGCTAAATAAATTTACGACTCAAGAATTCCTATTGACGTCTTATGGGGGTGGAAGTCAGTGGAAGTGCACCCCTGTAACAGGCTACAGAAATAATTTTGGTTGCACCCCGACCACTTCTAACATACCGTGGGGGCGGGAAGGAACCTCTGTGATTGGTCACATGAATAATGTTGGCCTCTAACTCTTGCCAATGTCTTGTGGCGAGGCTAGTAAGTTCTATAAGTGTGTATTCGGTAACACCCACTCCCATTCAATACCTCACACCTATCCAGCAGTCCCACTCGTATTTAATATAACTCCTAGAATATGAACAGAACCATAAGTCATTTCGAGTATACATGACTGTATACGTAATTCGCTTTTATTTCGTATTTTGCTCTTCGTGAAAACCAGCCGGAAACCAACAAGCTTGCTAGGACAGGCAACTAACAATGTTTCCGGCGCCGGCAATGTAGACTCCACCTTTTCTTTATTGTTAAAAATCCATATTTTTGGTATATATAATTTAACTATTCTATTCTAAGATTCATTATTTTAACCCTTTACCGCCCACAGTGACATATATGTAACGTTTGGAAGACTTGAGTTTTTTTAAATATGACTTTGAGACGAACAGCAATTTTTAACGCAAGGATTTACATGAAAGTCAGGACGGTAATGAGCTACAATTTTAGTTTTGTATACACTCCGCCATAGGAATAATATGCCTAAATAAGGGTAAGTTAATTCATTTCAATTAATTATTCCATAGTTCTGATCGAAAATTCATTTGTTCGGTTGAGCACTAATTTTTCTAACTTAGAATTTAATTACTCAAGTTTTGGTGCGCAATTTATCTTTTTTAATAATAATCAATTTGTTGTGGTTGAAAATGCAACTGTTTCAGTCAAAAGTCACTGTATTATTTAAAAACTCTTCTTTCTTGCTTCAAATTGAACTATTGCAGTTAAAGATTCGTCATTTTCATTTGAAATTTAAGTATTTGTTTGAAAATTAATTAATTTTTCAATTTTTGCTCTGTTGCGTTGAGCGACGTTTAGAATAAATGTCATGAATTAAAATTAATGTTTTTCGTTCAGCCGCAAATATGAAAATTTTACTTTTAGTTGACCGGGAAAATTAAAAAACTTGACCGGAAAAAACTGGATGCATTTTATTTGATCATTCTTCTCTGAAATCCAGAATGCATACTTTTAATTTTTAAATTCAGAATTTGTATGTGTTATCTTCATTTTAAATTAAGAATTGTTAAATTTAAGTATATTGAAAATTTGTATGTTTATCTGATTGTTTAAGTTTCTTTTTTTCAGGTAGATAGTAAAAGATATGTGATATCTGAAGAATATAAAGCCTCTTTTGATATTTATATCAGAGCTGACTGATTGAATATGATTCAGCTGACTGATTATATTCATTATTTTAATGAGTTTTCTTAATGTCGAAAAGTGATTTCTACTTAACCTACAGTTGCAGGATATATGAGTGAAAATAATTATCATTTTTGTTTTAGGACGGAGTTTCGTCAAAGAAATATAATTTACTTTAAACAGAGAATTTTTCACATGGAACGGGAATTTATTTGAAGAATTAAAACTGTGATTTAGAAGAAAGAAGTTTTAAAAGTATCTGTTCCAAGTCAACATTCGTCACAATTTAAAATTTCTTTCTTCCGAATTTAGAAAAAAGTGCTTCACGTAGATTTCTAGTAGTGGTAGTATTTCGAAGAGGAAATATTTCTTAATTTTAATATACATTTTTTCACATTTTTCGTTTACCTTTTTGTCTTAAAACTTTATCTACTTGCAGTTAAAAGTTAAACATGAAAACAATAAAATTAAAAATTAATTTTCGTTCGAATATTCACCACTTTATAGTCCAGACGAGTTAAATTATTTTGAGGCAATAAAAAAATATAATTGTTTTGCTGCGAAACACTTTTTAAAAAATGAAATTTGTCCTTCAGAAAATCATCATGCATGGAGAATTATAATAGGTTCTGGCTTTCTAGAGAGAAGAGAATGTTTGAATTGTGCGAGAAAGGGGATGTAAAATTGGAGCATTGGTTGGAGGAATGTGAAGAGGTGGAGAAAAGGGGGATAAGCATGGTGGTATTGTTGCATGAAAGGGGTGACAAAAGGGCAGTAGCATGCTGCCGTCCTGAAGAAGAAACACTCATCTGCATTCTTATCAAAAATGAGTTTTTTATATGGTTGGATTCGTAATGAAAAGACAAATTTAACTATGCTAATCATTATTAAAAATTGTAATTAAATCTCGAGATAATTAGGTCTCAATTAGCCTATCTACAGAGATTTTCGAGAATTCCTGCTGAAGAAACACACATCTGCAGAAATTCTAGCTTATCTACACGATTTCCAGGATTTGACATAGTGCTGAGCCCTGAGTTCCTCATGAAAAAAACACATCTGCGCAGATGTGTTTTTTTACCAGGATCTTCGGTCTTCCTGCAGTCCGATTTCCTTAAATCGAATAGCTCAAGTACATGATAAGTTTCTTCACCAGGATTCGAGGGTAATTTTGAGCCACCGATCCTTATTTTCAATAGCTTATCTGCTTTTTTTATTTGTCAAGTAAAAATAATTCTAGTTGAATTATTTATAATATAATTATTATTAATAATCTGAAATAATTATAGAAATATAATTAATACATTATTATCATTTTAGAGACTATCTTAACCATTTGGTGATATTTGAAAAATTGTTATTTTAAAAAAATAATTTTTAAACATAATTTACAATAATCGCGCACATTTTTTAAATGTTAGATATTAAACAATTGAGATCTACGAGGGGAAGTACATCAATTGATTACAAGATGGATTATAATGTGGAAGAGGACTTTAAAACGCTTGATTTTCTCCAAGTAAAGTCGATTAAATCAAAAA
>NC_046661.1:815040-828921 GCF_010883055.1 Belonocnema kinseyi | reverse complement strand
GGCCTATCTACCGAAAGCAGGATTCTCGGCGAATTTCTGCATTAATATTTAGCCTATCTACAGTTTTGCATATAAATAATTGGAATTCGCCATTTTTGTTTTGTTTTAATGAATAGAGCATGTCCGATTTACCTAAGAACAGTACTTTTCTTTTCAAAAAATCTCATACGTTAAAAGGTACAGATGCAAACGCGTTTTATTGAATATCTCGGATCGTCTAAAATGCAGATGAGTGTTTCTTCATCAGGGCGGCAGCATGGGTGAAGGGGTTGTTGGGTAAGATAGAGAAGAAGAGAAGGAAGGAGGAAGAGGATTGGAGAAAGAAAAATTGTAAATAGGAGAGGAACTAGATGCAGGAGAAATGTAAATATTGTAAATAATATTAGGTGTTAGCCGCGGAGACAAAGACTGGTAATGCGAGGCATAGCGACAAAAGAGCGAAATGCGTGTGAAGCGAGGCGCAGCGAGAAAGCATAGCCTATAGGATCGAGCGGATTAGTTATAAGATGTGGATGGATAGTACTTTGTAAGACGTAGTTGTAAGAAAATTCTGTAAAAAAATGGAAGTGTAAGCAAGTCAATTTTTTAAGACCAGCAGGCCGAAAAATAAACGTTTATCTATCTATCTAGTAGCTATTGGAGAACATGCTCAAAAATGAAAAAAAATCGAAAAGTTACTTTTGCAACAATCAATTTTTTACTAAATCTTGATAATTTGTTTAAATTGTAAAATATCTTGGAAAAATAATAAGTCCACTCAATTCAACGAAAAAAATACAAAAAACTGTCTTTTATTATTTGACAGAAGCTTCATTTTTGAACACTAACGCAATCACATTCAAGTAGAATAATGAAGCTTCAGATGCATAAGGAAAAATACGAATTTAAAAACTTTTTTTGCCTTAAAATTAATTTATTTAAAAATTTTTGTTTTTTCTATAGACGTATAAGCCATTCTCAATGAAACTGTTTAGAATTTAAGATTTTGTTTTCAAAAATATTTGATTTCTCAAGATTTTTACACTATGAATTTTTACAACATAATTTACATATAAAAAATAAATAAACAATATTGCACTAGTCTGGGTCTTTTTGGCAGCATTTCAAATTGATCTTCATGGTACGAATTTCCAGTATACTGCATTTCTTCCTGATCTTCAACCGTTTGTTCTATATCGCTAAATTCCTCGGATAACTGAATTTCCGGGTTCAAGCAAAGATCTGGCTACTCGGTTTCACGTGAAAATCTTCATATTCATCGAAATCTTCCGAAATTTTCTCAAAGTTCGAACAATCGTCCAAACCATGACATTTTTTACATTTTGCACATGCTTATACGTCTATAAATTCAACAATAATTTAAAAACCAATTGATTTTGAGGCAAACAAAAATTGATAAATTCATATTTTTCCTTATTTATCTGAAGCTTCATTATTAGACTTGAATGTTGATAGCGTTAGTGTTCAAAAATAAATCTTCTCGTCAAAGTATAAAATACAGTTTCTTTCGTATTTTTTCCATGAAATTGAATAGGCTAATCAGTTTTTAAAGATATTTTACAATTTAAACAAATGATCAACACTTAGTAAAAAATTGGTTCTTGCAAAAGTCACCTTTCGATTTTTTTCATTGAGTTTAGTAAAAATAAAATTATTTTTGCGGAATTTTGAGGTTAATTGAAAAAGTCACTGATACAAAAGTTGTTGTTTTTTTTATAATCTATATGTTTTATATTAAAAACTTTTTTCTCTGACTTCAACTTTCGCCGAGAATCACAATACCTTTTTCACCCCTTAAACCCCCCCCCCCCCCTCTCCCAATGAACCCTGCCACACCTATGCTAATGCATTTTTCTTTTTCACGTTTATTATGAATCACTTTACCATTTTCAAATATTCAAGTGCTGTTAACAATTTTCTTGTTCCCAAAATCTAATTCGCCTCGGCTATTTAACCGAAAATTCATCTCTTTTTGGAAATATAAATTCTTTGTGGAAAATCAGTTTTTCAACTAAACATTTAACGATTCTATTAAAAAATTTAACTATTTTTATGAAAATAAGATTTTTAGCGGAAAATTTAACTATTCTATTTTTTGCTACAATTTTATTTTGATTTATTTGACTTATTGAAAGTTCATAAATTGAAAGCATTTCAGGGAAATTCCATAGGATACCTGTATTGATGTTATTTCAATGAATTTATTCTCCCATTATTTCCTTATTTTCGTGAAAAAACACGTTATTTGTCATGTTTTGACGGCATTTTCGGATGTGAAGTCAAGTGGCGATTTACTCCCGAGTATCAATATTTAACTTAAAATAAGAATTTCAAATATACGGAAATATATTTGAATATGTTAAATAGCTAGGCATTACGAAAATATCACAAATAAGGTCCCAGTTTAAAAATAATCTTATGTAGGTTAATTTCACAAAGCAGATAACAGTGAGAAGCGAGTTAAATCTATCCTAGTATACTAGGATAGAATAAGCAAAATAAGGAGCGAGTATCGATGAGTCGATGTGCTTTTATTCACTGTGATAATTCGCTATATCGATTATCAAGTACAGTATTTTTTATCATCAAGTACCACATCTCTGAGAGTACACTCGCAGTAATAATGAGTAAAGTCGGCAGTATTGAAAATAAAATTATTTAGTTTATGATTTTGTCTGTTTTAAGTTCCTATTGCAAAGCATCGAAACCCAACTTAGTTTCTGATCAAATTAATTACAATATTTCCGGGTATAACTTGTAAAATTCATTGTAGCAATTGCGAACTTAACTTTCTGCTAACAATCACCACTATTATAAATATTCTAATAAACAAATTGTGTTATATTTTTTTTTTTTTGATGATGCTTTTCTCATCAACCAACTTTCAAATTATTTCTAAATTATAATAAATAGCTGCAGAAAATTTGAATGTCAAATATTTTTATTGCTAATTACAATATTATAAAAAAATAAAAAATGTAGCGTTTTCCATCAGAAAAGAATTATTTCTTCTGCTAAATCAAGTTGCAGTTTTGTAAGTGGTTAAGTGGTTAATGCATCTCGATAATAGTGCTTAATTAAGTAACTTCCTCAATAATTCTGAATAATAATGGAGAATTGTAACTCAGAAACAAAATATAAAAAAAAGTATTTTGCGATATTATTTTGCCATACTATGCTATACTATTGCTATTGCCAATAACAATAACAATAGAGAATTACTAACACACTTTCTTGATGAATTATAACCGCTTAGAAAACTGAACTTGATTTAGCAGAAAAAATCTCTTCCGATGGAAAACGCTAAAAAAATTTATTTGTTCATAATATTGTTATTAACAATAAAAATATTTAACATTTATATTTTTGCAGCTATTTATTATAATTTAGAATTAATTTGAAAGTTGGTTGATGAGAAAAACATCTTCGAAAAAAATAAAAAAACCCAATTTGTTTATTAAAATATTTAGAATAGTAGTAATTGTTAATTAATGTATATTTTCCATTCTTGATACTGCTTCCACGAGATATTCAGGTATTTTTCTTCAAGATAAAGTTTGTTGTTCTGAGCACGTTTGAAAGTATTTGTATAACAATTAACCTAAATCTTAAACCTAATATTCATGTTGCTGAAATATATCTGCAAGAATTCTAATAGATAGCGACTACTCTTAACTCTTTTCTTCGAAGAAAAATAATATTTGTAAAATGTTCAATATTGAAGTTCTATTTGTTTAAATAATAAATGTCACTGATTGAAATTTAAAAATTGTGCATAATGACGTTTTCAACGGTGTCGTGATTGTCTTATGTTACATAGTGCAGTCGCTAATGACCCTGGTTAGAAAAATTTTTATTTAACAAAATGTTTCGCCTATATTTTGAAATGTATGCATAATATATAATAAAAAGTTCTGCTTATGTCTTGCCTTAACTGGCTGGAAATTTACTAAGTTCTCCCCATGTCTTGCGTTGATTCGCCGGATATTGACTAAGTCCTACTCATCTCTTGCCTTAATTGGCCGGAAAATGACTAAGCTCTGCTTATGTCTTGCCTTCATTGACCAGATATTTACTCAGTCCTACCCACGTCTTGCCTTAATTAGCCGGATACTTATTAAGTCCTGCTCATGTCTTGTCTTCATTGGCCGGGTATTTACTAAGCCCTCCTCATGTCATGCGTTAATTTGTCGAATACTAAGTCCTGATTATGTCTTGCCTTAATTGGCAGGGTATTTACTAAGCTCTCCTCATGTCTTACGTTAATTTCCGGGATAATGACTAAGTTCTGCCTATGTCTTGCCTTAATTGGCCAGATATTTACTGAGGCCTGCTCATGTCTTGCCTTCATTGGCCAGATATTTATTAAGTCCTACTCATGCCTTGCCTTAATTAGCCGGATAATGATTGGTTCTGCTCATGTCTTGCCTTCATTGGGCAGATATTTATTAAGTCCTTCTCTTGTCTTGCCTTAATTGGCCGGATATTTACTAAGTGCTGCAAATATCTTGCCTTAATTGGCCAGATATATACTGAGTCCTGCTCATGTCTTGCCTTCATTGGCCAGATATTTATTAAGTCCTGCTCACGTCTTGCCTTAATTGACCGGAAATTTACTTGGTCCTGCTCACGTCTTGCATTAATTGGCCGGATACTTACAAAGTCCTTCTCTTGTCTTTCTTTAATCGGGCGGATATTGACCAAATCTTAATCGCGGCTTGCCTTAATTAGCCGGATACTGAATAGGTCCTGCTCATGTCTTGCCTTAATTGGCCGGATAACGATTGGTTCTGCTCATAACTTGCCTTCATTGGCCAGATATTTATTAAGTCCTGCTCATGACTTAATTTGCCTTAATTAGCCAAATAATGATTGGTTCTGTTCGTGTCTCTCCTTAATTGTCCGGTTATTGACTCAATCGTACTCGCGTCTTGCCTTAATTGGCCGGATATTTACTGAGTCCTGCTCATGTCTCACATCGATTTGCCGGATATTTACTAAGCCCTGCTCGTGTCTTTCCTTCATTGGCTGGATATTGGCTACATCGTACTCACGTCTTGCCTTAATTCGACGGACATTGACTAGGTCCTGCCAATGCTTTTTCTTAATTGGCCGGAAAATGATTAGTTCTGCTTATGTCTTGCCTTGATTGGCCGGATATTTACTCATTACTGCTAATGTATTGCCTTAATTGGCCAGATATTTATTAAGTACTGCTCATTTTTTCCCTTAATTGGCCGGATATTTACTGATTCCTTCTCGTGTCTTGCCTTAATTGGCCGGATATTTACTGAGTCCTGTTCGTGTCTCTCCCTAATTGGCCGGTTATTGACTCAATCGTACTCGCGTCTTCCCTTATTTGGCCGGATATTTACTGATTCCTGCTCGTGTCTTGCCTTAATTGGCCGAATATTGACTAAATTGTACTCTCGTCTTTTCTGGACTTGCATGTTGGTGGCGGTAGTGAGAAAGTGTGCAGGGGCAGGTAGTCAGAAGTTTTTCAAAGTTTGTGTGGAAGGTGTGAGTGGAGTGTGAGGGTGGAAGTCTAGGAGGTGTGTACAGTTGTAAAGGGTACATTGGGAAGATAGAAATTAATTTACATTGTAGGTGGAAGTGGGATTTGTCTAAATAGGGAAAGTGAGGTTAGGTTTGCAAGGGAGCGGAGTAATTTTGTGTTTTGGTATTTGGGCCTTCATGGCAGGCATGGGTGTTTCTTGCAGTGATGTATGATGGTAGGGTTTAGAAAAGGGTGGCTAAAGGGAATCTTTGAGGTGAAATGGGGCAACGAAACTAAAATTTTAGGGCGATAAACCGCAGCAGCCTTAGGAGACATCTGTTGGCGACAGTGAGTACTTCTTTGTATAGTGTTACGTCATGAATAATATAAAATAGACAATTGTTCCCTAGAATACTCGATTTTATCCGTAATGGATTTGGGACGAGGACAATCCAAGGAAGAGAATGGAAACTGAATGCAATGAATTTTATAACATAGTAATCATACAGTTTTCTTTGAAAGATGTGGGGTTGAGAGGGATGGACCAGCGTTGCGCCCTCAGTTATACATTGGTCCGTTCTGAAAAGAACGAGGCAGGTAAGTTGCGGGTTGAAATTCATGATGTGATAATCAATAGACGAGGTTGTTTGCTGAAAAGTACTAACCCTTGATTCTTCAAATAGAAAGATCGTATAGTATCGCCTTACGAGTCCTCAGGTGTGTATTAGAAGCTGGCTCAAATATAGGTTCCAGCTCTTTGGTATCGATGGTTACTTTCGGAACAGGCAATCTGTTCTCGGGGTGGCTGAACTCGATCCTCGTGTTAAACCTTATACGACACTGGGTTCAGATAAACTTAGAGTTGGCTGATTAGAGACAGCAAAAACACTGACGCGAATACTTGGCGCGAAGATAAGACTGATGCAGACTGGTGTACAAAACTGACTGACTGCTAGCTGGGTGGGTACCTTCTTTTTACTCTTATATATTCTTCAACATTGAGTGCTTTTCGGAGGAATAATCTGTCCGCCCCCAAAGAATCTTCCTTCGTAGATTCGTCCTTCGTGAAAGTGCCATCGCCCCCGTTAAGGGTGGCTCGACCGTTGTAATTGAGAACCAAGGTTCCACGTACAGAATTGGGGAAAACGTTATTTATATCTTCTCTAGGTCATACTCTCTTTCCCACATATGCATCAAACTATCTATTTACTTATTTTAAAGTACAATTTCATTTCCTCATTATTAATATTATTTATTAGTTATGGTCACGTAACAATGGATTGGTTACAGTTGCCGGCAGACTCGCGGGTGGTGGGCAGCGAGAATACTGGCAGTGCTGTTAGTGAAATAGACGGGGAGGAAATTTCCAGAGGGACAAGACGGCCAGTTGTGCGTGGCCCGGTGTCAAGTAGCACGTCAGGGAGTCTAAGAATCGTAGCATAAGAAGCGATCAGACAAGGGAGATAGCGTCCAGTGCAAAAGAGGGGAAGGATCTCTTGAAGAGGAAATGGGAAAGCAAAGAGAGTCCGGAGAAAAACGCGCTAGAGAGTCCCTTTAAAAAAAGCATACGAACACTAAGCCCCCCCCCCCCCCCCCCCCGATGGAGGGGCACACGGTGAAGAAGGCTATCGGGGTGCTGATAGGCGTGATCAGAGGGTTTAGGCAGGATGTAAGGGGGGCTATTGAGCAGATGGAAAGTATGAGGTAGAATCTGAGGGTAAGGGATGAGAGATGGGGAAAGGAAGTACAAGAGCTGAGGAGAAAACTATAAGGATTGCAGAGGGAGATGGTGTTGGTAAGGAAAGAAAAAGAGGATAAAATAAAGGAGATGGAAGAAGATATTAGGATGTGGAAGAAAAGGGCGGAAAGAAGGCAGGAGAAGATGGAGGGCAGGTCGGAAATGGAAGCAGGGGACAGGGGGGAGGGTGAGAAGCAAGGTATTTGGGAGAAAGTGGGAGAGCGTAGAAATTAAAAGGTGGAGAGAGTGGATAGGGAAAGGATAAGGGCGGAGGAGGTATAGGTGGAGGCTATTGGAGGCGGTTAAGGCAAATAGGAAAGGAAGGGCTAGTAGGGGGAATTATAGCAGGGGTTATGGATGGATTAGAGGAAGAAGTTTATGGAAAAGGAGAGGGGGAGGGCGTGCAAATGAGGGCTGTAAAGATAGAAAGGGTGATGTATAAGTTTGTGACTGTGTATAAGAAGGGTGGAATGGAAAGGATTAAAGAAAAGGTAAAAAAACTTACTAGGAGAGAGAGATGAGGGTATGGTGGTAATGAGGGGGGGGGGACTTTAATGCGGGAATTAGGCGGTAAGGGGGCCTGTACCACGAAGGAGAGAGCTTTGAAAGAAAATCGAAGGATAAAATAATAAATAAGGGGGGGGGGGAGATTCTAGGAGACTGGATGGAGGATAGAGGGTGAGCGGTGGCGAATGGTATGGTAAAAGGGGTCGAAGAGGAAGAATACACGTATGTGAGTAAGAGGGGTGCATCGGTGATGGACTACGTGATTATGAATATCCAAGGGTTTGAGGAGATAGAGAAATTCGCAGTGGAAGGAAGGGTGGAATCAGACCATCAGCCATTGAGTTTGTGGATCCACGGTGAGGCTGGCGAAAAGCAGGTTGGGGAAGAAGGGTCGTTAGGGGAGAGGGTGTCATGGACGAGATAGACGGTAGAGAAGTATTAGGAGCATTTGGGCAGCGTAAGCTTTGAAGGGGAGTCCGTGTACGAGATGTGGGAGGATCTACAAGAGAAAGTGAAAAGTTGTGTGCAAAAGAAGGTATTTAGAAAAAAGAAGAAAGGCATAGTAAAGCCATAGTGGGATAGGAAATGTAAAATGATGAATAGAAAGGTGAAAAAAGTACAGGAAGTGGAAGGACGGAACCGCAAAAAGGGTGGAGTACGTAAAAATCAGGAAGGAGTTTAGGGCGATGTGTAAGAAGAAAGAGCCGGAAAAAGAAAAAGAGCTGGAAGAGGGGTTGAGAAGTGCTAAGACAGAAGGAGACGTGTGGAAGATAATTAATAAGCTTAGGAAACGCAGGGTGGGAATATGTGAGAAAATAGGGAGCGACGAATTGAGGAAATTTTTTAAGGATTTATTTCAGGGGTCAGATACTCAAAAGAGAGATGAAGGGATTAGAAGAAACAGAGAGGTAGATGAAGAGGAGCTGAACGACGAGGAGATAGAAAAGCAGATAGGGAAATTGAAAAAATCGAAGGCAGCAAGGATGGACGAAGTAGAGAACGAAGCGTGGCTGTTTGGCACACAAAAGGTAAGGCAGAGCCTGAAGGGGGTAGTGAAAAAAGTATTAAGGGGGGAGGGATTCCCAAAAGGGTGGAGAGAGGGGTTGGTCGAACCACTGTATAAGAAAGGGGATAGGGAGAGGCAAGGAAATTATAGAGGAATTACGCTCATGAATACTGCGTACAAAATATACGCTATGGTATTAGCAGATAGGCTGCGGAAGAATGTTGAGTGGAAAAGAATATCACCGGAGACGCAGGCAATATTTTTGTCTTGCAACACGTGGTGAATAGAGAATTAACCATAAAGGGTGCCAAAGTGTACGCGTTTTTTGTAGGTCTAAAGAGCGCATTCCCATCAGTGAATAGGGGGAGGTTGTGGGAGGCAATGGAAGAGAGGACAGTGAAGAGGGGCCTGATCGAGAGGGTAAGTGTGGTATATGAGGAGACGATAGATACGGTGAGAGGGGAGAAAGGAATCTTTGAGGGATTCTGGATGGATAGGAGGTTGAGGCAAGGGTGCCCGCTTAGCCCAACGCTTTTTGCAATTGTAATCGCGGATACGGAAAGTAAGCTAGCGGCCGGACTGGCAGAATGCACGAGGAAGGATTGAAGAAAGGTATATGAGTTGGATCGAAAGAATGACATGGAGAAAGAGAAGGCAGAAGGAGAGGAGAGAATAAGAGAGTCAAGGTACAACGGAAACTATGTGTGGATTATGCCAATTGAGAGAGCACAATATTTGTGTAAGAAAGGAGAGCAAGGAAGTCAGGAACTTATAGCGAGAATGAGGTGCGGTTACATGGAAAATTATAATAGGTTCTGGCTTTCTAGAGAGAAGAGAATGTGTGAATTGTGCAGGATGGGGGATGCAAAATTGGAGCATTGGTTGGAGGAATGTGAAGAGATGGAAAGGAGGGGGATAAGCATGGAGGTATTGTTGCATGAAAGGGTTGACAAAAGGGCAACAGCATGGGTGAAGGGGGTGCTTGGTACGATAGAGAAGAAGAGAAGGAAGGCGGAAGAGGAATGGAGAAGGAAAGATTGTAAATAGGAGAGTAAGTAGATGTAAGAGAAATGTAAATATTGTAAATAGTAGTTAAGTATTATGTGCTAGCCGCGGAGACAGAGGCTGGTAATGCGAGGAATAGCGACAAAAGAGCAAAATGCGTGCGAGGAGAGGCGCAGCGAGGAAGGTTAGGCTATAGGAGCGAGCGGATTAGTTATAAGATGTGGATGGATAGTAGTTTGTAAGACGTAGTTGTAAGAAAATTCTGTAAAAAAGAAATGGAAGTATAAGCAAGTCAATTTTTAAGGCCAGCAGACCGAAAATAAACGTTTATCTATCTACTCACGTCTTGCCTTAATTGGCTGGATATTTACTAAGTCCTAATCACTTGTTTCCCTAATTAGCCGGATATGTACTAAGTCCTGCTCATGTCTTTCCTTAATTGGCCGGATATTTACAAAGTCCTGCTCATGTCTTGCCTTAATTGCCCAGATATTGACTAAGTCCTACTCACGTCTTGCCTTAATTAGCCGAATATTTACTAAGTCCTGCTCATATCTTGCCTTAATTGGCTGGAAAATCGTACTCATGTCTTGCCTAAATTGGCAGGATATTTACTAAGTCTTACTCACGTATTGCCTTAATTGGCCGGATATTTACTAAGTTCTGCATATGTCTTGCCTTTATTGGCACTTTATTGGTCACTTTCTTCGCAGACGGCCACAAATGTATTCAAAGATCTTAAATGAAATCTGCCTAATTTCAACTTGTTAATATTATTCTTAAACAATACTTAATTCTTGAATTCAATGGTTTAAAAAAAATTTTAAACATGAAAAAGTCAACGGATTGCAAAGAATTCGGAAGAGTACACAAAATAAAAATGAATTCAAATTATTCAGAAGAATTCAAAGAACGTAAAAGATTTTATAGTATTTTAAAAAATCCAAAGAATCTAAAAGTATTCAATGTATCATAAAAAATATGTTCTACGCTTTAACAAATGGAAAGCTAGAGGGTGAATGAGCGTGGTCCCCTTTCCTTTGTGAATAAGAATAATTACCATCGTTTTTGTAAATAAATAAAATTAATTTGAAGCATCTAAATTATATATTTCCTGTTAAATACTTCATTTTTGTTAAGCAATACGTGATTCTTAATATGCATGTTTATGAATTTCCAACGGATTCAAAATAATTCAAAGAATTTCAAAAAATTCAAAAGAATTTATAAATTCAAAGAATTATAAAAAAAAGATGTTCTACACTTTACCAAATGGAAAGCCAGAGGGTAGATGAGGGCGATTGTCTTTCCTTTGTGAGTAAGAATGAATAATGTAGTATTTTTAAATAAATAAAATAAATTTGAAGCATGTAAATTATAAATTTACTTCTAAATACTTCATTTTTTGTTAAGCAATAGGGGATTCTTTATTTGCATGTTGAAGACTTTTTAAACGGATTCAAAAGAATTAAGAGAATTCCAAAGTATTCAAAAGAATTCAAAGAATCAGAATGCTTTTAAAGAATTCAAACGAAATTTTCGTAATTCTAAGTTGTTAACATTAATGTTAAACAATACTTAATTTTTGAATTGAAAGGTTTCAAAAAATTCAAAGCTTCAAAACAGTGCCACAGATTGCAAAGAATTCTAAAGAATACACATAATTTAGATGAATTCAAATTATTTATAGGCATTTAAATAACTCAAAAGAATTGAAAAGAATCCCAAGAATTCAAAAGAATTCAAACAATTCAAAGAATTTAAGAGAATTAAAAGAATCATAAAAAAGATGGTCTGCGCTTTAACAAATGGAAAGCCAGATGGTGGATGAGGGCGGTTGTCTTTTCTTTGTTAGTAAGAATAATTATAATAGTTTTTGTAAATAAATAAAATAAATTCGAAGCATGTGAATTATAAATTTAATGTTAAATATTTCATTATTTGTTAAGCAATAGGTGATTCTTTATTTACAAGTTCAAAAGTTCAAAGGTTTCATAAAATTCAAAACACCAAAACAGTGCCACAGATTGCTAAGAATGCTTAAGAATACACAGAATTTAGACGAGTTTAAATGTCAAAGAATTCAAAAAATTATAAGAATAAGATCTTCTACACTTTAACAAATAAAAATCCAGAGGGTGGATGAGGGCCGTTCTCTTTCCATTGTCAGTATGAATAAATAACGTACTTTTTTTAAATAAATAAAATAAATTTGAAACATGTAAATTATAAATTTAGTTTTGAATACTTCATTTTTTGTTAAACAATAGGTGATTCTTTATTTGCATGTTGAAGAATATTATACGGATTCAAAAGAATCAAGAGAATTCCAAAGTATTCAAAAGAATTCAAATAATTGGAATGGTTTTAAACAATTCTAATGAAACCTTCGTGATTTTAAGTTTTTAATATTAATGTTAAGCAATACTTAATTTTTGAATTGATAGGTTTCAAAAAATTCAAAGCTTCAAAGCAGTGCCACTGATTGCAAAAAATTCTGAAGAATACACAGAATTTATATGAATTTAAATGATTTATAAAAATTTAAAGAATTCAAAAAAATTCAAAAGGTTTCAAAGAATTCAAAAGAATTCTAAAAATTCAAAGAATTTAAGAGAATTACAAGAATCATAAAAAAAGATGATCTACACTTTAACAAATGGAAAGCCAGAGGGTGGATGCGGGCGGTTGTCTTTCCTTTTTGAGTAAGAATAATTGTTATAGTTTTTGTAAATATATAAAATAAATTTGAACCATGTAAATTATAAATTTACTCTTAAATACTTTATTTGTTGTTAAACAATGAGTGATTCTTTCTTTGCATGTTGACGAATTTTAAAGAATTCAAAGAAACCTTTGTAATTTTGAATTGTTAATATTAATGTTAAGCAACACGTAATTTTTTAATTCATAGGTTTCGAAAAATTTAAAGCACCAAAACAGTGTCACAGATTGCAAAGAATTCTAAAGAATACACAGATTTTAGACGAGTTCAATTGATTTATAAAAATTTAAAGAATAAAAAAGAATTCAAAGTATTCAAAAGTATTCAAAGAATTCAAAAGAATTCAAAGAATTAAAAAAATTCATATAATGTAAAAACTTCAAAAGAATTCAAAACAATTTAAATAATATACAGAATTCAAAGAATAATAAAAAATAATAAAAAATTTAAAAGAATTCATTGAATTTAAATGAATTTTTAATCTTAGTTAGTTGCTTTTAATTTTAAATTGTAATTAATATTCGAATTTGTAAAATTCAAGCCAATTAAAAGGATTCAACAGAATTCAGATAATTAAAATTAATTCAAAAGAATCTAAATATTAAAAAAAATCAGAAAATTTTAGAGGGCTTGAATAATTGAAAAGATTTCAAAGAATTCAAGAGCTCAAAGAATTCAATCGAATTCGAGAGCATTCAAAAGATTATAGAAAATTGAAATGAATGTTAAATTTGAGGTATTTGCTTTTAATTTGAAGTAATACTACTTTTTTGTATTAGAAAAATACAAGTAAATTCAAAGAATGGGAAGAATTTAACAGAATGCAAACAATTGAAAAGAATTCACAAAGATTTCATAAAGAATTTATAAAGCATAAAGTTCAGTTCTTACAAGAAAATTCAAATCATCAGCCAAATCACCGCTACTTTTTACTTTCCTTGCTTTTGAATATCACGAGTAACCATATTTTCAAAATAAAATATGTAATAAGTAGGAAGTAAAAAGTAAGTAAAAAATGGTAAAAAATCGTTGTCGTGTGACATATTGACTTTTTCTAAACAATTCAAAACAATTCAAAAAGCTAAAAAAACTCAAACTAATTCTTCATTTCATTCATTTTAGTCATGAGTAATATCTTATCTTTGAAATACAGTCTGTCAAGTTAAAGCGTGGGTGGCTTTACTCGCAATCGGTAAGGTGTATCGACATGATTTTGGTGTCAAAATATTAAGAAGAGCTCATTCTTTCATGCTTTTTGATTTAACATTCAGTTTGCTTTCAATTCTCATCTTGTTACCACGATACAAAAAATGAGTTCCGTATATGTAGGTGCAATCTCCCAAACCCATGTTTCGAGAAACAACCCCAGAGATGCACTTTTACCGGATGTTTTACAGTCCGCT
>NC_046661.1:814345-814940 GCF_010883055.1 Belonocnema kinseyi | reverse complement strand
GGGAGCTCTTCTTAATATTTTGACACCAAAATCATGTCGATACACCTTACCGACTGCGAGTAAAGCCACCCACGCTTTAACTTGACAGACTGTATATGAGATCTAAAATAATTGAAAATTATTCAAAGAATTCAAGAGTTCAAAGAATTTAAAGAATTTAGAAGAAGCCAAAGAATCCAAAAGTACTCAAAGAAATTAAATAAATGTTTTAGTTTAGGTTGTTGGTTTTCATTTTAAGTAATCATTAACATTTCAATTCAAAAAATTAAATAAATCGAAGAGTGAAGAAAAAATGCAACGCAATGCCAAAAATTAAAAGGAATCAGAAGCAGTTGTTACCAGCCGGGGTGTTAGGTTTGTGACCCGACTTAATGTAAAGTAGATGGAGGAATGGTGGGAAAACGTGTGCCGATGTCTAGTAACACCTGTCTACGCTGCCCGAGACGGCGGAAGAAGAGTTCGAGGGTCGAACAAAGTAGAGTCAGTAGGAGATGGCAAGTCGGACCACGGAGCGGACTATGGCCTTAGGAGTGGACGAGGAGAAGGAAGAGGAGGTAGAAAAACGATAGTCTTCAGGAATACCGGTTTGGTGAGC
>NC_046661.1:812232-814335 GCF_010883055.1 Belonocnema kinseyi | reverse complement strand
TGCCGGGACGAGAGGATCGAGCTTATCCAGGCATACGTCTGGATGGAGGATAAGGTGAGAAAGAATTAACAGTGACAATCGGAGCCGCAAGAAAGGCTTGCCGGTCCCCGAAAAGAATTAAGCAAAAGGCACCCGGGGCTGCTGCGAGCTTACCGGCCAGAAGAAAAGAGAGTGACAGGAAAGCGGTCGAGGCGGAGCTGCAGAGAGCTTACCGACCTCTGAAAATAAAGTAAATATTTCGGGCGAGACTGCAGAGAGCTTACCGTCCCGGAAGCAAGAAAAGATTTCGTGTCGAGGCTTCAGAGAGTCTACCGTTCACTAGAGAGAGAGAGAGAGAGAGAGAGTTGTAGGATGGAAGGATTTTGTGAGAGTAAGGTGAGAGAGAGAGAGAACCTGGGATTCATTTTGGATACCGAAATCACTTTTATTTTAAAAAAATGGTACAAGTACCGAAAGCAACCAGGAGACTGAGGTTACCCAACTGGAAGCCTGAATAAGAGAGCGTTCCTTCGCTTGCACGCACCCGCTATTATTTCCGCCAGTCGAGAAGCAGCCCGGTCGGTGATTGACCCGGTCCTCTCGGCCACTCGCGTCGCTGGTGGAAGGCCGCAGCGGCTGCCCCGTCCATCCCTACTCTACGCAAAGTTGAGCGCGCAGCTCATCTCTGAATCTCGCGGCAAAATGGCGCGTGGTGCGAAAGTTTTAAATTGCTTGAGTCAAAACACAAAGAAAATAATATACAAAAGATGAAATGTATTCGGAATTCTCGTATTAAGTGGTGTATATATAAAATAATGATAAATGTGACATAAAAGCAAAATACAAAACAATATCAATTGGTAGACAGAAATTGAGAACATCAATCAATTTACATACATACAAACAGGCAAAAGAAAACATACTTGCAGGAGAAAATATAATAAAAGGAGTAAAATATAAGAGTTTGAATAACAAAAGTAACAATATAAAAATGGAAAGTTGATAAATTATTATTTTATAAAAGATGATTATAAAGGAGAAAGTGCGCACTTATAATTATTTCAAATCACCTTATTATTATTTAATCTAATTTACTCCCTAATCGTATGATTATTTAGGAATTATTTAATTATTATTTTACCTAATTTGCTCTCTAACTTTGGGTAAAATCTTATTTATTTTTTAGAAGGAGGAAAGGATTTTATTAATTTCGTTTTGATTACGTTTGACCATCACTGGCCAATTTTCCGATAGAACTCAAAGAATTCAAAAGGTTTTAAAGAATCGAAAAATATTTAAAGAATACTTGAAAAATATATATATTTAAAGAATATTAAATATTTCAAACTTTTCGACGAATTCAAGTGATTTCAAATAATTTGGATGGTTACAAAGAATTCACAAAAAGGCTACCAATTACACTATCAGAGAAACCTGAGGTTTCATAAATCAGAAGGAGGCAGCACATGTTTCGGAATATTTTTGTATTTAGACATGCTGTCACATTACAAAACCTAAATTTCTATCGTCGTTACCAACTCAGTCTGTACGAAACCAGAAGGACGCTTCTCCTAGCAACCACAACTGCGAGGTGGCGCTCGCATCTTATTTTGAAACTGCTTTGTCAATATTCAAATAAATTTAAATACAAGGCTTTGTGGTGAACATTGTAAATATTATAAATTAATGTTTATTAATAATATAGAAACTTTAATTGACCAGACAGATCTGTCCCTTAATAATACTTATCATTAGAAAAAAAAATCAGCACGATATTTTAATTTCCCTATTTTTAAATCGGCGGAAAAAAATAACATTGGACGGTCGGTAATACGTGACATCATAATGTATCACATGCCCTTAACACTCTTAAATTTTAACGTACAAAAAATGTGGTTTCGTTGCCTCGACGCTTGCGCCCTCGCGACAGATACTTTGTTGTTTTCTCTAAAATTCCATCATCGCAGTTCGTGAAAGCAACAGTTAAATTGGTTTTAAATAATAAATATTGAAGTGATAACATCGGAGTCGGTTCAAGAGGAAAGAAGTTATTCCTAGTCTGGTGGCTGGAAGCAAAAGGAAAAAAGCAAACCAGCGCTAAGATTTGAAAGACAGTTATAAAGA
>NC_046661.1:812002-812222 GCF_010883055.1 Belonocnema kinseyi | reverse complement strand
CCTCCCAAAAAGGTATCAAACGATCAATACGATCAATACGATCAATACGAGGGTAGTTCAATAAGTCCTCAGAATGACCAACATATGGCGCGCGAATGGCCAGAAATCATCTGTTTTGAGTCAGCACCACTCCCGACTAAATATATGGTGCAGTCACAGTCCACATCTTCTGAGTTTACGTGTTTTTATAACCAATTGAAAAAAAAATTGTTCGTTAAGA
>NC_046661.1:807751-811902 GCF_010883055.1 Belonocnema kinseyi | reverse complement strand
GTTTTTTGGGATGCACGTGGAATTATACTTATTGACTACTTGGAAAAGGGTAAAACAATCACTGGTGCATATTATGCATCATTATTAGAGCAGCTGAAAGAATAAATTTTAAAAAAACGACCACATTTGGCGAGAAAAAAGATTCTCTTTCATCACGACAACGCCCGAGTTCACACACGCTTCGTTTCAATGGCTAAAATTGAAGAACAAAAATTCGAATTGGACGAACACCCACCGTATTCACCAGATTTAGCCCCCAGTGACTTTTTCTTATTTCCAAACTTGAAAAAATGGCTCGGTGGACAGAGATTTCCAGACAACGAAGACGTCATTGCCTCTGTAAGTGCTTATTTTGAGGAACTTCCGAAAACGCACTTTTCTGAAGGATTAAAAAAACTTGAAAAGCGATTGACCAAGTGTATAGAGCTCCAAGGAGATTATGTTGAAAAATAAAAAAAAATTTACCCAAAAAAAATTGTTTTTATACTTCATTCTAAGGAGTTATTGAACTACCCTCGTATATTGGCCGTCCACACTACCGACCCATGCCGTATCTAGAACTTGATATCAGGTCCGTCCACTAAGCGCCGCCAACAAGGCAAATTATAAAATGGAATACGCCATATTATTTTGATTTTTTTTGCTAATTTTATGCTAGAAAAATTTTTTTGCTCTTTAAACTGCCCCGAAAAGTGTGGCAGTGCTAGCAGGACGTCCACTCAGCGCCGCCACCTACGAAAACTCACTAGAAATGATTATAATGTGATAAACGATAAGTGGAGATGATTTTGCTTTTTTTTGTTCTATGATAACATACATTACGTTTCCCAAAAAAACTAAACCTAAGTCTTACGCAAATACCCCCCCCCCCCCAATCAAAAACGTTTTAGAAGTTGGAAAACCACCCTGAAAAATGTAAAAATGATTTAGAACTCCAAATTGATTGCATGGAACTTTAAAATTTCCCCGTCTTCATAATTTTCCCGAAAACTACCCTTTCACTTGAGCGTATGCAGCGGAAGATGTTTTGTTGCATACATTCACGTGGAAAGGTAGTTTTGGGAATATTATAATGAGAATGAAATTCTCAAGTATCAAATAATTAATTTGGCGTTCGAAATCTTTTTTACATTTTCAGGGTGGTTTTTCAACTTTTAAAACGTTTTTAATGACGCAGGAGGGTAAATTCGACTCTGGGATAGTTTTTGAGTAACGCATTATGTATCATCAAAGAGCAAAAAAAGAGCAAAAAAAAATCAACTAACAGTTTCTTCTAAGTTTGATTATTTTTAATGCTTTTTTATACATATAAATTTTTGCTGTATACGTTAACGGGGAAGGGTAGATTTCGGGAAATTATAATGAAAGGGAAATTTCAAAGTGGCATGTAATTAATTTGGAGTTTTAAGTCATTTTTAAATTGTTCAAGGTGGTTTTACAATATTTAAAACGTTTTTGATGCCTAGTGAAGGGTATGTATGATTAAGGGGTAGTTTTTGGTAACGTATTATATAATATCAGAGAGCAAAAAAAGATCAAAAAATATCAACTAAAAGTTTCTTATAAGTTTCATTATTTTTTATCCTTTTTTCATATATAAATGTTGGAAATATATATGGGAAATTATAAAGAGGGAAAAATTTTCAAGTGTCTTGTAATTAATTTGAAGCTCTAAATCATGTTTACATGGTTGAAGGTAGTTTTCCCATTTTGAAAACGTTTTTGATCACGAGGGGCAGTTGTGTAAGACTTAGGGGTAGTTTTTTGGGAAACGTGATATATGTCATCATAGAGCAAAAAAAAAGCCAAAAAATCTCCACTCATCGTTTATCGCATTATAATAATTTGTAGTGAGTTTTCGTAGATGGCGGCGCTGAATGGACGTCCTGCTAGCGCTTTAAAAATTTTATAATTTGCCTGGGTGGCGGCGCTGAGTGGAGAAACCTCCTCACATCTTTGGTACGGGTAACGCCTATCAACTGCTACTAAAATGAGATGTGATGAAAGCTGCCTTTTGCCTATGTAAATGATCGGTATTACAATTTTTTAAGTTTTTAGCGCTGAAAAAAACTATTGCAATTATTTCGTGACATTCTAATGGAAAATTTAACGCAGAATCCCCTTTTGTAAACAACTCATAAAATCTAATTAAAAAATATGCCCAATGCGCGGGCACATTCACATATCGCGCTGCGCGCGCGGTGCTTGGCGCCAAGTTTGAGCGCGCCAAGGGCGCGTGGGTACGTTCTCGCGCTTCGCGCTCGTTTTCATACGTTTAAGGCGTACCCTTTAACTAAATTTTTTCAAACATCGTAAATACTAAAAAATTAAATCGAAAACTGTGATTTAAACTTCTGAGGAATTACAGCGATAAATTGTAACTGAAAATGTTTTCGATTTGTTTTTAAAGAAGGATCTCAAAGAACCTACGGCTTTACCGATTACAGTCTCATTACGAAACTCGCGTTTCGCGCTCGATAACTTGTATCCAATTGAAAAACTTCATCAACATGATTTGTAAATCTTGTTAAAATCTACTAAAAACAACGCTTTAAATTTATGGATCTCTTAAGAAACCAAAATTGCATATATTTGAAAATGATCCAACTTTTGAAACTTTTGTCTAATTAAGAAATTTCATGATAATAGCTTCGAAAAACATATATTTTACATCTAGTAGAAATTTGGGTTAGATTTTTCTCAACCTATTAAATTTTTTCCCTTTTTATTAAAATTTTCAAAAATTCCAAAAGTATATCACTTTTCTAACTTTCATCGAAATTGAAAATTTTATTCAGATAATTTGAAAGTCTTCTACCCATCTATAAGAAACTTTTACAAAAAAATGTTAAATAAAATGTTTTTTTCTATTTTGAAAATGCTCTACATTTTTCAATTTTGTTTGGAAATATCTTATTAACGAACTTTACCTTTATTTTGCGAACCTTAAGAAGTTTATCAAAGGATGACTTGATTGGACAAATCCTTTAAAAGTTAACGTGGCTACAACATACAGGTAAACATACATACAGACATACAGACAGACAGACACCGATAAAATTGAATGATTTTCAGATTCTGTGAGTGCCTACACGTAAAGATCAATAAAAACCAGAGATCGAAAATTTGGACGATTACATTCCACTCTCATGGATGAGAATGTAAAAAAATTTACTCGATATAACTACGCATTTGCACCAGGAATTCCTAATAAAATCCGGGTTAAACGTGAATATCACTTTAAAATTTGTTTAGAATAAAAATATATAAGTATTTATTAGATTTTATTGAGGAAGGCAATTTTCAAGTATATAAGTTCTGATAAAAGTTATATTTTATTAGATCTCAAAAGAGCTGATTTGCTTTTATTAGATTCTATTAGTAGATTACAAAATACTTATATTTATAAGCTTTAACCATTTTTTATAGATAATGAGATCTACAATTGTATGTATGTATGTATTTAATCTCTCCTTTTTACGGGTTTGAGGGCCACCGCTCCCTGTACATATATTTACAATTCCATCCTTAGTCTAACTTAACTACTACTTATATTCTACTCTTTCGCATTACGCAGGATAAGCAATAGTAACAGTAGTGATATTAATTCCTAAAATGAGCGAGCTTCCAGGCCTTCCGTTTCCTCTTACTATAAAAAAATGCATTTTCCACGATATTGAAAACAATTTTCGTCCATCTCTCTTCTCCTTGTTTAACCAATAGCTCTAACTCTATATCCTGCCACTCCATAACCCCTTCTCGAATATTACATACCCTTCTCATTTTTCTCCTTTCTACCTACCATTTTGAATTTCCCACATTACCTCTCGCTTCATTGTTCCGAATTTCACCGAAACATGCTTGTGCAATTTTACTTCCCTCTCCCCTTTTTAGCTTCTCTTCAAACCTCCATGCTCTCTTAATTTGTCTAGTAACCATATTTTCTCTTCCTAACTCTTCTTTTAACATATACCTGGGCAACTCCAGCTAACCCCCATTACCCACCTCAGGAATAGCTCATGCATACTCTCTACTTTCCTATGTTCCTACCATCCCCAGATCTCCACACCATAACACAACACCGCCCACACCAACGCATCAAACAACCAGACCCTCATTCTCCAATCGTTCTTGAACCTTCTCTTTCCTAT
>NC_046661.1:795842-807651 GCF_010883055.1 Belonocnema kinseyi | reverse complement strand
AATGAGAGCTTCCAATTTTTCAAACATTCCCCCACCCCCCCTCTCTCTCTCTGGTGTTTTCCTTTTAATTCTCACTCTCTTGTTCTCCTGATCCCTTTCTACCTCATCTTCCCCAGCTACTCTTTTCCTTTTTTCCTCCCCTTCACTGCTAGTCGCGCTTGCCTTTTTTTGCCATTCGTCCAGACTTCTGTTTGAACCCGCGTTGCCTAGCTTGTTAAGGCGCTGTAAATTTGAGGGCCTTCCCCGTTGCTTGCCCGTACCTGAATCCGCTACCCTCCCCACCCGGGTCGACTTCTCGGCACTTTCATCACCGCTGCTGTCACTGCGATCAACATCACCCATCCCCCCACTTTCAATACTTTCGGCAACGTCAGCTGTTGCAGCTACTACGGTTTTCTGCTCTGTGCGATCGTCCAGTAACTATTGCCCTCTGGCGCCAGTTTGTGGAGTTCGGTTATGGAAATGTATCAGTTTCTGTAGGTTTGTCCTGAATACAAAAAATAACATCGTTATAAGATATTATAAGGGTTCGCAAATAACAAACTTTATTCATTTTTAATTGAGTTGTATAAGTTTTTCTTTTAAGTTTATAAGTAGGATTTCTTCGTATTTACAATGATGTAAAAGAAGTTGTCATAATAAGACCTTGCGCGTCCAATGTAATAATAGTGCTTTCACGTCAAATTCGAAAAGATTCATATAGATTTTTAGTAAATAAATAAAATAATATGCCTACAAGATTTAATGCGCATTTTCAAACACAACTTTAACTTTCTAAATTAAATGCAGATTTATTTTTAATATTTAATATACATATTCAAGGTGAAAATTTATCAGATTCTATAAATTTTTTTCGGAATAAAGGAAAAAATTCGTTCTCAGATATTATAACGGTTCGCAAATAACAAACTTAATCACAATTTTCATCAGCATTTTAATTGACTACAATTTTAATGACGGAGACCACACGCTAATAATTCTAATACAAAAGAAGAATTGATCATCAGGGGCGGACCCAGAAAACTATTTCGGCCAGGGAGGGGAGGGGGGGGGGTGTTAAAAAAAAATATATATATACACACACACACACATATATATATATATATATATATAAGATCTTTTTTCAAGAACTAATTTTAATTTTGATTTAAAAATATTATTTTCCATCTAGTCTTATTAAGACGTTAAGCATTTTCTGTTATTGAAGATTCTTAACTTGATCGATATTGTGTAGATTCTTCCGCCTTCATGGTTTGGAGGGTTCATCTACTGTCAGTAATTTACAATCTCTGATGAAATAGCAGATAAATTTAAAAATTTGAAAATATATATATATAATTACTCGTTTCGGTTCTAATTCCTCTACAATCAAGCCGAAAGGTCTATGAAAGCCAAAGAACGCCGGGCGACCTCTCAGAGTACGCAGCCTTATTCTTGCATGCGGGGCTCTACACGGACAGACGAACCCCTTTTGCTAGCTTCTCGTGGGAACAACAATAGCCACACCAAACATAGTTGTAGTAAGTCTGGTTAAAAACAACAGAACGCGCAGGGCTCCCGACAATGGGTTGGCCAACAATGCCGAATAATCTAGAGCTGGGGGAGCCAATTAAAACGGATTTAATGCGATGGTTCGGCGGAACCTCGGGACCTTTAGGTGGACGAAGCGACTGAATCACGATTTGCTAGAGTGCTACGATGCGAGTGTGGCCCCTGAACGGGGTTACATGCCACGGCTGCATGCTCTGTGGTGCGAGAAACATCCGGAGCTATCGCACTTTTCGCGGCAATGTCTGCGAAACCATGTCAAACTACTCCCACAAAGGGGCTATGTGAGCGGAACGCCTACGCTACCACAGCTAAAACAAGCCATCAACAGAGAAAAAGAGGCGACACTAAGACCAACCGCGGGCAGGCATCCAATAGAGGAAGAGCGATACTTTATGAATTGGAGAAACCTTAACACCAAGGTTTCTCTCAAGCCTAAAGATCTGGCTGGAATGGATGACGAGATTCTTGGACATTTTTCCCAAGAATCCGACTTCTGGGCTATAAATTATTGTGTGTATAATGTAGCGTGAGCTTTGACCGATGCGAACCTTAAAAGAAAACCAACGGTTGATCATAAGGCCAAACGACGAATGCACTAACTTGCCATAAAGATCGGCTGGGAAAGATAGTACGCGTCCCGCATTCAGCGTGTGATTGACTACATCACATCTGGCCGGAATTTTACCGCCAAGGTTCGAAAGTTCGCGCGTGAACTCTGGACCCGTTTTCACACACTTAACAAGTCAAAGCTGCTGACCATCAGGCAGCATATTGTTGAGAGAATACAGATACTATCTGATGCTAAGAGAAACCTAGAGCGGAGGGAGAGGTGGGTCAGAAAAAATCAACAGTTTCTCTCTGACCTATCTCGACTCTTCCAAGACCCTCCAGTTACTGTCGACTACCCGGCCGAACCAGAGGAGGTCGAAGTGTTTTGGAGAGATCAGTTGTATCAAAACCTTCTGATGGAAGAAGTTTCCTTGAACCTATCAGAATTTGGCCCGTATTTTCACCTCCTATTCAAAGTCGGAAGAGATGATTCCGGAGTGGTTGATAGAAGAGCGCACAATACTCCTGCCGAAAATATGCAGTTTAGCTGACCCCAAGAATTACAGGCCAATCACTTTTCAGAACACACTGTATAAGATATTCACAGCTATCCTAAATGATAGGATTGTTTGGGCAATTGAACCTGTCTGGCACAGAATGTATGAGCAGCGAGGCTCACAGAAAGGCGTAACGGGATATCGGAAGAACCTGCTCATCGATAGATGTATCTGCAAAGGTGCAGCATTCTACCAGCGTGACCTTTCGATGGCCTGGATTAATTATCGGAAAGCTTTAATTCGACCTCCCATAGACTTATCATCTGTCTTCTGGAAAGCTTAAAGGCTCATCCGCAAATCTTTAGGTGCATAGAGACATTGATGACGCTTTGGAAAATCATATTTACTATTGTATCTGGAAAAAATCGTGTGACAACTAACAAGGTCACCTTTCAGAGAGGTGTCTTTCAGGGCGACACCATGATCCCACTCCTCTTTTGCCTTACATTATTTATTACATTATTTCCTATAGTCGAACGATATACTAAGGAAATTGGAATGGAATTTGGGTTAGGCAAATGCGTCAAGGCTTATTTGAAGCGAGGAAAACCTAATGGCATCCCTAAAGATCCTGAGCTCGTTGATAGAAGCGCTATACGACACCGTTGTGCTGGAGAGACTTATACATACCTGGGCGTGCCACAGAGCCGCCTTCAGGAGGTTACATCTATAATGGATACGCTCCGAAGCAGATACAAACGTCTCATTCGGCAAATTTGGTATTCCTAACAATCGGGGAGAAGCAAAATATCTACAACGAACATGCTTGCCGTCCCGGTAGTACTCTATTCATTTGGAGTAGTTCCATGGACGAAGAACGAGCTTAGATCCCTTGATATCGGGACAAAAACGGTTATGCACATGAAAAAAAGCATGCATCTTAAGTTTTCTGTTCCGCGACTGTACATCGCACGCCGTCAAGGTGGTTGCGAAATATTGAGTCTTGAATGTCTTCGCAACAAGATTATTCTGGGTAAAGCACATAGAGTCAAAAATGGAAGAGGCCCTCTTCTTAAAATGGTCAGGAATCACGAAGAAGTGGGCAAAGGAGCGTTTCTGTACAAAGCAGCGGAGGAGGCTTCTGAAACACTCAGACTTAACTTCAGTATAAGGGGGGAGCAAAATGCATCAAATCTTATCTATCTCGAGTACTCATTCCTGAAAGCCCGGATTAAAAAAGCACAAGAGAAAAACTTCCGTGAAAAGCTCCTTGATAAGAGGATGCACGGTATCTTCCACAGAAACGTTGAGGATCAGACAATGTTGTGTGAGCTAACGTTAGCTTTCCTCAAATCGCCCGGATTGAAGTCTAGTACGAAGGGTTTCATTTCGGCATGCCAAGACGGTGTCATTTCCACCTTAACATACCGTCGCCACATTTTAAGCTAAGACATTCCCGATGATAGCTACAGGGCGTGCAATGCACATATCGAGCATATAACTCACATACTATCTAGTTGTCCAACTCATGCGGGAACGACCTACATCCAAAGGCACAATGCGTCACTTAGAGTGCTTTATTAACATCTCTGTTACTCTTACGGCATTAACCTTAATATCATTCCCGATAAACGCTCCTAGTGAAATCGAGTCAATTGTCTAGAATGGGAAGTTCCGCATATATTGAAACTTTATATTCTCGACAATTGTTTCTGTTGCACACTCGAGGCTAGACATGGGTCTTCTTGACTTCGAGAAGCGAACCATGTTCGTTATTGAATTTTCAGCACCAGCTGACAAAAACATCATAGCAAAGGAGAATGAAAAGAAAGACAGGTATAGAGACCTTATAAGGGAGTTCCAACGATTGTACCCAGAATCTTCTGTTAAACTAATCGTCCTTATCATCGGCGCTTTTGGAGGTGCCAAGCTTTTACTCTTTAATAGCCTGAAAAGCATCCCTGCGTGTCAACAATATGCTAAAACACTTGCCAGAAAAATGCAGAAGACGGTAGTTCTTGGATCGCTCCATGTTCTCAAGATGCGCGAGACATTTTCCGGATCGTCGTATTAATTCCTTTACAGACTGTAACCACTTATCTCATGTTCGTGAGACGTGGTTGTGACTGTAATTTTACTGCAATTTTGCTGGGAGAGGGTGCAATTTTTCAGATTAGCACCCGCTCTCGGTGAAATCCTGCGCTTGTCCTATATAAATTTATATATATATATGTGTGTGTGTGTGTGTGTGTGTATCCCATGCAAACGCACAGAATATTGGTATAATTCGCAGAAGTCTATACAGATAAAAAATGTATACAGAAGCACATGCTAAAAATAATGATATCTAAAATACAGTTTTTAATAGTAAATCCCAAGTCGAAATATAAGCCCTACTCTGACGCTCCAAGTGAAAGTATTGTCCCTGCTTTGCGGCTGCTTATTCTATTAGCTTCTACGTGGCCACACCTGAAGATACTTTCATTCTATTTTGCTTCTGTATAAGCTTCAGCACAAAATATGTGGCGTCGTAGCCTCGGTGCATGCGCTTGCGTGACAGATACCAGCGCAAAAAACTTAAAGATAGTTATAAAGCATCTAGATCCGAAACCCCCCGAAAAAGGTATCAAACACACGATCCGAAACGTTAAAAGAAAATGGTAAGAAGGATACAAATCTTTTGTATTGAGTTTATTCTTTACCACAAAAAATAACTCTGAATTAGTTACTACAGATTCTGAAGAAATCGATTTTCCTTTCACATAATTTTCTTTTGAATTGAAGAATCACGAAATTAAATGATCTCAGATTAAAACTTTAGAAAAAAGGGCAATATCAAAACCTTCAAAATTAAATATTTTAAGATTAGATCCTTGAAAATTACTTATTCTTAAAAGCGTTCAAAATTACATGACAAAAAATTGCAAACGTTTGAATTTGAACAATTATAAATTCAAAGCTATCAAGATTTGACAATTAAATATTGAAAACTAAATTGAATCTTACAAAGTTGAAGCTTCTAAAATTTCAGAATTGGAATTTATTATTACAGAACGAAATTATAATATGAACTTTAAGTTTATTATGCGAATTATTATAAAATAATTAAACGAGATTTTTAACTTAATAACTAATGACTAATAATTTTTAAATTGCTAATCAAACTTTCCCATATTCAATCAATTTTCTTTAAATTCTGAACACGTGAAAAAAGTATACTTTCCTTTAAAAACAACATATATCGCTCCCGAGAAATTCGGCGATTTCAAGTGTAGATCCCTGCTGATTTCAAATGGATTCGGTCAGCGATTATTATTATTCGTACGTTATTCTCCAAAAAACAGACGTTGATTGCAGTTTACTTTTTCTTAATTCATAATATGTCCCCTAATGGTTTACATGACTTCCATTCCTTACAATCATTCCGCTTATATCTATATATTTTTACAATCTCATGCTTTCTATATAAAAAATTATTTACAACTATCTACATAAAGTCTTTTATCTAGTTCCTTACCTATATTTCATGTGATAGCGTAATTTAAGACTTATTATCAAACGAGTCAGCGATCGAACAAAAGCGACAGTGCAAGCGAGAGAGAGAGAGAGCATGAGAACGCAAACGCATCTTAGGCTACCTAACTTTTACCTTGCCATTACTTACAAACTTTACGCTTCTAATCTGAGCGACTTCCGTTTCCTTGTTCTTTCACTTTTTTATACCTCCATTCGCCTTTTTTTCACGTGCATGCTTTCATTCTTTCTCATTCGCTCCTCTAGCACCCTCCATCTCCTTCATCCATTCTTCTCTTAATCCACCCTCTCCTAGAATCTTAACCACATTCTCGTGCCAGCTTCCATTATCTTCCATTTCTCTCCTACATCGTTCGCGTACATGCTCCCATGTTTTCTCCTTCAATTCACATATTCTACACCTTTTGTTCTCTTCATTTTCTCAATACATCCCCTCCCTTACCACGTTTCCCAATCTAAATCTTGCTATTCTGGTCTGATAACCCCTGCTGATTTTTTAATCCTTTCTTTTATATGAGCTGTATGATCACCATTCGTTTGCAAGATACATCCCAAATATTTATACTCTTTTACTTCTTTTAACTTTATTCCCTTCTATCTCCCTGTCCATTCTTTCTTCCTGCCCCCTCCTTTTCTAAACCTCATTATAATTGACGTTTCTATATTTACATTCAGCTTTTTTCCATCTAAGCATTTCTCTAATCCTGCAATTAATCCCGCCATCCCTTCTTCATCCTCTGCCATCAACACTCTGTCTTCTGCGTATGCCAGTGTATATATATTTTCCTTCCCGAACCTAACTCCTCCTCAACCTTTTCTCCTTCTATTTCGCGTCGGTCTAATGAGTCAAACGTCGCCTTTAAGTCCACAAACATTCCTATCATTACCCCTTTTTCCCCTTTAATCCTCCTATTTACTAGATAGTTCAGAACATATATGTTGTCCATCACCCCCCATTCCTTTCCTAAACCCTGTCTGATTCCGTGACTCGATCTTTTTTTCATCAACTTCTATCTTCAATCTCTTCAACAAAATAGTCACATATATTTTATGCAGTGCCCATCAGAGCGCTAAAGTAGGGGCAAAAATCGTATAGCAATATCCTTTACTTTACAACAACAACTTTACAACTTTACAACCTTAGCCCCTACAAATATTAGCGTGAAGAGTGTCAAAGTAGGGCCTATATTTCGACTCGGGTACACATGTTAAAATAAATTTTAAATGAAAATTTATTTTCTATTTGTTTATAATAGATAATACTCTTTTTATAAGGCTTAATAAAACCTTACAACTTGTTTGGTTTTTGCACCACAAGTTTCTAATGAAAATGTTTTCGAACTTCATACTTTTTTCTTTAATAAATCAATTATGATCCATTAAATTTCTTTATCGGAATAATGCTTTTATTAAAAAAAAAATTTTCTTTGGTAATCCTCATTATTATTATATATTTTGGGTTGAGACCGTTACAGCCCCTGGCCCTTGGGTGATAGCGTTGCGTCCCCTTATAAGCCTTAAGCGTGGCTCCAAAGTTCTCTTCATAGAGAGAGGACCGCGGTCACGCTGTTAGCCGATATTTCAAACTCACTGATGCAGAAACTGCCTGTGACTGTTACACGTTTCCCCGCAATCGCGGGGCAGTGATAAAAGATATGAGGGGAAGTCTCATTGTCTTTTCCGCACAGACGACAGAGGGGACTTTCCTCAAGCCCTATCTTATGTCTGTCGTTCCGTAGATTTCCATGTCCTATAAACATTTCTGTTAGATTTTGGACTTCCTTCCTCCCGAGCTTAAGAACTTCTTTTGCTCGATGAGGGTTTAGCTTTGAGCCTAAGAGTGTTTTCGCCTGTCTGCAGCCAAAGACCGCATTTCACTCATTCTGATATTCCTCGATCAGCCAACTGTTAATATCTTTAGTGACCCACCTACTGGAAATGGCTACAACTGGCTCAGGTCCTCTAAAATTTTCCTTTGTTGCTCCTATATTGGCAGTGACTTAGTCGTCATTAAATTTAGAGCCGTGATAGCAGCCCTGCTATCTAAGCAGATACGAATGTTTCTTTTCCTGCTGTACTCCATTGCCTTATAGGTGCACTGAAGCAAGGCCATTATCTCAGATTGTAGAACTGTTGCGTAGGACCCCATCGCAATTATGAAGCCCACTCCGTTCGTTCTACGGTATAAACCTACTCCAGCGTTTTCTCTGTTCCTGGAGCCATCTGTGAACCAGTTGTCTCCGTCACTGGGGAGGTGTGCCTCATCGTTAGCCCATTCCTCTTTTGTGGATAGGCTAACCCGATATTTCTTGTCGAAGAGTTAGTGGCAAGTGGACATTTTGTTCCTGGGCATTCTCAGTGTTGGCCTCTTCGTGATTTCGATTGGTATCCGCATAACTGTCGAGATACTTCTATCGTTTATCATATTTAGTCTCCAGGCCGCCTTCGTAGCCGAGGATTTTATGGTGAGATAAAGGGGCTCCAATCCTATTAGCGTCCCCAGGGCCATCGTGGGTATCGACTTCGAGGCAACAGTGATACCTCTCAGAATCAGTCCCCTGATTCTTTCCAGTCTGGACTTCACAGTAGAAAGTTCGACCCTGGTCCAACAGACGACTGCTGCATAGGTTAGTCTGGGTCGCAGGATCGCTGTGTAGATCCACATAAGTGTCTCCGGTTTCAAGCCCCAGCTTTTTCCTATGACTCTTCTACAGAGCCAAAGAGTCGCTACTAGCTTCTTGCACTTGTTTTCCAAGTGCTCGTTTCATGACAGCTTCTTATCCAGGATGACTCCTAGATATTTGGCTTGCCCTTTGATGTCTAGTTTTTGTCCTCCCAGTTTCAATATACCCGTAGTTCCCTACTTGTACCTTCTGGCCAACACAAATACATCTGTCTTACTCGGATTGACTGATATACCACTCCCCTTACACCATGAATCAACTATTTTTAGTGCTTGCTGCATTATTCCGAAGAGCGCATCGAGATGCTGGCCGCGCACGATAACTAGTATAACGTCTGCATAGCCTATGACGTGGAAGCCCTGTCTCGTGAGTAGATGAAGCAGTTCATCCACTACCAGGCCCTACAGCAAGGGAGATAGAACGCCCCCCTACGGACATCCCGAGTCAACGGTTCCACATAAAGCGGTATAACCCTTGGTGGTGGTTAGCTTCCTATTGGCCAACATGTGGCGGGTCCATTCTATGACTGCAATAGGCACCCCATGCGCGATCATAGCCGTCCTAATCACCTCTTCAGAGGTGTAGTTAAAGGCTCCTTCGATGTCCATAAAGTTTCCAATCGCTAGACCTTTCTGCTTTAGTTGTCCTTCAATTAGGTCAACTGCAGTGCTCAGGGCCGTCTCGGTCGAATTACCAGCTCTATAGGCGTGTTGTTGCTTGTGAAGAGGACTACCTGACAAGTCCTTATCGCGGATATATCTGTCCACGAGTCTTTTTACTGTTTTTAGTAGGAAAGATGTGAGGCTTTGAGACTTTTATGGCCTCTGCCCCCTTCTCGATATCAGTGCAAAAGTTGGTCCAGCTTTCATGCTTCGCCTTGCGTATTGCACTCCTATACTTATCCCTCATCGATGTGGATAAAGTCCACAATTCCTTCGTTTTGCCAGAACTGGCACTTCTGAACCTCTCTCTGGTTTGCCTGCGAAGCATTTCGAGTTTCGAGTTCCACCAGTGTGTCTCTCCAGCCTTTCGGACTTTCAAAGACCGACAATTACTTTCATGAGTGGATTTGATGGCTTCCGTGAAAAACTTGGCTGCCATCTCCAGGGTAACCACGTCTCTAATTGACCTATGCATCCCTCAGAGTGTACTTCTTAGCTCTGTGGAAAACTGACCCCAGTCCGTTCTTCTTGGATTTCGGACCCATTTAGGGTCGGTGGGCACAGCAGATTTCAACACGAACTATATCGGTGAGTGATCTGAGAGAGTGGGTTCGCCTGAGACACTTAACTTCTTGATGTTATCTGTAAAACTGCCGGTACAGAGAGTGATGTCAATGACTTCCTCCCTGACCGAATTACGAAAGGTCGGGGTGTTCCACATATTGAGAATATCTAAATCGGTAGTAATTAGGTATTCCAATAGGTTCTTACCTCTTGAGTTGACGCCCGTCTCTGGAACATAGCTCAAGCAGCGGAACAACGTTGAGCCCCTTCGCCAGTATATATGCCCTTTGCAAAACGGCAGAGGCGCTTTTGCTGTGATGCAAGTTAATCTGGATAATGGTTAGACCGGGAGCAGTCATTTAGGTCTGGTCCCGATCTTTCTGTTCACCGACAGGGCTCTCCCGTCCCTGACTGGCCAATTTAAAGTTGAGCTGTCCGTAAAGGTAGAAGGGCCTGTTATTGAGGGCCGCAAGGGCCCCTTGCCTGTGACTCAGAAATTTGCACAACTAGGAGATGTGTAAATTCTCCAGTCGCGTCCTCTTCCTGAGGCCTATCGTGCCTGACGCACCGCCAGGACGCTGTCTTATGTGACGGGTTGAATTTCTCCAGCCGACCGAGAACCATCTGCGGGTCCGTCAGTTTACCTGGGAACCACGCCATAGCTTTAACCATCTTCTGGAGCAACTCAACCCCACCCACCTTCAGAGATACGCCTTTCCACAGTCTTGTCTCGGCCAAAAACTTGTGTAGCCAAGCCTTGGCTGCTGGGTCCGCTGCCACAAATACATAGACCCCTCCAATTCTCGTTAAGATTGTATCAAATTTATATCGTGATAATCTGATTAATTCTAGAAAATTAATTTATTCATAACTTAACATTTATACTTATATAATCGAATGAAATTATATGGTAAGTACCAATAAAATTATGTATACATCTAACCACATAAAATCGTTGCTCTCACTTTAATGGGATTACATAATAAATTCTTATATAATTTAACTTAGGAGTCTTTCAAAATTTTTCGTTAAAGAAATTTCTCTTAAAAAATCATAACATTTTTCTAAGTTTTGAATCTCGAATAAAAAACAATACAAATTGTAATCGGTCAAAATTTTGTCTGATATAATTGTGGTAAATGGTATAAGATTTTATAAGGTTTTTTTTTTACTTTTTAAAGGTACCATCTTTTCAAATTTGAAAAAAGCAAATTTTATTTCTTGACCTCTTAAAGGCTTCGAAGGTGAAAACAGAAAACATATAGGCTAGGCAATCCTTAAAATCAAATTACTTCACTACCTCTGTAAAGATGTATAACTTGATCCTTATTAGTCTTCAAATCCTAAAAAAACGCATGTTTCAGCAATAAACTTTACCGCCTTGTTTTCGTCAATTTCAGAATTTCTAAAAGCTGAACGGATGCATCTATGCTAACAGTTAGGGATTTAAATCCTGCTAGAAAGCAATTATTATCAGAGACTCTGGTCAAGAGTAATAAACCTCCCTCCGAATCTGTTATTTGGATTTTCCTCAAATCTACGTGACAAAAATGGTGTTTCCAAATTTCTCGACCATCGTTTGTGAGAGCCAATCATATCTCCATAGGAGCGAACATGTTCTTAATCCTTAGCAATTTGTATACTTTGCGATAACTGTCTGTTTTTATTTTGTTACAGTCTGTCAAGTTAAAGCGTGGGTGGCTTTACTCGCAGTCGGTAAGGTGTATCGACATGATTTTGGTGTCAAAATATTAAGAAGAGCTCCCTC
>NC_046661.1:788879-795742 GCF_010883055.1 Belonocnema kinseyi | reverse complement strand
AGGGAGCTCTTCTTAATATTTTGACACCAAAATCATGTCGATACACCTTACCGACTGCGAGTAAAGCCACCCACGCTTTAACTTGACAGACTGTACATACACTCTAGATTAATGTGATTTTACTGTGAAAATATACAAAGTAAAAATTAAATCCGAGTGTTAACCAATTATTTCTCTAGTGCAATCACGAATAAAACAATTTTACAGAACTTACTATAAACAGTTTTATAAGTTGCTTTTAACAGGGGTCTTTCTCTATTGGGCTGTTCGCCGACAATATATTTACTCATCCCACTAAAATGTGTTCTGGTCTATATGAAAAACTAGTTAAACACTAACTACCGAACCAAGTGTCATAAATGATGTGAAATAGATTCTGATCGCTATTTCGATACAATTGTACGTCAATTTTCTCATTTACAATTTTCAACTGAAACTTAATAAAATTTTATATAAAGTTGATTAGACCTTTTTTAAGATCAGTAAAAAAATCTGGATTTAAATTAATTAGCCTTCCCCCTCAAAATACAAGCGAAAGTCATAAATGATTTAGAATAGATTTTAATCGCTATTTTCATACTATATCTATTTTCTCCTTTACACTTTTGTACTGAAATTTACGGAAATTGAATATGACATTTAACAGACCTTTCTCAAGGTCTGTGCAAAATTCTGGATTTAAATTAATTAGCCTTCCCCCTCAAAATACACCCATGAGCCATAAATGCTCAGAAATGCATTTCGAGCACATCTTAGGACCGATTTCACTAACTCTGATTAAATCGTTAATCATTGATTAACCTTATTTAATCAATACTTTGCGTTCTACCATTCTTTTAATCATGATTAGGGGAAGATAATCACGGGTTCACTTAACCGCCCAATAATGGCTGATTATGGAGTTTAATTAGTGATTAAAGTAGCATGACCCCGAAATTGAAGTGCAAGTGCAGTGAGTGCAGTATACAGGAAGGAAATATGGCTCTGTTTTACAATGATATTTTATCCTCATCTGATGATGATGAAATACTTAACCACGCTCAGAGAAGGCCACGAATATTCAGACAAAATTTCCACTTCTCTTCTACTACACTTGCCACTGAAACCACTCGTAAACTCAAACTTGGGGAATCTTATCATATGCTAATATGGTGCCGAGTGTTTATGAAGAATTTCGTTCTAACAATCAGAGTCGCCGTTACAACAGAAAGACCTAGAAACTAGACCTTACTACGAACAAAGTATATGACTAGCTAACCAGACGTTGAAAATGCTTGGTAGAACGCATCGCTGGTTAACGCTGATTTAATCATTGATTAAAAAATAATCATGATTAGTTAATCATAGATTTAAACAGAGTTGGTGAAATTGGCCCTTTGGTGTATTTTTAGGGGGAAGGCTGATTAATATAAATTGAGATAAAGATAAAAAAGCTAAAATAATTGCGTACAAAATGTTGACATATTTTTTGTAGAAAACATTTGCAAATCCACGAATTTTATAGATAAACCAATTTATTATTTTACGTAAATTTGTAAATTTACTCATTTTGAAATTATAACTGGACTCTTTGCGATTCATTTCTAATTTCTAAATCGCGAAAATTTCTACATTGATCATTCCAATTTTACAAATTTAGCGAGTGTTCACTTTTTCGTATAAATTAAAAATTTAACCAATTACAAATATTTCAAAATAATAAAATTTCGAAATTAGTCCCACTGCAAATTTATTTATAACTTCTAAGCTTATCAAGTCGCTCAAAAAATATTCTGGATAATCCAAAATTTTCCACATTAATAATTATTCCAATATTACAAAACTGGCAGATATTGACTTTTTTATAGATTATAAATTCATCAAGTTACCCAGAAATGAATTTCAAAACTATCAAATTTCAAAAAAAGTAAAAGTCAGATCAAAAAATTATTTCAATATTTTGCACGCAATTATTGTATTCACATCTTTTATTTTTATTTCACAAATGAAAACTGCCTAATCTTTGGCTTATTCGCATTCCTTTCGTAGCTGCAGTGAACAGCTCATAACCTAGCCAACCAACCCAACCATTAGAAATTATTATTTAAGATGTTTGCAATACAAAAAAAATTGACAAGAAGATTTGAACCAATGTACTTTTAATACATTTCAGTTAAAAGTTGTAAAGGAGAAAATCGATGTAGTGTAAAAATTTCGATCGAAATCTATACCACCGCATTTGCACCTTTTTGGGTGTCTTTTTATGGTTAAGGCTAATGAATTTAAATCCATATTTTTGCACAGATCTTGTAAAAGGTCTTTTCAATTTTGTATTGAGTTATAGCAAATTACAGTTAAAAATTGTTCAGGAGATAATCGATGCAATATAAAAATGGCGCTCAACATCTATTCCACAGCATTTATGTATGACTCTAACGTGTGCTTATATTATATTATATATTGTGAAAGACCTATTCAATAATATATTCAATTTCAGTAAATTTCAGTTATAAATTGGAAAAGAGAGAATAGATGCAGTATCAAAAAGTAATCAAAGTGCATTTATCAGCATTTATGTCTTATATGATTTTTTTCTACTATTTTGCACTAGTTTAAAAAATCCACAAAGCTGAAAAGTACTGATTTTTTTTTAATGATTCAGCATATCATCGAGGAGTTATAAACAGCGATTCCACTTATTTAGAATTAATTTTAAGTTAGGGTCATATTTGTTCCTCGTTGACTGGCCTACACCCATTCTGTCGGTATATCAGCTTATAGGATATTCTGCGTATATTTTTTTGGCGAATTGGTACGCCAGCTCTCTCACTTTGATGATACGCAGACCGTAGTAACACTTGCTGTATTTTTTAGTATGGCTAATCAACACTTTCTATTTTTCAGAAGAAAACACCTAGAAAACACATGTCAAATCAATCAGTTATTTTTATTTGGTTCTTCAAATTACCCAGTGAACATTTTTTCACAACTATTGGCTAATTCTAGTTCCACGCTGTATGCGTTAATTTGGTGAAAATATGGGTGGTAGTACCACCGCATTAATGGCCAATTCTATCTCTAGCGCGTAGACACCAGACTTTTGTCCTAGAAACAGTGAATTCTTAAGCCACAATGTGGAGGGGCGTGTGAGAGTGAAGTTCAATAATTCACCTCGAGAAATGGGCAATTCCGGACTATCGTTGTTGACTTTTTTTCTAATAAAACATTGAAAACGACAATGTAACCATCACTCAAGGCGAAAATATCGTTTGTATCTATACCGTGCGATCACGCTATTTGTATAGCGTGGGTTCAGGTCAGTTTTTCCAGAACCTTCCAGCAAAACAAAGAGAGAGCCCTAGCGCAGGCACGCATTGCCGCGAGCTTAGCTGGATTTAGAATTGGCCAATTCTTGAACACTCAGGTGGAAAATAATATAGCAGTGCTCAACAGCTGATCAAGTTTTTGCCAAAATCGTGGACTCGATGGCCTGGAGTAACAACTTGCAAAACCTGAACTCCACATTTTGTTTACTATGTAGCTTTGTCTTAATTGGTCGTTCGCTTATTGTAAGAGTCCTGAAACAGCAACAATTCATGAAATTTCATTTTATTTCTCTTAATTCGATCATAAATTCCTTTTTTAACATTTAATTTCGAAAAAACTGACGTAGCGATACTATTGTCTTGATTTAAAAAAATTACGGTGAACGAACCCTGACTACACAAATGGTGCAACCTTGATTACAAGCAGCATAATGGTGTTTACACGCCTATTTACGGTTCGCCAACCAGCAGAACAGACAAAAGAGTAAAAGAGATAGAGAGCGGAAAATTGAAAAAAATTACTCTCTATCTCTTTTAATCTTATGACTTTTCTGATAGCTGGCGATCAGTTGACAGACGTGTAAATACATCAAAACCGCGTCGCATTACATGGCAGCCAAACTTGTTTTAAAACTAAATATTCTGCTAAGTATTTTGTTAAATGTTAACCACATAACAGGCATATATGCTTACATTGATTATTGCATTTCCTCTCTCCAAAGTCTGCGATGGTCTCTACGAGAGTAGTTTTGTCACGCTCGATGGAGTCAGTGGCGTTATATTAAAAATTGCAATTTATAAGAATTGATAATTATTTACAGAATTCTCGTGTGAAAATTCAGTGTTGGACTTTACTTTTAACTTACATTGATTATTGCATTTCCTCTCTCCAAAGTCTGCGATGGTCTCTACGAGAGTAGTTTTGCCACGCTCGATGGAGTCAGTGCCGTTATATTAAAAATTGCAATTTATAAGAATTGATAATTATTTACAGAATTCTCGTGTGAAAATTCAGTGTTGGACTTTAATTTTAACTTTTAACTTTTTTTATTTTTTCCATTCAGTTTGGACTAAAAATGAACCACGTAGCAGAAAAAATAATTCGGATGATATTTACAGGTCGTTCATCGAAATTATTTCTGCTTTCATTGAGAAAATAAGTTTTCTTGAAAAACGGCTTATTAAAACGCTAAATGATGCGGAATATAAAAGCTGCGGATCACCAGCATGAATATTTCTTGATAATAATTTTGTTATAGTCAAGAATATCTAAAGATTCACAAAAATCAATTCATATAAACATGTAACATTATTATTTTTTTAAACGGTTATGACTAACGATGCTTGATGACTTTTTTCTTCTCATGTCTCCTTAAGAATGCATAGTTATGAAAAAAACGTATCATAAAATAATCTTCATTTTAATAAACCGCATTTTTATATTCTGTATAATTGCTGATCTGATGTTTTGGAGAAAAATCATTTTTCTGTACAAACAGAGAATTAGCGGTAAACGACCTCTAAATATTATACGATTTGATTTATGTTTCCAAGAGGCACATTTTTTACCCTAATGGGACAAAAAATTATAAATGAAAGTTAAGATTCGGATTTTCTTTTTTTAAACACCCCTGACGGACATTGAAATTTAATCTCATAGTCCGGGAGACAGGTACAGTCTCGTTGTCTTTTCAATTCGGATAGAGCCACCAAGGTTTTTTTATATGTATGTTGACCTGCTGAATCCAAATTTTTTGGGTGGGTCTTCGCCCGAGTCGTCGGTTTTTTGTTATTAACATTTTCTTATAAAAATTAATAGAAAATTTTATTTTTCACCAAACAAAAAATTTTTTCAACTTTTTTAGCACATTTTGAGTCGAAAAGATCCATAGTAATTTTTCTCCCACACCCATACTTTTTGAGGAAAAACTGGCAAAGTTTTCAAAAATGCAATTTTTTCAGTTTTTGAAGCTATGTCAGAAGTAACCCTTACACTTTTTTATAATCCGAGTCCACGTCATATTTTCTTAACGTGTATATTATCATTAAAAAATATTTCCAATTCGTTTACACAAATAGCTTTTGAGCGGGATGAGTTGAAAGTTCAAGGTTTTCCGAGCCATTTAGCGATTTAGGAACGGTGGCCGAGGAGTTCGCCAAGGCACGAGTGCGTGGCGGTATACGCTCAGTCAGCCGCGCGCGCTTGGAAAACCTTGAATTTTCAACTCGTCCCACTCAAAAACTATTTGTTTAAACGAACTTGAAATATTTCTTAATGGTAATACATACGTTAAGAAAATATGGCGTGGACTCGGATTATAAAAAAAGTGGATGTGGTACTTCTGACCTAGCGTCAAAAACTGGAAAAATTCCATTTTCAAAAACCTTGCCAATTTTTTTTCTCAAAAAGTATAGGTGTGGGAGAAAAATTACTAGGGACCTTTTCAACTCAAAATATACTAAAAAAGGTGAAAAATTTTTTTTTGGTGAAAAATAAAATTTCCTATTGATTTTTATAAAAAAATGTTAATAACAAAAAAACGACCGCTCGGGCGGAGAGCCGCCCAATAAATTTGGATTCAGCAGGTCAACATACATATAAAAAAACCTTGGTTGCTCTATCCGAATTTAAAACGCAATGAGACATACCTGGCTCCCGGACTATCAGATCGATGTTTAATATATTGTAAAACATTCCTCATTGTTTATGAAAAGTTGTATATAATTCCGAAATGAAAGCTGCAAATATGTGAGTCTAAGGAAACACTTTTTTAAAAATTAATTTTCAGACCCCTTGGGATTAATAGTTTGATATAGGAAAATTGAAATTGAGAATGCACACAAATAGTTGTTTGTGCATGAAGAGTGGAGACGCGCGCATTATACGTGCACTGAATACAACAATATTTTTGTGAATGAAAAATATCGGATTTCATATGCAGTATTTGGAAGCCTCTCAACGTTACTTGCCGTTTCTGGCCGTAAGCGTAGGTATACTTTCTGCAAATAGTGAAAAGCTGATATAAGTGTCTTTATATTTGAAAAAGGTTGAATGAGACCCAGAAAGCGACTACCTATTACAAATACATTTTTTGTTTGCGTTAGCGTCATTTTTCCTTCTTTATTTAACGCTTAATATTGATGTACGAGGGTAGTTCAATAAGTCCTTAGAATGACCAATAGATGGCGCGCAAATAGCTCCAAATCATCTGTTTTCAGTAAGCACCACTCCCGACTAGATATATGGTGCAGTCACAGTCCACATCTTCTGAGTTTACGTGTTTTTATAACCAATTGAAAAAAAAAATTGTTCGTTAAGAAAAATGGAAAAAAACGAGTTCAGAGCGGTAATCAAACATTTTCATTTAAAGGGTTTAACTCCATATGAGATAAGAAATGCATTGGACTCAGTTCATGGCACATCTGCCCCTGCCTTAGCAAAGGTTTATAACTGGATAAATGAATTTAAGCGTGGTCGTACATCAATAAGTGTCGAACCACGTTCAGGAAGGCCCGTAGAAGCAAGTACTCCCGAAATCATCAATAAAATCCACGATA
>NC_046661.1:784293-788779 GCF_010883055.1 Belonocnema kinseyi | reverse complement strand
CTCTTTCATCACGACAACGCCCGAGTTCACACATGCTTCGTTTCAATGGCTAAAATTGAAGAATTAAAATTCGAATTGGTCGAACACCCACCGTATTCACCATATTTAGCCCCCAGTGACTTTGTATAGAGCTCCAAGGAGATTATGTTGAAAATAAAAAAAAAATTACCCAAAAAAATTGTTTTTATACTTCATTCTAAGGACTTATTGAACTACCCTCGTATAATTATAAATTCATGTTTTTAATTTCAGAACGAAGTAATCGCCGTTGCTCTGGAAGCCCTGCTAAACAAAAACGAAGTTCCACTTCCGACGTCTGTCTCTTTGTAAGTGTTTTCCTCCTATTTTAATATGTTCTGGAAAATTAGCCCGAGACGAATGAAACAAAATCTAATTATTTCTTTTAAATGTATTTTTTTATTCACTACTTTCAAAAACAACGCTTAGTTAAAATACTATGAAACATAATTAATAATCATAAATAAACAAAAAAATATTTTAAATAGTTGCAATGACTTTCATAGTATTTTCTTCTAATTTTCTTTTTAATTTTAATCGGATTTCAGTCATTTGTAACTGTTATTTAAATATAAAATTTTATTCCAGTAGCAATGAGGAGACAAAATAAATAAGTTAATGCGTGATTTTATACCGTGATAAGATGTTTTTTAAAGATATTATTGGATTCAGTTTTATTCCAAGTCTACTATTTTCGACACAGATACATTTTGAAAATATTTAAAAATTGAAAATTCGCCAACTGCTTTCTTTTTGATCTTTATACTTTAAAATAAGGTAATTTTGATCCTTTTTAAATATTTAATTTGAAAATTTTCAATTGAAAAATTAAAAATTTTAAATATGTATAAATAAAAACTCATTCTTTATTATAAAACTTATGATATGCATATTTTTATTCATAAATTGCAAAAATTAAAAACTCTTCAAATTTGAATTCAAAATAAAAAATTATTATTTTTATTAAAAAGCGTTAGAGATTTAGCTGGAATTTAAAATTTTTTAATTTTAGGGAAAATGGAAATTTCGAAATAATAGTGAAGAATAATAAACTCCGAAAACGCTAATTAATATTTTAGACATTGAGAACGCTTTAGCGCCAACCAAATGCGGAACCAATATTATTAATGGGCCTGCGCGGACAAAGGGGCATTAGTTGCAGGAAATCTACATTAGTAACACACACAATATAAAGATGATATCACATTTTATTTCTAAACAAATATGGTAACAGGCCGTATTACGGAACGCCGTATTGATTGTGTTCCCTTGTTGGAACAGCGCTAGAAATAGTACAATAAAAGAAAAATAATTATCCACAGATTTATATAAAAATTTCATCGGCATTTACAAACATTTTGACTTATAATTTAAAAAATAATTCATTTATTGGTATTTGAAAGCTTAAAAAAAATTCATAAGATGTATCTACCATGATCCTTCTCGATTTAAGAAATGATCATAGTCTTTAAGACCCTATTTACCCTTTCTACGGGGTTCGCTTGGGGTGGTAAGGGGAAGTAGTGGTGTGAAAAATGTTGACCTCCTGGGTTAATTGGAGTAGGGTATTGTTGACAAATTCAGTCCTATTATCAGTAACATGTACTTGGGGTGTTCCCCAGCGATTGATGATGTGCTCACGAATTGCGGACTCAACTTTCTTACCCGTCGCCTCGCGTAAGAGTATGATCTCCACCCACTTTGTGAATAGATTCTGATTCACTAGAATATATTGGAATCCGGATTTACTACTTGGTAAGGGACCCATGATATCATCTGCTACTACTACCCAGGGTTCTTCGACTACGCGTTCTTCGATTAACTCTGCCGGTAGTTTTTCTTCGACTTTGCACATTTGACAGACTGTGAAGCTGTTGACGTATCTGTTTACATCCATGGACATAGGAAACACGAGACCTTTCGATGTCCCGCGACAAATATGGAAGCGCCCACATGTTTATATTTTCATGCACAGTTCGTCGGCAAAAAAAAACTCGTGCGCATAATCAAGTAGCACATCATAATATGGCAGCTGTCCCCACTTATTTAATTCTCCTCCCTCCCTTGAATTCAACCCCATCCGCCCACTTTAGGATGGCATGCCTAGTCCCTTGTTTCCTGTGTCCATGGCTTACATCCCAAAACGGATTTTCTTTCTGTGTCGGTAGGGACTAACTTCCAATCGTCTACGTCGTCAACGAAATCTGTACCAGGTGTACCAGGTCGTGATTGGGCTTCTAATTAAGATAATTTCTTGGATCAAGAGGGGTTCAAACCAGCGAAAGCTACTATGGTCCTTCACCGACGTAAAATTATACAACTCTAAGTAGGGTCTAAACTTCTGGACAGCTCATACGATGGCCAGGCATTCTTTCTCAGTAGTTGTAAATTTAATCTCCGCATCGGTTAAGGTTCGACTATCATATGAAATGACGTCCTCCACACCTTCTATACTCTGCGTAAGGACGGCTCCTAATCCGGTATTACACGCGTCCGTTTGAAGCACAAAGGGAATTTCGAAATTGGGACAAGTTAGGCCAGGGGCTTGGGACAGGCAACGTTTAATTTCCTCAAAGGCAGCTTGCTGATCTTCCCTCCAAACCCACTGTTCTTTCTTTTCAACCAACATGATTAGCGGAGCTGCTAATGTCGCGTAACTTGAAATGAACCGTCGATACCAAGTAGATAAACCGAGGAACCTGCGAATGTCGTTGATATTGGGGGGGAGGGGGGTTCGTTTACCAGAAAGCCTGAGTAATGTACTTGAGAGCAACGGAATGCGCACTTGTCGTGGTTAATCTCTAGACCTGCTTCGCCAATTTTTTTCAACACTCTTAAGAGCCATTCGAGATGTTCTTCGAAGGTTTTTGTGACGATGATAATATCACCTAGATAGGCAAATGCGTGCGGTTCCATTTCAGGTCTTATCAACCTATCTAGTAAGCGTTGAAATTTGATGTCTCGATTATGTCGTAGGCTAACATTTTATCTATCTCAACAACCATGGATTGCATAACTTTCGGAGATCTCAAGTAGTTTCGTTGTTCAATAGGAGGATGGTTGCCTACGTCGATAGTATGTTCTACCTGGTTCGTTATTACCAATGTTTCAGTAGGCCTCGGTATTTCTCGTTCTAGAAAATATTCAGCGAGTCAGCTTCTTTTATCGAAAGCTCTATAAGTCCGCAACAATTTTCCAAGGTTGACAGCTATGGGTTGCGTGCGACTGTAATATTCAATTGAGGCAATTATTTCGTGCGAAACTAGTTCTATATGGTTATTGGCAACCTAAACACGACCTCTTCTATTAATTTTTTGTAGATTTAAAGGCTCGATCAATTTTGGGCCATCTGACCCTACACACGATCTAGAAGCGCCACTATCAAGGAAAGCCTTAATCCGTTCGCCCTGAATGGAGATGTTAAAATACCATAAAGGCTGCGGACCTAACAGAAAGTAAGGTCTATACGGACGTTCAGACACCTTGTAAATAGGGACAAGGTCGGTAAGATGCATGCTTTTGTTCATGTGCATAACCTTTCTTGTCCCGATATCAAGAGATCTGAGCTCGTTCTTCGTCCATGGAACTACTCCAAATGAATAGAGTAGTACCGGGACGGCAAGCATGTTCGTTGCAGATACTTTGTTTCTCGCCGACAGTTCGGAAGACCAAATCTGTCGGATGAGATGTTTGTATCTGCTTCGGAGAGTATCCTTTATAGATGTCACATCCTGAATGCGACTCTGTGGCACGCCAGGTATGTATAAGTCTCTCCAGCGCAAATATGTCGTATGGCGCTTCTATCAACGAGCTCATGATCTTCAGGGATGCCATTAAGTTTCCCTCGCTTCAAATAAACCTTGGCGAATTTGTCTGACCCAAATTCCATTCCAATTTCATTAGTATATCGTTCGAAAATCCCCAGAGCTTGATACAGTTTCTCTCTGTTTTTAGCATAGGTCTTAAGATCGTCCATGTAAAATATATGAGTGACCTTGTACGTTCGATCTGCAGGTTTGCCGCACAAGTACCCGTCGGAATGGCGCAGTGCTAAAGATAGTGGCAATAATGTAAGGCAAAAGAGGAGTGGGCTCATGGTGTCGCCCTGAAAGACACCTCTTTGAAATAAGTCTATTGGATGTAGAATCGAAAGCTTTCCGATAATCAATCCAGGCCATCGATAGGTCACGCTGGTAGAATGCTGCATCTTTGCAAACACATCTATCGATGAGCAGGTTCTCCCGACATCCGGCTACGCCTTTCTTTGAGCCTCATTGTTCATACATTTCTTGCCACACAGGTTCAATTGCCCGAACAATCCTATCATTTAGGATAGCTGTGAATATCTTATAAAGCGTGTCCAGAGAAGTTATTGGCCTGTAGTTCTTTGGGTCAGCTAAGTTACCTATTTTCGGCAGGAGTATTGTGCGCCCTTCCACCAACCACTCTGGAATCGGCTCTTCCGACT
>NC_046661.1:782740-784193 GCF_010883055.1 Belonocnema kinseyi | reverse complement strand
CTCTAGACTTCTCTTAGCGTCAGATAGTATCCGTATTCTCTCAACAATATGATGCATGATGGTCAGCAGCTTTGACTTGTTAAGTGTGTGATAACGGGTCCGGAGTTCGCGCGCGAACTTTCGACCCTTTGCGGTAAAATTCCTGCCAGATGTGATGTAGTCAATCATACATTGATTGCGGGACGCGTACTGTCTTGCCCAGCCTATCTTTATGGCAAGTTGATGCATTCGTCTTTTGGTCTTATGATCAGCCGTTGATTTTGTTTTACGGTTCGCATCGGCCAAAGCTCTCGCTGCATTATTTACACAATAATTGATAGCCCAAAGGTCGGATTCACCGGAAAAATGTCCACGAAGCTCGTCATCCAATTCAGCCAGATCTTTAGGCTTGAGAGAAACCTTGTTGTTGATGTTTCTCCGGGTGGTAAAGCATCGCTGTTCATCTATTGGATGCCTGCCCGCGGTTGGTCTTAGTGTCGCCTCTCTTTCTTTGTTGTCGGCTTGTTCTAGCTGTGGTAGAGTAGGCGTTCCGCTTACATAGTCCCTTTTACGGAGTAGTTCAGCATTATTTCGCAGACGTTGCTGCGAAAAGTGCGATAGCTCCGGGTGTTTCTCGCACCACAGAGTATGCAGCCGTGCCATGTAAACCCGTTCACGGTCCACACTCGCATCTTAGCAGTCTAGCAAGTCGTGATTCAGTTGCTCCATCCACCCAAAGGTCACGAGATCCCACCGATCCATCGCATTGAATCCATTTTCATTGGCTTCCCCAGCTCTATATTGGTCGGCACTGTTGGCAGACCCATTGTCGGGATCCCTGCGCGTTTTGTTGTTTTGAACCGCACTTACTGCAACTATGTTTGGTGTTGTCATTGTTGTTCCCACGAGTAGCTAGGGAAAGGGTTTCGTCCATCCTTGTAGAGCCCCGCATGCAAGGATGAGGCTGCGTACTCTGAGAGGTCGCCCGGTATCCCAAAGTCACCGTTCTAGACACATCACGCAGGTGCCATTCAGCTTTCGGCACGGTTTTCACACCTTCGCTTGGGGGTTAATTCCTTCGGGACCACCCCTGGATAATTGTCCGCGACTGCCTATTTATTTTTGTAACCATATTTAGCAAAAACCTTTGGTACAGGGACACTCTATCCGCAACCCGAGGACACGTTCGGTGTCTTTGTCATAGACCCTTCAGTTTAATTCTAGAGGAATCAAAAAAAAATATATATATATATGTGTGTGTGTGTGTGTGTGTGTGTGTGTGTCTATGCATGTATGTATGTATGCATGTATATAACCGAAGGACTGAAAAAATACTATCAACATCCTTACCAATCATATTAATATATGTATATTATTATGTACAGTCTGTCAAGTTAAAGCGTGGGTGGCTTTACTCGCAGTCGGTAAGGTGTATCGACATGATTTTGGTGTCAAAATATTAAGAAGAGCTCCC
>NC_046661.1:781181-782640 GCF_010883055.1 Belonocnema kinseyi | reverse complement strand
CCTTGGAGGAGATTATGTTGAGAAATAAAAAAAAAAAATCTTAAAAACGTTGTTTTTCTTGGTCAGGCCGGAAACTTATCAATCCACCCTCGTATATATATATATATATACGGTAGTTCTTCGATCGCTCCGTGTTCTCAAGGTGCACGAAACTTTTGCCGGATCGTCGTATGGATTCCGTTACAGACTGTAACCACCTATCTCGCGGTCGTGAGACGTGGCTGTAGCTGAAAATTTTACCGTGATTTCGCTAGGAGAGGGTGCAATTTTTCAGATTAACAACCGCTTTCAGTGATATTCTGCGGTTGTCCTAATGAAAGCTTGGCACCTCCAAGAGCACCGATGATAAGGTCGATTAGTTTAACAGAATGTTCCGGATACAATCGTTGCAACTCCCTTATAAGCTCTCTATACCTCTCTTTCTTTTCATTCTTCTTTGCTATAGTCTTTGTTCAGCTGGTGCCGAAAATTTGATAAAGAACATGGCCCGCTTCTCAAAGTCAAGAAGATCCGTGTCAGGCAGTGAGTGTTCCTATATATGCGGCACTTCGAATTCTCGACAATTGACTCCATTTAGAGGAGCGATATTAAGGTTAATGCCGTAACAGTGACACAGATGGTAATAAAGCACTCTTAGTGCCCCATTGTGCCTCTGAATGTAGGTTGTTTCCGCATGAGTTTGACAACTAGATAGTATGTCTGCTAAATGCTCGGTGTGTGTACGGCACGCCCTGCAGGTGCGATCGGCAATGTCTTAGCTCAACATGTGTCGACGGTATGTTAAGGTGGAAATGACACCGTCTTGACATGCCAAAATGAAACCCTCCGTGACAGACTTCAATCCGGGTGATTTATGAATAGCAAAAGTTAGCTCACACAACATTGACTGATCCTCGACATTTAAGTGGAAGATGCTGTGCATCCTACCGAAACGGCAAGCATGTTCGTTGCAGATACTTTGTTTCTCGTCGACAGTTCGGAAGATCAAATCTGCCGAATGAGATGTTTGTATCAGCTTCGGAGAGTATCCTTTATACAAGTTTATACTAATTTGCATATAAAATGAATACGTTCTGGACCGATAGAGTGGCGCTATCTGCATTCTGTGAAAATCGCCACACGGAATTAACAAGTAGACGTCCAACCGAAAATTTTAAGTCCAAAATGAATCATTTATCTCAACACTGATTTTAGACGCGTTGGTAGCCGGGTCGACAGAGAATTCCCCATATATATACTTATAGAGAGTTGATACATTATTACCAATGATTTGTTTCCTTGGGTAAGCGTTGGAGTTTCTCCGTTTGTACAGTCTGTCAAGTTAAAGCGTGGGTGGCTTTACTCGCAGTCGGTAAGTTGTATCGACATGATTTTGGTGTCAAAATATTAAGAAGAGCTTCCTCTTTCATGCTTTTTGATTTAACATTCAGTTTGCTTTCAATTCTCATCTTGTTATGTA
>NC_046661.1:777271-781081 GCF_010883055.1 Belonocnema kinseyi | reverse complement strand
AGCTATCTAAGGATGGTACTATAGAACGCCACCTCAAGGTAGGCCTAGTGGCGCCATCTCTTGGTCAGGCCGGAAACTTATCAATCCACCCTCGTATGTTACCTTGAATAAAGATTTTTTTGTACGAGACATTTGTCTCTTTTATCTAAAAATAATCAAAATTGAGTGATCAATTTTAAACGTGTCTATTTAAATTATTACACTTTACAAATATAGGCAAATTAACAATCAAAAATGTTTATTTATTTTAATAATGGTAGTATTAAAAACATTCGTTTACGTAAAAAGTCAAATCAAAAAGATTTCTTTCAAAAAATGGACTGATTCAAAAGCGCACTCATTAATGCAAGTGAATTGATCTCATTGAATCAAAAAAATATAACATATATATGAAAACTATTGAAAGATTAAATGAATTCAAAAATACCATAGTCAATAAAATTTGATATAATAAAAAAAGAATTTTCTAGTAGGAATCTGTCGAATATTGTTTAGTATGTGGAATAAAAATAAATTATAGGATCTTTGATGTTAGGCACGAAACCAAACAGTAAAAACTCAACCCAAATTGGTACTGACAAGTACATTAGCTTAGCCTTTTTGAGTTTTCTCAAAGTAAACCACAATTTTCCCTATTTATCCTAATCCCTGGATTCAATCAGTTGCAAAATTCTAAACAAAATCAGAAAGTGTAATCACTCGGTCAGCTGTCTACACTACCTGGCGATGAGGATCGTTGCACCTTTGATTCGATGGCCAACAAAAAAAGGACGGAGATAATATTCTCTACGGTTTCATCAAAGAGAACGAACAAAGTAAAGAGGGAGGACGAAAAATAAAATTTAAAAACTTTTTCAGTTAAAATGATAACATGTCTCTTGTTGTTTTGCAATATATTTTATCGTTTAGTACAAAGATTAAAAAATTGCATTTTTAGGGGGAAAAATTCTTCTAGCCTTAAAAATCGTATAGCTTTTCAACAATATTTCGAAAAATCCATCTCTTATTTTTTTGGATATCTTTGTGTGCTAGGAACATTTTTTCCTAAAAATGTAATTTTTCAATTGTTTTCATAAACAATGGAAGTTATTGCAAAATAACAAGAGACATTATTCATAGATAAAGATATATTCTTTATCAAAGTACAAAAAAAAATTGGCAACAAATTTAAGGGTTTTCTTTTTCAAGAAAACAGGACACGACATTCCAATAATTAGCTTCTCTATGTTCCAGAGAAAAGCTCCTTTACAATGTCGAGATTGAAGAAAACTATAATTTACTGGAGGACATCTACGAAACGCTCAACTATGATTTCGGTAAGTGTACTTTCTTCTCCTAAAAGGCAAAATAATTTTTAAGTAGGGTGTCTACCTGACCGGAAAATCGAAAAACCTAATTTATGAACAGGAATTCGATTTAGTTATAGGGATTTGTTTCTAGAATGAATTAATATTAAAATTAAAAGTTAATTTTATATTTTATTACAGTATAAATTAGAAAAAAATTCTATTCTGTTAAATGCGCGTTTATTGAGACAAACATAAGTTCTGTTAAATTTATGGTTTAAGAATTTTCATTTTACTGATAAATTGAAGTATATTTAGTTTAGTTTAGTTTAGAGACAGGCGAGCAGCCACGGTAGGGCCCACCTGAAATACATAGATATTTCAACATTCCAGCCGCATTGTATTCACCCTGTCGTGGGGTTATACCCTATGTTGCGCATATGTTATTTCAGGTGGTTGTTCCCTTCAAGCATCTAAACCACTGTCTTTATGTCTTCATTTGTCAAACCCAGGATTTCTCTGCCTCTGTCCATCCTGTACCCAGAAGGGATTTCGCATATCGGCAACACTGGAGTTGTTCCCAGTATTCACGGTGCTTTGTTTGGATGCAGCTTTTCATGGCCATTCTGATACATCAAGGCGCTAGTCCCAGTACCGGCTCCTGCCCTATTATTACATTTCAAAAGTACTATTTACAGTAGCAGGATAAGCATGGTCTGGGTACCCCCGCTCGTATGTCACCTATATAGCAGGGATAAATGTCTCCCCATATGAGATAAATTTACCCCAGTCTCAACTTGAACAATTTATTTTACTAAAGTTATAAAGCATTTCGAAACATCAAAAAATAAAATTTTCTCTAAACGACTTGACCGATCGTGATGGTTGAAATTTATGTTGTAGAAAGTACTGAGGAAGTTTAGAAAAAATTCAAAAACTAAACATGTGGATGACACGGGGATAAAAATAATTATTTTAATTTCTAAATATTTTTTTTTAAAGAAAGTACTTTTCGAATACCAACCATTTTTTTCCTATACCATGCTCAACATTCATGTATTCAATATGTATATATGCAATTCTATAAGAATGAGGGACCATCTTCATTTTTAGCTTGTGACGCAAAATAACATATACTCAATAGTGTAATATAAAGCAGATGCAAAAGCCTCATTTAATTAGAAAAACATTTTCTTGTGAATTCCCTAGTCACAGTGTCAAGTGACTATAAGTAGATAGAAAAATACTTCTTTTCGTTTACTGCTGACATTCGCCAAACTAATTTCATGTTTGCCAGGATATACCACTACAGATCGTTAGTCAGATTAGCATCCCTTACTTTATTTACACTATATACAACTATATACTTCCTGTATTAATAACTAATAAGACATATATACACTATATACACACAAGATACCCAACAATTTATATGTATGTGTATATATATACACACTTCAAATTCCCAAAACATATGCATATTATTTATAGGCAATCTGCCGCTTCAAAATAATATGCATATGTTTTGTGCATATTAAGTGGATATGCTTAAATTGTTGGGTGTCTTGCGTGTACTCGCATATAGTGTTTATATGTTTTGTTAAGTTATTAATACATGATTTATATAGTTGTATATAGTGTTAATGAAGGAATGAATGCTCATCTCACTGACAACCTCCATGTGGTTCATCATGGGCACCACGGCGAGCCAGTACACAAGCGAACCAACATTCTGGAAGATAAGATAAATGTGAATTCAGATAGCTTGGTAATAGTTTGTCTCTAGTCTTTAGTCAGCTAAGTGACGGGCGAACCAATCACAGAGAAAAGTATCAACTTAATCACAAACTACCTGGCTATCTTATTTTCCTAAAATAATATTTCCATTGTACAATTAAACTGCAAATTATAGACCCAAGTCACTAAATTTTTACACATCGATGCACGCAAATTGAAACGCACACAAGACTATTTTCTTATGAACCGGTACCTTACTTTCGATGCGGAGATGGCTCTTTTCTGGAGCGTGCGAAAGACGATCTCATCAATACGATCGTCGCGGCCGGAGTGTCGAACAGTGATCCAAGATCTGAAATGAGGTACACTCCAATACTATCACAGGTCTATGTCCGTGTGAATATAGTAGGAGACGTTGTACATGAATTATTTGCGCGCGAACCTATTTCTCCTGTTCTGAATTTTAAAACTCGAAGGTGCACGATTGCCGCTCGGAAAACTCCGGCGGTTCTATATATATCTCGATCTGCTTTCAAATACATAAAATCAAGAAATTGGTATTCGAATGTCCCCAGGTTTCGATGCTTCGATTTTGAGGTTATGTTCTTTCAGGTGTAGAATATTATATTAATACTATTATATATATTATTAATGTCAATAATATAATTATATTAAATTATATCAAATCGTGGACCCTAAGAACACGGAGCGACCCAAGGACAACCGCCTTCTGCATTTTTCCCGCAAGTGTTCTAGCATATTGTTGACACGCAGGGATGCTTTTTAG
>NC_046661.1:770316-777171 GCF_010883055.1 Belonocnema kinseyi | reverse complement strand
CCCTGGACAATTGTCCGCGACTGCCTATTTATTTTTGTAACCATATTCAGCAGAAACCCTTGGTACAGTGACCCTCTATCCGCAACCCGAGGACGCGTTCGGGGGTTGACTTTTTGTTTATTGATATTCTGACATTTATAACTGCAATTGACTGATTATAATAAGTAATCTTACAAATACCAAAAATTGTATTAATTTTTGCTAATAATTTTGTTGCATTTTAAAGTTGTCTCAAAGATATTTATTTTGATTTAGAGATTAGTTCAATTTGCGTTTACTTTATCCTTTCCAGTAAATTGCAACCAACAAAATACATTGATTCCAATACTGATAGGATATTAAAACTAGCCCTTAAAATTTTACAATTACACTTGAAAATTATATATTTTTAAGTAATTCCACAAGACAAATAATTTCAAAGTCGTTATGAATTCTTTTCTGGTTCCATTTTTATAAAAATTCAAAGTATAATGCCCATACAAATTTCAATAGCTAGCGCAACCATGCACAACGAGGTTTCTTCATCATAAGATAAAGTGCAAAGTCGTTACAATAAAAATTGCGCATACTATTTTTTCATTCATTTAAAATCCCTACACTAAAATGCAAACATGCACAACGAGGTCTCCACATAAACGTAGACTGCAAAGTCGTTACAATCACGCATAATATAATTTATAAACAAAAATAAAAAAATGTAAGTTCCCAAAAACTTACGTCTAACTATCCGAATTCTGATGAATTTGGATAGTTTAGTTGACGGAAGTTTGTAATTAGAGGGAAGCGTCCTTTTTGAATGAGGCTTCCTCAATTAAAACTCTGTCTTCAATGACAGGTGGATAAATAAACTAAGAGACTCTCCCCTCGTAGATCCTCGAGTAAGAAGTCCTGGTAATTCAAGGAAAGAAAAGCAAAGAGCACAAAGCAAGAGACCTGGTACCGGTATCGCAATCAATTTATGGAGTGCATTGGTCTTACGATACCCCCACTTATCCGTTGATCGCGCCCGCAATCGATCCTATGAACGAATGATTTCGTGAATCATCCCATAGCTCTACCTGGCTGTCCACTTTTGAGTCAGGAGCGTATCAACATAAATATTCGCCCGTAGATTTATTATTAAAGTTTAATTATGAAAATAGAACGGACTGTCTCAATATATTATTATTGATTATATTATAAGTATAATACATTATAATAGTCATATTTATATCTTGATCTGCATTTGAAAGAAATGAAAAAAATTGGCGATTTTAATGATATTTGAATATTTCGGGCAATTTAAAAATAAAAATATATATGCAATATCAGAATGTTAATAACGTGATTAATATTTTGTTGTATATTATATTGTGTTCATTATATTGTATACCTTATATTGTGTATATTATTGTACATAATGAAAATAAATTATATAATTAAGTATGTGATATTATAATTATATATAGAATAGAATAGAATTTATTGTCTTCATTGTATACGCTTACAAGGTTGTACAATATTCTTCTGTCCTCTTAAATTTTCAAATAAAACGAAGCTACATATTTTCTCTCTTAAAATTTTTACCTGAACAGATAATAGTTAAATCACTAAATCATTACATATTTCTGTGTCTATATTACAGTTCCCCTGGTCCTTAGGCTATATTACTTCTTTTTAACACTATTTTCTTCGATTTTATAATTATATTAATATTAATATTAACTAGCTGTAAATGATTGTGCTGGATTTTTCAAGAGTTTGATCTTTATCTATTAAACTTTATCTATTTATTTTTTTATCTATTTTATCTATTAAATTTATCTATTTATATTTATCTATTTAATTAAGGCTTTATCTATTAAACCAACAAAATTTAAATAGCCTCCGGACTTTCGAAATTATAAAATTTGTTAATGAGAATCATTTGGTATTAAACAATTGAAAACTGTAACTTCCAAGAATTTGGTTAGAGTATACTTTTTTCAGGACTACTTGGAACTTCGATTTTTAAGGTTTAAAATTGCTAGCAATGTTAAAAAGTGTTAATACAAAATTTTGTACTTGTTAATACTTATAATTTGTAATTGCTTTATTTAAAATGAATCTCATAAATCCATTTTCTAATTTTGACAGGCACAATCATTTACAGCGTCAAAAATTAGGTAGGAAGAGGAAACCTGTTTACTCAATTCTCAGTACGGTCTAAGCACGCAGCCCGGAACGATTGAGAAATGGCATCGTGGACAAAGGAAAAATATTGTGCCATAATTCGATACAACCTTTCTTGCGGTTTAAGTGTAGACACAAGTTTTGAGGAAATGTCTCCGGTATTGAGTTAGCATTGTCCGCATCGTACAACAATTTTCCGATGGTACAAATAGTTCGAAAGGGGAAATTTCGGTCTCGCAGTCGACTCGCGCTCAGGTTGACCGCCGGAAGTGGTGACATCGGAAAACATTGCGTCTGCGAATAATCTACTGAAAGATAATGGAAGAATCACGCACCGGCAGATAGAGCAAATGTTACACATTAGTGCACCAGCAGTCCATCGAATTCTGCATGAACATTTACATGTGAGGAAGGTTTGTACTCTATGGGTACCACATGCTTTGACCGAGGAGCAAATGACAGCGAGAGTACATTGGTGCCAAAAAATGTTATAAACATTTGAATCGGGAATATTCTCGGGATGTAAATAGTATTATAACAGGTGACGAAACCTGGCTGTATTATTACGAGGTTCGAACAAAATCACAAAACAAGATCTGGCTGTTTGAGGATGAGGATGCTCCAGTGGAGGTGTGGAAGTCTCTATCTGTAAACAAAAGAATGGTTGCAGTATTCTTTGGGAAACGCGGCATTGTGGATAGGGTCGTACTGGAAAACCAGCGTACAGTCACCCCTTCCTGGTACACTCAGGTATCTTTACCCCAAGTCATAAACCAACTCAAAAAACTCAGGTCGAAATCTCGACTCAGCACCTGGCTATTCCACCACGACAATGCACCGGCTCACAGAGCGAATGTCACAGTAGCTTTTTTGGTCAAGTCTGGACTGATTATTCTAGATCACCCTCCTTACAGTCCAGATCTTTCTTCCTGTGACTATGGTTTGTTTCCGGAAGTAAAAAACGACTAAAAGAGCGACGATTTACTAACGAAACTATCCTTTTGACGGCGTGGGGCCAAGCGTGTGCAGATCTTCCAGAAGAAAAGTGGCAGGGTTGGTTCAATGACTGGTTTCGACGTATGGAAAAGTGTATTCACTGCGGTGGAAATTACTTCGAAAAACTATAAAAGGATCGTCTGGACTGCAAAACTTTCGTTTTAATCACGGAATTGATATTCTGATATTGCAAATAGAAGAATTAATCGCGCGAAACAATGAAATCATTAAAATCGCCAAATTCTTGCATTTCTTTAAAATACGGAATAGTTGAAAGAATATTAATGTATTCATATTAATTATATGATGACTTTTAAAGGAAATAAGATGACATGTATGTAACCGATTTCATGGCAAAATTTTTTTGACAATACTGTGAATATTTAAATTTTTAAAACTGATAAAATGATAACGAGAATTATCAAAAAATTGTCCAAGTTTTTATTTAATATGTGATATTGTTCAAACTAAAAAGAAAAAGGTAAATATTTGCATGATAAATATATCTGTGTTACCGATCTATAAACATTTATATAAATAGTTTAAAAGAAAAAACACTTTAGAGAAATATGTGGATAATTTCTTGACAAAACACCTCATCGTTTTCTTAAATTCAAATATTCATAATTCTTTACATGTAATGCAAATTACACATATGTTCAACGTGTCAATTGAAGTTTTATAACCTTATTGGTCAATAATTGTTCATTACAGGTGACGCGAAAAAATTTAATCCTTTATAGTACGCAGAGTGAAAGTTACATTTTGTATAAAACAAAACTAAAACTAAACGACAATACAACTCTAAAAGCGGATAATTTTGAAAAAAATCTTACAAATATTATTTTTTGGAACCCAAAACAGATGCAGTAATTATATAGTTAGTAAAATATAAGGAAAAATGTTTATAAAAATATATTATTTTTTGGAAATTGGTTAAGTTTTCTAATTTTATATCATGTAACTATTATTACTACAAAATTAGAATTGAAAAATTCTAATTACACCTGTCAGGAAAAAAGACATGAAATATCGAAATGTATTTTACCAAATTCGCGGAAAAATCTTTTTGGCAATGTTGTGAGTACATAAATTTTTATATGAATTATCAAAAAATTATCCAAGTAGAGTAGAGAACCTGCAATTGATCCGTTGATAAACTACAAACTTTGAAAACTTAAATTACTAAATTGAAAGGAAGGTTATGTAATGAAAGAAAAACAACAATTTTGAGACGTATATATAAATACATAATTATATTGGCTCGATGGAAAAAGCTTAAAAGGCATAAAAAACCACCGAAAAGGACCTATAAAACATTTGGGAATAAAAAACAATAAAAAGAACTGCCACTCGCCTCTAACAAACTAACAATAAATGAAATCATCTTATATAATATTTACATAAAAAACAAAATCGGGGTGCTTTCTGAACGTGAGTCCCCTCGCTTCTCCCAAACGGGAAATAAATGAAATCATTTTATATAACAGGGTGCCCGCGTTAATCGTCGAAATACATTCCCGTTCATTTCCCGTTTTTTTCCGGTTCGCAAACATTTTTCACGGTCAATGAAATTAAAAAAATGAAACACTAAAGCTGCAAAATGTTCCACTTGAGGTAATAAAAACTGAGCTAAGTTACGCGTATAAAATTGAAGGTACTAAAATTTTTCGGTATAAAAAAATATAAATCCACTTTATCATTTTCAATGGTCTAAATTAAAAAATCAATCAATACACTTTAAAATTTTCAAAATGATATAATTTTGATGAATTTTAAGCTAGAAAGATCACATATTGAAAAATTGGAAAAAAATTTAACTGAACACGTCTTAAATTAGAAATTCAATTATTTTCTTTTTAAATAGTTTAAACATCCTGGGAAAGCTTCAAAATTTTATTTCAAAATCTTGAAATATCTAGAAGTTCTTATGAATTGGTTTTAAATTTAAAATTATTTTTGAAATTTTTTCAGAACTACTAAATATAATGTCAAGATGGATTGAATTTTTTCTACCATTTTCAGAAAATCGTGCAAATTTTTAAACATTTATTTACAATTTTGATATGTAAATAACAATTGAACATTTATCATTTGTAGGCGAAATTTGAGTAATTTTAAGAAATATGTAGAAGTTTTGAAAAGATTCAAACTTAATGTAAAACTTGAAATGATAGTTCATTATAAAAGAAAATATAAATTTTTACAGATTTTAAACAAAAAAATTAGATTCTTTTCAAGCATTGTGAAATGCTTCAAAATTTTTAAAATTTCACTTATAAATGAAGCATGTTTCAAATACTACAATTAAAATTGTCACATTCAAAGTTTCAGGGCTCTTGAAAATTTTAACGTATACAGGTTTTCTATGTCAAACAATTGAGTTCAAGATTCTTTGCTTTTGAATATTTGGTTTTAATTTACTAGTCTTAAATAAAAATTCAAATATTGCTAAATATTCTATAATTAATCTTTTTTTTAATATTCTGATATTCCATATATATTTTTATTTCTCAATTGCGCGAAATATTCAAATATCATTAAAATCGCCAAATTCTTTAATTTCTTTCAAATGCGGATCAAGATATAAATATGAATATTATATAATAACATAATTATAATATTATTAATAATTAAAAATTTGTCATAACCACAACCGCAGGATTTCGCCAGGAGCGTGTGCTAATCTGGAAAATTGCACCCGCTCCCAGCGAATCCGCGGTAAAATTTCAGCCACGACCACGTCTCACGATCGTGAGATAGGTGGTTACAGTCTGTAAAGGAATCAATACGACGATCCAGCAAAAGCCTCGTGTACACTAAGAACACGGAGTGACCCGAGGACTACCGCATTCCATTAGCAAGTGAAAGCTTAGCACCTCCAAGAGCGCTCTTGATAAGGACGATTAGTTTAACAGAATATTCCGGGTACAATCGTCGCAACTTCCTTATAAGGTCTCGATGCCTCTCTTTCTTTTCATTCTCCTTGGTTATGATTTCTTTGTCAGCTGGTGGCGAAAATTCAATAACGAACATGGTTCACTTCTCGAATTCAAGAAGAACCATGTCAGGCCTCGACCGACCAACAGAAACAATTGTCGAAAATATAAAGTTGCAGTATATGCGGCACTTCCCATTCTTGACAATTATCTCGATTTCCCTAGGAGCATTTAGAGGAGCGATATTAAGGTTAATGTCGTAAGAGTGACAGAGATGGTAATAAAGCACTCTTAGTGCCGCATTGTGCCATTGAATGTAGGTCGTTCCCGCGTGAGTTGGACAACTAGATAGTATGTGAGCTAAATGCTCGGGGTGTGCATGGAACGCCCTGCAGCTATCATCAGGAATGTCGTGGCTCAAAATGTTACGACGGTATGTTAAGGTGGAAATAACACCGTGTTGGCATTCAAAAATGAAACCCTCCGTACCAGGCTTCAATCCGGGCGATTTAAGGAAAACAAACGTTAGCTCACAAGAAATTGACTGATCCTTCACATTTCTGTGGAAGATCCAGTGCATCCTCTTATCGAGGAGCTGTTCACGAAAGTTTTTCTCTTGTGCTTTCTTAATCCGGGCCTTCAGGAGTGAGTACTCGAGATAGATAATATTTTATGCATTTTGCTCACCCCTAATACTGAAGTCAAGTCCGAGTGTTTCAGCAGCCTCCTCCGCTGCTTTGTACAGAAACGCTCCTTTGCCCACTTCTTC
>NC_046661.1:759830-770216 GCF_010883055.1 Belonocnema kinseyi | reverse complement strand
TCCAAAATACCGTGTGACTACCGCTAACACGGCCTGACCGGGGGAGGGTCAGGTGGGGTAACCTACCCACAAGACGGCTGCCACTTACCTGTTGGTCACGCCTGACTAAACCGAGTCCGTTGGTCAAACACTTCGGACCCACAAACAACCCTCGAAATTCCTTTAATTTATGCTGCGCCAGGTAGGGACCATCCTAATGGAACTTCGACTATGTTGTCCTGGCGTTGTCTAGCACAAACGCTAGCTCCGAATTGACACGAGACGCTAAGAAAAAGGTAGGGGTACTTCTCCCGTGTGAGAGAAAGAAAATGACTTGAAACACTCAAGTTTCATAAAACACAACTAAAACCTATTTATTGTTAGAATAACAAAGATGAGCACAGTTTGATTATAGTAAAAAAACGCTGGTGGTTGAGAGACTCTCCTGACCCGCTCCTGAGCAGCTACAAGCTATCTTGGCTGTGGTCAGACTGGGTATTCCCTGTTATCCCCCTGACAATCTACAGATTATTTTGGCTGGTGGTTTTTAGTCTGGGAATGCCCAGTCAACCCTCTGACAATCTATAGGCTATTCTTGCTACTCGTTGTCAGGCTGGGGATGCCCAGGCAACCCTCTGACAAACTATAGACCCGCGGAGAGAGAACACGTTTTGGAAACCCGCGCACTTACTGGCCCCTCAAATCCTTCAGTTTATACATTTTTATATTTTTATTTATTCACCCTGAGCCGTTTATAGATGTCCGAGCCTAAAGGTAATTTAGCTTTGTTTAATCTGTTGCTAAATGCTCTAGTGTTTTTACTGAGTTTTTCCAGGTGAGTGATCCAACATTCTGCTTCTTTCCTATAATTAATTGTCCTTTTCAGTAAAACCGGGGATCTTGATTTAGGACAATTCTTGTCTAAATCAGATACATCTGGTTAGAACCTCCGAGGCGCTTTTGCTTTCATTTGCATTTATCTTCGCCATTGAAATTCCCATTTAAAAAATTAACACACTAATTCAAGACGTGACCAGAAGTTTATCCTCCACCTGCTCGTAGACAAAGCAGGATAAGTTGTCCCAGAATATACTGCGATATTAAAGGCTCCTTGTGAGGAGTCTTGGTTTTTTTTTGAGAGCTGCGCTGTGCAAGCTCTTTCTTTCTGCGAACCGCTAAGGGGCACGATTTTTGAGAAGATCTTCTCTCCTGGCGTACATTATAGGAGAACTTCAGATCGGAGCCCTTATTATTGTTTTTCTTATTTACTGTGTCGCCGATTTTGGTCCCATGAGTTGCTAGTGTAATAAGGAACTCAAGCTGCCGAGATCTTCCTGCAGGGATTGAGTCTATATACTATGGGATTCCACCTGGTATATTAAATTCTCTGTTAATCCTGATCCTATTCAGTTATGAATATGGTGAATACATTATAACTTGGAAGCATGACAACTCGCGCACTCGATATTCCTGGGTAGTTTACTATTACTTGCTGAAGGAACCGCTCCTTAGCTTAGGTCCCGCAGAACAGAGTGCATCAGTTCCCTAGAGTAGCGACACCTCGCGATGCAGTCCCTCTGGTTCAATATCTTCAGCTCTCTACTCTAAATATAATCTTAGGCCCTCCCACTGGCTATAAGACCACGCGACCCCTAGAGACCATGGCGCCGCAGTGAGCGAGAACTTATTCAAGTATATTGCGAAATGGCATGCATTCAAATTGAAAATGATTCAGGCAGCCCTTACTGTTTACGTTTCGATTCCCCCAAATTCAGTCCAAGGATATTTAAAGGCGACCGCCCATACGTGACTGATGAATTAAAAAAAAAACTTCAGCCACGATACTTACTGCATGTCGAGGATAGTCGAGGATACAAAGTTGAGTAAAGTGCACCACACACGAGACACGCACCCAATAAAATTTTTCATCATTTTTGCTACCGATTCGAAACACGAAATTTTGAAAATAATTGTAATTTTATCATTTTTTAAAATTATTTTTTACAACTTTGAAATTTTATCATTAGAATTCGCCAGAATTTAAAACTCCCTCTCGCACATTTTATAAAATAAGATTTTACTATAATTTTGATTTATAACAGAAATTTTGGTAGATAAATTATATAAATAATGACCAAATAATGTAACTACTATTCTTAGCAACATTTAAATAAAGAAATAGTACGTTTATTTATCATATTCATTGATATTTTTTGTTCTCATGAAGAAAATATCGAATATGTCTGAAATATATCATCATACAAATTTTAAAATATTTAATATTTTTTATTAGTAGTAATAAAAAGTAATAACAAATTCCGGTAAGATAATGTGTTATTTTGTCTTGACCCACGCGAAAGCGTTATATATATTTTATTTATAGTCGACAAGACAATGCTATATTTTATTTGTCTTATATATTTTTCTGTACAAAAATAAATTTAAAATATCAGTTTTTCTCCACTACATACAAACTTTATACAACTTTACTATCGAGGAATTGTCATTCTTGAAAATAAATTATTAAATAAACTCTCATTCTTGCATTTTTCGCATAGCTGAAAGGGGTATCCTTACAGGACCACTTAAATATATGTATTAAAGTGACAAATAATCACTGAACTTTATGATCCTTAAATCTTTCTTATTTTTAATTTCATAGATTATAAACAAATTCCAAAAATATTTATTTGCATGCAAACAAAATTATTTCGTCTACTATATCATGTTGTGCATAACTGATTAATAATTTTCCTTCAAGAACGAGTGCTATCATTCATGCAAGTGTGTTCGAATTTTGAGCATGGCACCAAAATGCCGGAGGAAGATTCATAGCTTACCATATCCCTTAAAGGGAAACGGTAGGTTTTACTGATCACCTAAATGACTGCAGCGACATCTATAGATAATTCGGAAATACAGCTTAGTGCGCCCTGGCTAATATAATTACAAACTCATACCCGAAAATCGGTAGTATTCCGCTGATAGCATTTTTGAACTTCTAGAGAGAGAAACTTAGCAACGAGAAAGACAGAAAATCTTTAACTATATGGTTGAAGTATTGCAACCCCGCGTTTGGTTTTAGTTAGTGGTACTCAGCTTACCTTCTTAGCTGCATGGAAATATGGATATTTGGCAAGGATTTCATCTATGTATACAATCCGCTGGAGAAATAATGAATTGGCATCTCATAAAAGGAAGTTGATAGGTAAGGACGGTTCTGACTCACTTTTTTCCGTACGAATAGAAAACTTGCGGCTAAAGCGCAGAATGCTGTAAAATTGGTTTCGTTTCTTGTGCTGACTGAAGAATCACAGTTTTGAAGTATCCGATCTACACTATCGATATTGGAGTTCAATACTTGAAAATCATGGGAATGGAACTTTTCAACCCCAAAAATACGGAATAGGAGATAATATAGGAGATAATATGATATAAGAATTCTCAGTAAACCAAATTCCATTCTGATGACGTGATCGTCGATTCACGGAATCCTTATATACGTGAACTGAATTAATTAAACGTTCTCCTTTGATATTTTCCGACAGGGGCATCATATTTCATATAATCTTAAACAATTCTCGGCAAATAAAATTTCCATTCTGATGACATCACCATAGTTCCAGGAATACTTATCTACAATGATGCCATGTTTCAACTTTTTTCCATACGAATAGCAAAAAGTAAGATGGAGCCCGGATCACTATGCGTGAGTGCATATCCGTGTGAGTTATAAGGTTTGTATCCGTATGAGGGAGGTTAAGAGTGCTAGGTGATGAGTAATCATCCCCCTGATAAGTAAGCCGCCAGAAGATATGATGACGCAAGTGATGTCATATTTCCTGTATATTGATAAATTTATCGTTGAATATAATTGCTTGTTATTGCCAATATAATTCTGAGAAATAGTCGGTGTCTTTGATGTAGAGTGTGTGATATGATCATTTTGAGGGTAATTTCTGAGAAATGTATTTTTCAAGTTTAAACAGCTTTGAGCAGAAGGGTACAGGGTAATGAATCATCATCCACTTTGATAGCTGGTTTACTTTACATGCATGGGAGAGGGTGCCACTTCGATTAAATATGTGTTGAAAACTTCAACAGAACTTTAACTAAAAAACTTCTGCCTTTATTTTTTTTAATGCGCAAAAGATGCATGTGCATAGGTGATATGGGTGTTATTCATGGCATCCTGTTTTTGACTATTGATTTGATTTACTGCTTCCTGATAGATGAAATATTATTCTGTAGTCTAAAACCTACCCGAAAATCAAAATAAAGAAATATTCAAAGGCTATCGAATGGTTTAGGCAAGAAAGGTATCTAAAATCATAATAATAGGATTCCATCAGGTAGATCAAATGCTCAGGGATCCTTGTCGCTTTATTCTTGTGTCAAGTAGCGAGCGAGAGAGGACTAGTGATACGTTAAAGATTTAAAATAAAAGTTTAAAAATAAAAAATATAATAAAATATTTCAAATTTTTTCATCATACACTGAAGCTACTGTATAGTCTTTATAGAAATCTAGGATGATCTAATTGAACGTTAAGGGCATGCTCTACGGTGACCACGTGACCAAGCCTGTCCTCGGTTAGGAAAAAATTATTTTGGTGTTCACCATGTCCGAAGACAATGATATATCGCTCTCAAAGTTTGGTCTATTGAAAATGAGACAATAAATTGCATTTGTATATTTAGTTTGAGTAATAATTTTGACAAAAATTATCCAAGTAAAAATAAGTGTGTAAAATTATTTTCATTTTTTTTTGGTGTTCACTAAGTCCACATGGATTGACATATCCTGGTAAAAATTTGACAGATAAAATAAAAAGCACTAAAGAACATTTGTATACATCAATATGTTTATAATTTCAAAGAAATTTTATTTATAAATTGATGAAGTAGGATATTACCATTCGAGTTGTAGCACTTTGCAGGTGCTTTAAGTGCCATGCATTTCATATTTTTTTACTCCCGCATGTTAAGCACTGACATAAATTTGGGACCTAATCATCTAAACGTTCTAAAAAATTAACATAAACAATAACTTTTGCAATTAGTTGCAAATCAACAAATAAGCATCTGCACACCCATAACCTCTCATTATTTTCCGACAATTTTTAGCGGTTTCTAGAGGAGAAAAGAAGAATCGTTCAACATCAATAAGGTCGATGTGACGTGGCCAAGTACCCTTATGAAATTTTGGTGTAGAAATATTTCCATTTTTGTTGCCCTCACTGCGTCCACACGGATTGAGCTATCGTGTTCAGGATTTGGAAAGGTTTTTATATATTAAAATGTTGATAATTAAGAAAAAAGTTTTCTGCCGAAAATTTATAGGGATAGGAAAGAAACTTTGAACGTCGACAAAGTAGATGCCTACATTTAAAAACAAAATTATCGTTAACCTCAATTCAGTGACGTAACTAGAAAATAGAGTCCCTTCCCACGAATATTTATTTATGAGGTTCCTTTCATTACTTCGTTTGTTCTTGTAAGTAAGCAATAACCTCAATTAAAAAATTATTGGATCTCTCCCCTTTATTAGCATTTCCTTTGATTTTATTGAAATAAATACAATTTATCGGCCATGTGCTCCAGTTCATTTTGAGGTTATGTCAGTGATTAAGAGTTTTTGAAATTCATTTTTAGACATTATTTCAGGCCTCAGAAATAACGAAAGTATTTAAAATAAAAAGCATATTGTACGGATTGTGCAAATGGTTATCCCGAGTCGAAGTTTCGTCGTCAGTTTCAACTTCTTTAAACGTAAGAGTTATTCAATGTGAGGTGAAAATATTAAGAAGCGTAGCTTCCACTTCTTTCACGTTCAACGCCGCAAATTGATGAAGTTGACCTTACTGATTTAAGTGGAATATAGATAAATTAGAAAGCTCAATATGCTTTTTAAGCGTAGACATCTCATTTTGACATCAGGTACGTAGAAAAGTATATATGCCATATTCTCACGATTGCAGTACTTTTATACAATAATTGATCAAACATATTAGCTTTAGGTGACAGTGAAAGGCTTAAAATTCAATATATATATAAATTTGTCATAAGGACAACCGCAGGATTTCGCCGGGAGCGGGAGCTAATCTGAAAAATTGCACCCGCTCCCAGCGCGATCGCAGTAAAATTTCAGCCACAACCACGTCTCACGACCGTGAGATAGGCGGTTACAGTCTGTAACGGAATCAAAACGACGACCCAGCAAAAGCCTCGTGCACCCTAAGAACACGGAGCGACCCAAGGGCTACCGCCTTCTGCATTTTCCCCGCAAGTGTTCTAGCATATAGTTGACACGCAGGGATGCTTTTTAGGCCATTAGCAAGTGAAAGCTTAGCACCTCCAAGAGCGCCGATGATAAGGACGATCAGTTTAACAGAATGTTCCGGGTATAATCGTTGCAACTCCCTTATAAGGTCTCAATATCTCTCTTTCTTTTCATTCTCCTTGGCTATGATGTTTTTGTCAGCTGGTGCCGAAAATTTGATAACGAACATGGTTCGCTTCTCGAAGTCAAGAAGAACCATGTCAGGCCTCAGGTGAGCAACAGAAACAATTGTCGAGAATACAAAGTTCCAGGATATGCGGCACTTTCTATTCTGGACAATTGACTTGATTTCACTAAGAGCATTTAGAGGAGCGATATTAAGGTTAATGCCGTAAGAGTGACAGAGATGTTAATAAAGAAATCTTAGCGCCGCATTGTGTCTTTGTATGTAGGTCGTTCCCGCGTGAGTTGGACAGCTAGATGGTATATGACCCCCTTGACGGCGTGAGGCGTACAGTCGCGGAACGGAAGACTTAAGATGCATGCTTTTGTTCATGTGCATAACCTTTCTCGTCCCGATATCAAGGGATCTGAGCTCGTTCTTCGCCCATGGAACTACTCCAAATGAATAGAGTATTACAGAGATGACAAGCATGTTCGTTGCAGATACTTGTACCTCGCCGACAGATTAGAAGACCAAATCTGCTGGATGAGTCGTTTGTATCTGCTTCGAAGAGTAACTTTTATAGATGTCACATCCTGAATCTCAGGATCTTCAGGGAAGTCATTAAATTTTCCTTGCTTCAAATAAACCTTGGCGTATTTGGCTATCCCAAATTTCATTCCAATTTCCTTAGTATATCGTTCGACAATCTCTAGAGCTAGATGTAGTTGCTCTTTGTTTTTAGCATAGATCTTAAGATCGTCCATGTAAAATACATGAGCGACCTAGTAATTTCGATCTGCAGGTTTGCCGCACAAGTACCCGTCGGAATGGCGAAGTGCTAGATATAGTGGCAATAATGTAAGGCAAAAGAGGAGTGGGCTCATGGTGTCGGCCTGAAAGACACCTCCTGAAAGGTGACCTTGTTAGTTTTCACACGATTTTTTGTAGATGATACAGTCAATCAGATTTTCCAAAGCGTCATCAATCTCTCTATGCACCTAAATATTTGCTGATGAACCTTTAAGATTTCTAAAAGACAGATGATAAGTCTATGGGAGGTCGAATCGAAAGCTTTCCGATAATCAATCCAGGCCGTCGATAGGTCACGCTGGTAGAATGCTGCATCTTTGCAGACACACCTATCGATGAGCAGGTTCTCCGGACATCCGGCGACGCCTTTCTTTGAACCTCGTTGTTCATACATTTCTTGCCACACAGGCTCAATTGCCTGAACAATCCTATCATTTAGGATAGCTGCGAATATCTTATAAAGAGTGTTCAGACAAGTTATTGGCCTGTAATTCTTCGGGCAGCTAAGTTGCCCATTTACGGCAGGAGTATTGTGCACCCTTCCACCAGCCACTCGGGAATCGGCTCTTTCGACTTCAAATATGAGGTGAAAATACGGGACAAATGCTGATGGGTTGAAGAAAACTTCTTCCGCCAGAAGGTTTTGATACAATCTGGTCCCGGTGCGGAATAGTTCTTCATCCCTCCTAATACTTTTTTCACCTCCTCGGTAATGATGGGTGGGCATTCTTTATCAGGTGTTATGAGGGCAACACAGAACTCCTTGAAGCTATTTATATTTTCTGAGTCTTCGTCCAGTCTATGCTGAACTTCGTAGACTTCTCTCTAAAATACTTCGACCTCCTCGGGTTTGGGTGGGTCCGGAGTTCGCACGAGAACTTTCGAACCTTGGCGGTAAAATTCCTGCCAGATGTGATGTAGTCAATCACACACTGAATGCGGGACGCGTACTGTCTTGCCCAGGCTATCTTTATGGCAAGCTGAGGCATTCGTCTTTTGGTCTTATGATGAACCGTTGGTTTTGTTTTACGGTTCGCAACGGCCAAAGCTCTCGCTGCATTATACACACAATAATTGATAGCCCCGAGGTCGGATTCTCCGGAAAAATGTTCACAAAACTCGTCATCCATTTCAGCTAGATCTTTAGGCTTGAGAAAAGCTTTGGTGTTGATGTTTCTCCAGGTCATAAAGCATCGCTCTTCCTCTATTGGATGCCTGCCCGCGGTTGGTCTTAGCGTCGCCTCTCTGTCTCTGTTGCTGGCTTATTCGAGCTGTGGTGGAGTAGGCGTTCCGCTTACAGAGCCCCTTTTTTGAAGTGGTTCAGCATGGTTTCGCAAACGTTGCTGCGAAAAGTGCGATAGCTCCGGGTGTTTCTCGCACTACAGAGCATGCAGCCGTGCCATGTAACCCCGTTCAGGGGCCATACTCGCATCGTAGTACTCTAGCAAGTCGTGATTCATCGCTCCGTCCACCCAAAGGTCGCGAGATCCCGCTGATCCATCGCATTTAATCCATTTTCATTGGCTCCCCAGCTCTAGATTGGTCGGCATTGTTGGCCGACCCATTGTCGGGAGCCCTGCGCGTTCTGTTGATTTAAACCGCACTTACTACAACTATGTTTGGTGTTGTCGATATTAGGAGTAGTTATTTTACGATTTTTTTTTATCGTTAATAACAAATGAACATGATGTAATCCACGTTTTTGATATTCAACAACATAAACGTATGCTTGTACTTGGCCGGCTTGCGGACCGACGGAACCTAATGGAGTCTCTACAAAGTATCCGTAAAGACCGCATTGAGACCCCATTCGGTTCCTTTTAAAAAAATTTTTAATCAGCAAGATCAACTTTTAAACTGTTGAAATTCGGATTCTACCTTACATTTTTTATTGCAAACTCACGGAGTGAACGCAACACTTTTTTTTGCAGCATTAAAAAATTTTTTAAATGTTATTAACTTCTGCTGAAGGTGAGTTCAAGCGCATCCATAATAGCTCAAGTAGTATGTTGCGCGCGAAGTTTAAAAATAACATTCTTTTCCACTTGCATCGCAGCGTTGTTGTCTGAGGTTTCCGCTGCGTGGCGCTAGAATCCAGACAAAAATCTTAAAGTTACCGGCTGGTCGCTTATTAACTACTCCTAAAAGATAAGTCGCCTTCGGCCCGTGTAATTGACAGGTATTTCATTTTTTTAAGTTTTTAACGCTGCACGAAAAAGTATTGCGATTACTACGTGAGTTTCTAATGCAAATTTTAACATAGAATACGAATTTCAACCATTTAAAAGTTGATTTTGCTGGTATTTTTGTTGAGTTTTTTAAAAAAGAACCGAATGGAGACCTAATGGGGTCCATACGGGTACTTTGTAGAGGCTCCATTCGGTTTCTTTGGTCCGCCAGGGGAAAATTGTTGTTTTACTATAATGTTGACTAATTCATCTTTCTTTGCATTAAAAACTCATGAAACAATGTCTGATCGATCAGATGCTGTCTGATCATGTGATAAATTATCTTCCTCTTCAGCCCAGTTTGGATTACATGTTATAGTTATTAACAAATCAGCTGTACCGAGTTTTCTTACAATTGCCATTGCATCTTAATAGTGCTGTAGTATATTACGAGGAGATCCTGAGAATGAAAATGGGAGGATGATCATTTTTCCAACAGGAGTATGTAAATCATTTGATCTTTGTTGTAAAATCAACTAATCCCTGATAAGTATCAGCGCGAAGTGTTTTTTGATTCAATCTGCAGTAATTCATCCTATCCTTCTCGATTTTCACATAATTATCGACAAAACACTGTTGAAGTAATCGTCCACCCATAAAAAGTACATTATTATCTCTATTTGTCATTCTATATTTAATATATGCAGATCGTGAGACTTGGCCTTGTCTATTAACAGATGGTATGCTGTCAATCCAACCTTGTGTGCCATAAGGATAAAATAATGGATAAATTCAAGGTTCAACGTTCGGATCCATGGAGCTGACAAATTGAAGGCAAAGATAATTAGACATTTTTTTAATTAGAATTGCAAAAATTTACGTAAGGTGTATCGACATGATTTTGGTGTCAAAATATTAAGAAGAGCTCCCTCTTTCATGCTTTTTGATTTAACATTCAGTTTGCTTTCAATTCTCATCTTG
>NC_046661.1:740706-759730 GCF_010883055.1 Belonocnema kinseyi | reverse complement strand
ATATATACATAATTTGGATGTTAAAAAACGGTATAAGACTGCTCAGAAGACCGTATATGTAGAGTTTAAATCATAAAGAAAACATTGGAAATGAGCAAATTCAGTTTATGGAAAAACGACAAATGTTGAAATAAAACGTTGAACAACCACATTTTTTTTAAATGCGCATTTTTTTAAACGGGACAATGAAATTTCGTCTGTTTTAATACCAATGCAAGCACGAGAATCAACACCCGTGCGTCCTAAGCGCGCTCTAACTTGCGAGCGCAGTATGATTCAATTTTTATGCATATTATGAAGTCTAATTATATAAAGTGATTGAAATGATACATGTTCTAGCGCAGCTTAGAATACAATTTAAAGCAAAGTACGAAACAAATATTAAAATAATCATGATAAATACAATTTGTGCTTTATTTTGCAATCTTTGAATAAGCAATCCTAGACAGAGTTACACAAAAAATGTACATATTATATTTGATAGAAACATGTTGTGTATAATTTAAAAAAGTTGACATCTTGGACAAAATCGAGTGCGAAGCACGAGATACGTGATGAGAATGTGTTCATTAAAGCCGAAAGAGCTTTAAAAAAAGAGTATTCACAATCACAAAATTATAGTTGTCGGTCCGTTTACCTTTGATTTTAAAAGGTCTGTGCACGAATGCGAGATAAATGCAAAGACCGAACGCGCAGTGCGATAGCCATCCGTCGCGTGCCGTTATTGCACTCAAACTCTCGAGCTAAGCTCTTTTAACAAAAGAAAATTCACAATCACAAAATTACACTGGTGGATGTTTTGAGTCTCAATTTTAAAAGGTTCCACTTTTGGATTTAGAACATTTCTCATGCACAATTTCACGAAGTAATAGTAAGGAGAAGAAACTGCGTGCTACGAAAGCGTGGAAACTTTTTCGGAATAAATGTCCTGACATTTAAGTCAAATATCTGCCAGAGCCACGAAGATGCCCGAAGTACTGTCGCTAAGAGCCGAAAGAGTTACCGCCTATTTCAGCACTAAATTTGAATGATGAAATACTGTGAAATTAAGATGTTATCAAATTTATGTAATTTAAAAATTCTGAATCTTACATGAAGGTTCCAGTTATATTTACAAAACCAACTATTTATAAAAATGTTCAGTAACATTTATTATGAAGTACTCACACTTTTGTAAAAATAATGTTCGTTAACCTCTTGCACCAATTTCAAAATGCTGTTCCGAATTGAAAGTGTCAAATTGAATTAATCAAAGTTATAGAATTTTTAATTGAAAACCCTAAAACTCACATAATTTTAAATTGTAAAATGCCCACATTAAAAACTATTCAGTTTAAAATTTAAAGTTCTATGTTTTTTAGGTACTAAAATATTACCAATATTGCTCGGACCACCTTCCAACCAGCCTTGTATCTCAAATTCTTGTTTTTCTTTTCTTATATCTCGTATAACACAGATTATCGACAAAAATATTACAAAGAATATTATTAATGTTATGAAAATTACAAAATTGCAATGGGCACCACGTAACCTACAAATTACTTTTTTTCATTTAAAAAAAAGAACTTTTGGAAAGTTTACATGCAAGCTAACGTGGTTTTTCCTTACTATTACTTCATGCACAATTCCATTCAATATGAATCTAACCTACAATCTCAACTCCATTTTAGATAATTTTGCGGTATATTCAAATTTCTATACATCAAAATATAAAATTTTATTTTTTTGTACCTCGTCTACGCGTTTTTTAAATTATAAATATATTTATATAATAGAATATTGTAAATAATAAAAATATTGTTATATTATTGATTATTTGCACGAAATAATAGGAGGGCACACAGTACCCATGCGTGTAGCACGGAAAATTGTGGGAACCTTTTTTTTTTTAATTGAGGAGATAAAAAGTTGAAAATTTTCACTCTCGTAATATTTTATCGTATGACGATCTATTATTTATTCACAACCTTATAAACAATCTATTTTCTAGACATTTAAGCTCCCCTTCAAGCCACAATTTTCAAGTTATTCACGATAGCCTTTTTTTCATAAATAGATCGAGAAATTCGAAATTTTTCGCAAACTTTTATTTTCTTGATTTAAAATTTCATGGATAATCAGGAATATGGAATTTATCAAATGAAGGGTATCACGTAGGGTGGTACCATCATGCACTGGTAAAATTTTTCTTCGAATATTCATGCATACCGTTTTCAAATTTGTACGAATTTACAAAAAAATAAATGATTTTTTTTCTAAAACTAAAAACATATCATTTATATGTTCGCAAGCCCCATAAAGTGTACATAGTATATCTCACGAAAAAGACGTTTTTGTAAATTTTGGAGAGAATAGTCAATGTTAGGCATATCAAGTAGTCTCGTCATTTCTCTTTCCAATTAGCCATGAAATAAAAATCAAAAATTATTGTTTTAATTTCATTCCCATAAGACTGTTTTGTAGGGTCTCGAAAAGTCACTATAAGTCAAAAATAGTGTGTCTCGAGTTCTTGTCAGTAATTCTTTTTTTTTCTAATATATAGGATAATACTTTCTACCAATAAGCAAATGTTAAAATAAATTGTTCAAACCATTTGTTATTGTTACTAGCAATTTTTCCTGAGAATAGAGTTACAAAGTCTCGTTTTTTTCCGAATTTTGTAACTTTTCAGTTGGACCAAGGAAATAATCAATTAAACTTCACAGAAATAAATTTTCAAAACATTAATTATTTTTCATAATAAGATTATCTTATAATAATACTAGAAAGTCGCAGTTATTTGTGATAATTTTTCAATAAGAGTAAGGTAATAATGACAAATTATTATTGTTCATAATTATTTTATCTTATAGAAAAACCCGGAGTTTCTAGCAATTATTCAAGAGAAGATAGTTTTAACCCAGGTGCGAAATTCGGTCGGATGCCAGAGCTTGACCATCGGCCCAAAGTCGGCCCTGCTGTGGTCACCGATCTGCGGTAACCAGAGTTGGACCGACTAAGATGTTTTCAAGCTGCCATAATCGGATCGACGCATTGGCCCGAGTATGAGCAGACCGTCGGATAAACTCTGGTTGATTGTTAAAAAAAGACCGTGAAATTGCAGTCGGCCCAACTGTGGTCAAGAGTTGGCCTGTGCGCCGACGTCACATGTGCCCGTAAAATTAGGTGCATATAACCACTTCATTTCGATAGATTTGCGATAGATTTGCTTTCGGCCTATTTTAATATATAATAAACTTAATTTTAAATCCTGCAAAATTTAAATATTCTAAAAAAAGCATCGAATACTGAATACACACAGTTTTTGTAAACGAACTTCAAGTACCTCGATAGCCGAGTGGTTAGAGTACGCGGTAATATACACTAATTTAGTTAGGGTTCGAATTCTGGACGAGTAAGATTTTTTTAAGCGTTAAAGCGTGCGATTTAAAGTGGAAGTCACCGTGTGTGTGAATTATGTATTTAGTGATGGTAAAAAGTGAAGAGGGAAACATTTTTCATAGAACTTTTTTTGTGAATATATTTTTATAAAATAAAGAGATATTTGAAACATTCTTCACATTTACTGCATGGTACTAATCAGCATTACTCTAAGAGAAAATAGTTATAACAAATAATAAAACATCTAATTATAAACAAAAAGTTAAGATCTATGTATTAAAAAAAATTTGGTTTTTAATAAAAGGCAAAAAAATTATGCTTAGAGAGAAAAACTCGCGAAACCCCATTCTTCAATTATGGGTTTGTTGGGACCCTATAAAACATAATTATGAGTTAATATCACAGGCCGACAAATTTTAAAGCCAGAGACCAGACCAAACATTTTCGAAAGATTTTGATGCGCTGAATCTGAATTCGAACTCAAAACTGCTCCTGTATGTCATGTTTTCAAGATATCCTAACCTAAAGTGCAAAAAACGAGTTTTTTTAGCTGTCTTTGAGGTTATGTAACCGAACAAGAAAAATGTCTGCCTTAAAAGCTAATATCGAATTTAAAAGTACTAATCTTCCCCTTTCAAACCCACTTGGATATATTAGGATGTCTTTACTTTTTACCAAAATATTGTAATTTGAAATTTTTTATTTGAGCGTTTTAAACCATTAACGCTGAGTTGTTCAGATTTATACAACGCTTTCTCTATTGCTGACGGTACGATATTTTTTCTTCAAAATATTATCTCAAGGGTTTTCAAGGGTGTCCTTCTATTGCCGGTGTCAGTTTAATGTTATAACCCCTAGAAGATGCAATATGTCGGCCACAATTTAGGGCTTTAAAAAAGAACAAAGGATCCCGCACAAAATACCAACAAAAAAGCGTGCAGTCGTTTATAACCAAACTTTGCACATTGATAAAACAAAAGAAGACGGATTGCGCGGAATGCTGTTGCGCACTCTGCGTGCATTCTAATTTTCACATTCGCTGTATATGCGCGCAGTTCTACGACGCAGACAGTCTTCGATCCCTAGCTGGCTCACTGAGCTGGCGAAGCTTTTATGACATTTTATGCGTAGGTGATGAAATTCCTTTTTTGCTACAAATCTTTCAATGTTAGAGATCACGTTTGAGAGGCGGGCTAACGGTTGGTTGCGTAGATATGAAAATTCTTTTTGTATTTGAAATCTGTCTAGCAGTTACATTTCGTGTCGACCGTGATTTTTGTATATAGTGAGTTTTAGAATTTCCACGTTACTGTTCATTATAAGAAAAAAATGAGTTTAAGAACTACTTGCGCTAAGAAAGTTAATACATTTTGTCACGTTTGTAGAAAGTATGAAACGGAGAAATACCATCGATCAATTAATGATTCGATAAAAACGTCATTCTTCAACTGTTATGGGACTTCAATGAAAAATTTGGATAAACCATGGGTACCTGTTTGGCGTGAACCCAACGATCATGATACTGATTGTTACTTTTGCTTATGCAAAACAGGAGGTTGGCAAAAAATTATTTGGAGCAGATCGTTTACCCTGATGTAAAAAGTGTTACACTAGCCAAGATTGGTATTAGAAATCACTGTGAAAACAAAAGTGACCGATCAACTTACGAATGAATGGATACTGAGATCTTAATGCAACTGAAAATTCTTCTTGGGCAGAATCAGATGATGAAAGTCCTAAATTTTTTGACCAAGACGGATTAAATGATTTTATACGTGACCTTGATCTTCCAAAATATAAAGCTGAGGTTTGCGCTTCAAGACTTAAAGCGAGGAAACTATTGTTACCTGGCACTAGAGTAACTATTTACAGAAATAGAGAAGAGAAGTTTATCAAGTACTTTTCAATGGAAAGTGGGATTACATATGGTAATGATATCGAAGGACCCATTAATTTATATAAAATAAATTTATATACGCCAGAGGATTGGCGTCTTTTCATTGATTCGTCTACAGAAAGTCTGAAAGCAGTACTATTGCATAATGAAAATAAGTACGTTGCAATTCCATTAGGTCACTCAACTACACGGAAAGAATCTTATGATACTTTCCAATTACTGTTGATAAGAATAAAATACAATGTCCATAATTGGCTTATTTGTGGTGACTTAAAAATAATAAATCTTATAATAAGAGTTACAATAAGGAAACATTAAATACCCTTGTTTTATTTGCGTTTGGGACAGTCGTGTAATGGATGAACATTGGATAACGGAGAAATGGCCCGACAGATTAGAGTGGACAGTTGGTCACTATAATGTTGTTTATGAAAGTCTTGTTGACAGAAAGAAAGTATTATTGCCACCAGGCCATATAAAACTAGGGTTAATGTAGCAATTTGTGAAAGCCCTAAACACCGAAAGAGAAAGTTTCAATTAAATCAGATCTACATTGCCGCATTTACGTTATGCCTAAGTTAAGGAAGGAATTTTTGTTGGGCTTGATATAAGAAAACTTATCAAAGATGATGACTTTATCAAAACCATGACGTTTATTGAAAAGGATGCATGGTTGAGTTTCAAAGATGTGGTACAGAAATGTTGAGAGAACAATCGAGATCCAAAGTTTAGAACTGTTGTATCTAGTATGTTAAATAATTTTAAAAGATTAGGCTGTTTGATGAGTATGAAATTACATTTTCTCAAATCTCATTTGGATTATTTACCAGAAAATGTTGGGGTGTTCAGTGAAGAAGAGGGCGAACGTTTCCATCAAGACTTTCACCAAAAAGAGCAACATTATCAAGGTCGATGCAATTTAAGAATGATGGCCGACTATTGCTGGTCTTTGCAAAGAAATGATAATGAACCTACTAGTCATAATCGAAAGTCTCTTCAACGATCGTTTGATATGAAGCGCGAACGTTCCCATAAGAAAACAAGTAATTAGTTAAACAAGTAATCAGCAATCGTAAGTATTGCCTTGACTGGCTGGACGATTCAAAATCTAGCCCTAACTGACTGGGAGATTCAAAGTCTTGCTTTGACTGGCTGGGCGATACAAAGTCTTGCCTTTATTCGCTGGGCAATTCTAAACCTTTTCATGATTGGCTGGGCAGTCGAAGGTCTTTGCTCGATTGGCTGGGCAATCTGAAGTCTTGCCTTAATTGGCTGGAAAATAATAAAAGTATTGCCTTAACTGGCTGGGCAATTCAAATGCTTGCCTTGACTGGCTGGGCGATACAATTCCTTGTCTACATTGGCTGGGCATTTCAAAGACTTTCCTTTATTGCCTGGGCAATCTTAAGTCTTGCCTTATTTGGCTGGAAAATATTAATTACTCCTTGCTTAGCTATACAATCCCAAGTCTTGCCTTAACTGGCTCGGCAATCGTTAGTCCTGCCTTGCCTGGCTACACGATTGAAAGTCTTACCTTCACTAGCAGGACGATAGAAAGTCTTGTCTTCACTGGCTGGACAATAAAAAGTATTGGCTTTACTGGCTGGGCAATTCAAAGCCTTTCCTTGATTGCCTGGGCAATCTAAAGTCTTGCCTTAATTGGCGGGAAAATATTAAGTACTTCCTCGCGTAGCTGGACAATCCTAATTCTTGCCTTAAATGGCTGGACGATTCAAAGTCTTATCTTGACTGACTAGCAAATTCAAAGTCTTGCCTTGACTAGCTGGACGATACAAAATCTTGCCTTTATTGGCTCGGCAATTCAAAGTCTTTCCTAGATTGGCTGGTTGTGTGATACAAAGTCTTGCATTGATTGGCTGGGCAATTCAAAGCCTTTCCTTGATTGACTGGGCAATATAAGTTTTTCTTTGATTGGCTGAGCAATCAAAAGTCTTGTCTTAAATGGCAAGAAAACATTAGGTACTTCTTGCGTAGCTGGACAATCCCAAATCTTTCCTTAACTGAATCGGCAATCGTAAGTCATTCCTTGATTGGCTGGGCAATCTAAAGTCTTGACCTATTTGGCGGGAAAATATTAAGTACTACCTTGTGTATCCGGACAATCCCAAGTCTTGCCTTAACTGAATAGGCAATCGTAAGTCTTGCCTTACCTGGCTTGACCATTCAAAGTCTTGTCTCAATGGCTGGGCAATAAAAAGTCTTACCTTTATTGGCTGGGCAATTCAAAGACTTTCCTTCATTGGCTGGGAAATCTAAAGTCTTTTCTTGGTAGTCTGGGCAATCTAAACTCTTGCCTTAAATGCCTGGAAAATATTAAGTACTTCCTTGCTTAGCTAGACAATTCCGAGTCTTGCCTTAACTGGCTGTGCAATCGTTAGTCCTGCCTTGACTATCTGGACGATTCAAAGTGTTGCTTTGACTAACTGGGTGCTTCAAATTCTTGCCTTGACTGGCTAGGCGATACAAAGTCTTTCCTTTATAGGCTGGGCAATTCAAATTCTTTCCTTGATCGGCTGGGCAGTCTAAAGTCTTTTCTTGATTGGCTGGGCAATCTCAAGTCGTGTCTTAATTGGATGGAACATATTAAGTTCTTCCTTTCGTAGCTGGACAATCCCAACTCTTGCCTTAAATGAATGGGCAATTGTAAGTTTTGCCTTGACTGGCTAGACGATTCAAAGTCTTGCATTAACTGACTAAGCGATTAAAAGTCTTGCCTTGACTCGCTGGGCGATACAAAGTCTTTCCTTCATTAGCTGGGCAATTCAAAGTCTTTCCTTGATTGACTGGGCGATCTGAAGTTTTTCCTTGACTGGCTGGGCAATTTAAAGTCTTGCCTAAATTTACTGGATAATATTAAGTACTTCCTTGCTTAGCTGGACAATCCCAAGCTTTGTCTTAACTGTCTTGCAATCGTAAGTCTTGCTTTGCCTGCCTGGACGATTCAAAGCCTTGTCTTCACTGGCTAGATACTAGAAGGTCTTACCTTTACTTGCTGTAATGGCTGGGCAATTCAAAGTCTTTCCTTGTTTGGCTAGGCAGTCTAAAGACTTTCGTTTATTGGCTGGGCAATCTAAAGTCTTGTCTTAATTGGTTGGAAAGTAAGTACTTCCTTGAGTAGCTGGACAATCCCAAGTCTTGCCTTAACTGACTGGGCAATCGTAAGCTTTCTTTGATTGCCTGGGCAATCTAAAGTTTTTCCTTGGCTGACTGGGTGATTCAAAGTCTTGCCTTCACTGGCTGGACAATACAAAATCTTGCCTTGATTGGCTGGGCAATTCAAAGCCTTTCCTGGTTTGGCTGGGCAATCATAAGTCTTTCCTTGATTTGTACGGCAATCTAAAGTCTTGCCTCAATTGACTGGAAAATATTAAGTACTTCCTTGCTTAGCTAGACAAACTCAAGTTTTGCCTTAACTGGCTGGGCTATCATAAGTCTTGCCTTGCCTGGCTGTAAAATTGAATGTCTGGTCTTCACTGGCTAGACGATAAAAATTCTTGCCGTTAGTGGCTGGGTAATTTAAACCTTTTCTTGAGTAGCTGGGCAATCTAAAGTATTTCCTTGATGGTCTGGGCAATTAAAAATGTTGCCTTTATTGGCTGGAAAATATTAAGTACTTCCTTGCGTAGCTGCACAATCCTAATTCTTACCTTAACTGAATGGGTAATCGTAAGGCTTGCCTTTACTGGCTAAACGATTTAAAGTCTAGCCTTGACTGACTGGGCGATGCAAAGTCTTTCCTTGATTGGCTAGGCAATCTAAAGTCTCGCCTTGAGTGTTATCCCTCAGATAACATTTTCAAGGGAAAATGGCATACCATCTCGGCGTTGATGGGTTAATACGCCAAATTGAATATTTTAAATTCAAGGTTATCCCACTTGTAGTGTGGAATTCAATTATTTCACGAAATGTCAACGACTAAATTCGCTGCCCCCAGGGTTAGGTGGGTTTGCTTGCTTATTATTTGGTAGGGATGATTTCTGGGTTTAGGTGGATTAGCAGGTAAGTGGGTTAACTCACTTATGGCATGAAACTTCATTATTCCAAGAAAATTATGCGACTAAACTTATTGCTCCCAGAGTGAGGTGGGTTAGCATGCTTGTGGCTTGTTAGTGGTGGTTTCTACCCCTAGGAAACGGCTTCCATGGAAATGAAAAGATGCGTGTTCCATATTTTTTATTGTTTAATCAGTGTGCAAAGTTTGATTTGAAACAACTGTACGCTTTTTTGTTGGTATTTTGTGCGGGATCCTTGTTTCTTTTTTAAAGCCCTACGTTGTGGCCTCCATATTGGATCTTCTGGGGATTAAATCGAAAAACTGACACCGGCAATAGAAGTGGCACCCTCAATAACCCCAGAGATAATATTTTGAAGAAAAAATATAGTACCGTCAGCAAAAGAGAATGCGTTGTATACATCTGAATACCTGACCCATAATGGGGTAAAACGCTAAAATAAAAATTTTCAAATTACAATAATTTTGTGAAAAATAAAGATATCCTAATAAATCCAAGTAAGTTTGAAATGGGAAGATACTACTTTCAAATTCCATATTAGCTATGTGGTAGACATTTTTCTTGTACTGTTACATAACCCTAAAAACGCGTTTTTTGCACTTTTAGGTTAGGATATCTTGGAAACCTGACGTGCAGGAGCAATTTTGAGTTCGGACTCTGATTTACCGCATCAAAATCCTTCGGAAATGTTTGGTCTGCTTTCTGTCTTTTGACTTTTGTAAATTTTTGTCGGCCTGTGTATTTAAAATGTAACTATTTATTCGTATTTTACGACTGTAAACTGAAATGATCAGTTTCAACTTGAATTCATGTAATATTGACAATTCTGAAGAAAATGGACGAAAACGTAATTTTTCTTTTCGGAAATACTTGTTAAACTTCATGGGGGTTGCGGAGCCGGAAAATATAATTTAAAAAAATGAATTTATTATTTTGTATATTTGAATAACTCTGGAGAGCAATTTTTTCTTTTTTCTTTTTTGAATAAGCTGAGTTTAAAAACGTTTCTTATGCTCTCCTGTATGTGACCTACGTGACCCCTCAAATAAGTCGTACATATGCAAAGTGTGACAGGTTGTTTTTCCATTAAAATATTCAATATGACATACATGCAATGTGGTTTATTTTGCCTGCTGCAATGTACAGTATTTTCAAATCATAGTGGTTGTCTTTCATAGGGGGAAGGGCGCTTACAGTTAGAAAGAAAATATATAATAGTTTCGAAGAGGAAATTGACATGTCAACGCGTCTAGCCCGAAAACGATTTAAGAGTCAAATAGTTTTTTACTTAGGCGTGGTAAGGGGGTCTAGGGAACACGAGTCAAAAGGCGTACATATTGTGAACACACTATATATTTAAAATTGTAAAAGAAGCTCGAGAAGTATACTTTGTGAGGAAAAAAAATTATTCTCTCACCCACTGCTTACTCAGGTCAATATTTTTTAACGAAATACTAGTTTCTTTTTCCTGAGAATAATCTTTGAAATAAAAAAATTTTCAAAATAAGAATTTCTAAAATCTGAAAGATGTGCTGGGTTTTGCTAGGCGTGCAAAACATTTATTATTTTACACACCTTCTACTCGTATATATAATAATAAATTGCTAAAAATTATAAACGATATTACTGTTTAAAAAATGACATTTTTGTCAAAATTAAGAAAGACTTAGAGATCTGTTAGTGAGGACTCTGCCTATATCATTCAAATTTCTTTGCGAATAATGCTTTCATTTATAATGAAGGCACAATGTTTAAGAACAATTAAATTGTTAGAAAAATATCTTTTAAAAATAATGAAAATAACAACACTTAAAGCAATGCTAATTCAAAAAAAAAATTTCAAATGTATCTGCATAGCTAAATTCTGTGCTCTAATGAATCCCATTAAGAGAACTAAAAATGAACATTGAAAAAATGCGTTGTTTTCCTTATCATCTAATGATTCTTGTGAGGTTTAGTGGGGTTGTGCTAATTGTATCCGTTAATTGAGGTAGAGACCATTCTAAAACATCATACCATGATTTCTTTTACGGTGGTTATTCATCCAAAAAAGAGTTAAATCATTTGTAGAATCATTTTTTACAGGATATGTGGTTTTGGGCTTATTCCTAAAAAAAACCTTTTTGGAAAAAGGACCAAGCTGCAATAAGATTTTATTTTATAATATTTTCGCTTAAATTATATCTAGAAATTTGCTTGTAACCACCTTACGTTAGAAAGCTTATTTTCAGTTTTAATCGTAAACAATGAAATAGAAAATAAACAAATTATATTTATGCAATAACGAGACAAGTTGTAATAAAATAATTAATAACAATTTTGTAAATAGGGTTGCACTTCTTTATTGTAAAATAATGACATATAATGTAAATCATAATGATGTGTGTATATATATGTATATGTATATATATATATATATATATATTAAAAATTTGTCATAAGCACAACCGTAGGATTTCATCGGGAGTGGGTACTATCTGAAAAATTGCGCGCGCTCCTAGCGAAATCGCGGTAAAATTTCAGCCACACCCACGTCTCATGACCGTGAGATAGGTGGTTACAGTCTGTAATGGAATCAATACCACGATCCAGCAAAAATCTCGTGCACCCTGAGAATACGGAGCGATTCAAGAACTACCGCCTTCCGCATTTTTCCCGCAAGTGTTTTAGCATATTGTTGACACGCAGGGATGCTTTTCAGGCTATTAACGAGTAAAAGCTTGGCACCTCCAAGAGCGCCGATGATAAGGACGATTAGTTTAACAGAATATTCTGGGTACGATCGTTTCAATTCCCTTATAAGGTCTCTATACCTCTCTTTCTTTTCATTCTCCTTGACTATGATGTTTTTGTCAGCTGGTGCCGAAAATTTGATAATGAACATGGTTCGCTTCTCGAAGTCAAAAAGAACCATGTCAGGCCTCGAGTGTGTAATAGAAAAAATTGTCGAGAATATAAAGTTACAGTATATGCGGCACTTCCCATTCTCGACAATTAACTCGATTTCCCTGGGTGCATTTAGAGGAGCGATATTAACCCTCTATCGCCCATAGTGGCATATATGTAACGTTTGGAAGACTTGAGTTTTTTTAAATATGACTTTGAGACGAACAGCAATTTTTAACGCAAGGATTTACATAAAAGTCAGGACAGTAATGAGCTAGAATTTTAGTTTTGTATATACTCCGCCATAGGAATAATATGCCTAAATATCTCAAAATCCAGAAAAAAAGAAAGTTCTAAGGGCGGTAGAGGGTTGAGTTTAATGCCGTAAGAGTGACAGAGATGATAATGAAGCACTCTTAAAGCCGCATTGTGCCTTTGGATGTAGGTCGTTCCCACATGAGTTGGACAACTAGATAGTATGTGAGCTAAATGCTCGGGGTGTGCATGGCACGCCCTGCAGCCATCATCGGCAATGTCTTGTCTCAAAATGTGGCGACGGTATGTTAAGGTGGCAATGACACCGTCTTGGTATGCCAAATTGAAACCATCCGTACCAAACTTCAATCCTGGCGATTTAAGGAAAGCAAACGTTAGCTCACATGACATTGACTGATCCTTCACATTTCTATGGAAGATACCGTGCATCCTCTTATCGAGGAGCTGTTCACGAAAGCTTTTCTCTTGTGCTTTCTTAATCCGGGCTTTCAGGAGTGAGTACTCGAGATAGGTAATATTTGATGCATTTTGCTCAACTATAGCACTGAAGTGTTATGTGCATAACCTTTCTTGTCCCGATGTCCAAAGATCTGAGGTCCTTCTTCGTCTATGGAATTACTCCAAATGAATAGAGTACTACCGAGAGAGCAAGCATGTTCCTTGTAAATACTTCGCTCCTCGTCGACAGTTCGCAAGAACAAATTTTCCACATGAGACGTTTGTATCTGCAAAGAAGAGTATCCTTTATAGATTTAATATCCTGAATGTGGCTCTGTGGCACGCCCAGGTATGTATAAGTCACTTCAGCGCAAAGGTGTCGTACAGCGCTTCTATCAACGGGCTCAAGATCTTCGTGAATGCCATTAAGTTTTCCTTTCTTCAAATAAACCTTGGCGCACTTGTCTAACACAAATTCCATTCCAATTTCCTTAGTATATCGTTCGATAATCCCTAGAGCTAGATGCAGTTGCTCTTTGTTTTTAGCATAGATCTTAAGATCGTCCATGTAAAATACATGAGTAACCTTGTACTTTCGATCTGCAGGTTTGCCGCACAAGTACCCGTCGGAATGGCGTAGTGCTAGAGATAGTGACAATAATGTAAGGCAAAAGAGGAGTGGGCTCATGGTGTGGCCCTGAAAGACACCTCTCTGAAAAGTGACCTTGTTAGTTGTCACAAGATTTTTTCCAGATAAGATAGTAAATCTGGTTTTCCAAAGCGGCATCAATCTCTCTATGCACCTAAAAATTTGCGGATAAACCTTTAAGCTTTCCAAAAGACATATGATAAGTCTATGGGAGGTCGAATCGAAAGCTTTCCGATAATCAATACAGGCCATCGATAGGTCACGCTGGTAAAATGCTGCATCTTTGCAGACACATCTATCGATGAGCAGGTTCTCCCGACATCCCGCTGCACCTTTCTTTAAGCCTCGTTGTTCATGCATTTCTTGCCATACAGGTTCAATTGCTCGTACAATCCTATTATTAAGATTGCTGTTAATATCTTATACAGTGTGTTTAGGCAAGTATTTGGCCTGTAATTCTTCGGGTCAGCTATGTTGCCTATTTTCGGCAGGAGTATTGTGCGCCATTTCAACAAGCACTCCGGACTCGGCTCTTCCGACTTTAAATATGAGATGAAAATACGGGCCAAATGCTGATGGGTTGAAGGAAACTTCTTCCACCCGAAGGTTTTGACACAATCTGGTCCCGGTACGGCATAGTTCTTCATCCCTCTCAATACTTTTTTCCCCTCCTCGGGAGTGATGGGTGAGCATTCTTGATTAGGTGTTATGAGGGCATCATACAGATCCTTGAAACTATTTATATTTCCAGATTCTTCGTGCAGTCTACGCTACACTTCATGGACTTTTATCCAAAAGACTTCGACCTCCTCTGGGTTCGGCGGGTGGTCGACAGTAACTGGAGGGTCTTGAAAGAGTCGAGATGGGTCAGGGAGAAGCTGTTGATTTTCTCTGACCCACCTCTACCTCCGCTCTAGACTTCTCTTAGCATCAGATAGTATCCGTATTCTCTCAAAAATATGCTGCCTTATGGTCAGCAGCTTTGACTTGTTAAGTGTGTGATAACGGGTCCGGAGTTTGCGCGCGAACTTTCGAAACTTGGTGGTAAAATTTCTACCATATGTGATGTGGTCAATCACATACTGAATGCGGGACGCGTACTGTCTTGCCAGCCTACCTTTATGGCAAGCTGATACATTCGTCTTTTGGTCTTATGATCAACCGTTGGTTTTGTTTTACGGTTCGCATCGGCCAAAGCTCTCGCTGCATTTTACACACAATAATTGATAGCCCAGAGATCCGATTCTATGAAAAAATGTCCACGAAGCTCGTCATCCACTTCAGCCAGATCTTTAGGCTTGAGAGAAACCTTAGTGTTGAGGTTTCTTCGATTCATAAAGCATCGCTTTTCCTCTATTGGATGCCTGCCCGCGGTTGGTTTTAGTGTTGCCTTCCTTTCTCTGTCACCGGCTTGTTCTAGCTGTGGTATAGTATGCATTCTGCTTACACAGCCCCTTTTTCGGAGTAGTTCGGCATGGTTTTGCAGACGTTTCTGCGAAAAGTGCGATAGCTCTGGGTGTTTCTTGAACCATAGAGCATGCAGCTATGCCATGTAACCCCGTTCAGGGGCTACACTCGCATCGTAATACTCTAGCAAGTCGTGATTTAGTCGCTCCGTCCATGTAAAGGTAACGAGATTCCGCCGATCCACTGCATTGAATCCATTTTGATTGGCTCCACCAGCTCTAGAATGGTCGGCATTGTTGGCCGATCGATTGTCGGGAGCCCTGCGCGTTTTGTTGTTTTAAACCGTACTTACTACAATTCTGTTTGGTGTTTTCATTTTTTTTCTCACGAGAAGCTAGGGAAAGAAGTTCGTCCATCCTTGTACAGCCCCGCCTGCTAGGATAAGGTTGAGTACTCTGAAAGGTCGCCCGATATCCCAGAGTCACCGTTCTAGACACCTCAACCAGGTGCCATTCAGATTTCGGCACGGTTTTCACACCTCCGCTTGGGGTTAATTCCTTCGGGACCATCCCTGGACAATTGTCCGCGACTGCCTATTCATTTTTGATAACCATAATCAGCAGAAAGCCTGGGTACTGTGACCCTTAATCCGCAACCCGAGGACGCGTTCTGTGGCTTTGTCATAGGCCCTTAGGTTTGACTCTAGAGGGATCCAAAACGAATTATGACAAAACCATCGAACGCGTCCTCGGGTTGCGGATAGAGGGCCCCTGTACCAAGGGTTTCTGCTAAATTTTGTTACAAAAATAAATAGGCAGTCGCGGACAATTGTCCAGGGGTGGTCCCGAAGGAATTACCCCCCAAGCGGAGTTGTGAAACCCGTGCCAAGAGCTGAATAGCACCTGGGTACGGTGTCTAGAACAGTGACTCTGGAATACCGGGCGCCCTCTCAGAGTACGCAGCCTTATCCTTGCATGCGGGGCTCTACACGGATGGATGAACCCCTTTCCCTAGCTTCTCGTGGGAACAACAACGACAACACCAAACATAGATGTAGTAAGTGCGGTTCAAAACAAAAGAACGCGCGGGCTCCCGACAATGGGTTGGCCAACAATGCCGACCAATCTACAGCTGGGGGAGCCAATAAGAATGGATTCAATGCGATGGATCGGCGGGATCTCGCGACCTTTGGGTGGATGGAGCGACTAAATCACGACTTGCTAGAGTGCTACGATGCCAGTGTGGCCCCTGAACAGGGTTACACGGCACGGCTGCATGCTCTGTTATGCGAGAAACACCTGAAGCTATCGCACTTTTCGCAGCAACGTCTGCGAAACCACGCCGAACAGTACGCGTCCCGCATTAAGTGTGTGATTGACTATATCACATCTGGCGGTAATTTTACCGCCAAGGTTCGAAAGTTCGCGCGCGAACTCCGGAGCCGTTATCACACACTGAACAAGTCAAAGCTGCTGACCATCAGGCAGCATATTGTTGAGAGAATACGGATACTATCTGATGCTGAGAGAAGTCTAGAGCTGAGGGAAAGATGGGTCAGAGAAAATCAACAATTTCTCTCTGACACATCTCGACTCTTCCAAGAACCTCCAGTTACTGTCGAACAACCGCCTAAGCCAGAAGAGGTCGAAGTATTTTGGAGAGAAGTCTACGAAGTGCAGCATAGACTGGAGGAAGACTCCGAAAATATAAATAGCTTCAAGAAGTTATGTGTTGCCCTCATAACACCTGATAAAGAATACCCACCCATCACTACCGAGCAGGCTAGAAAAGTATTAAGAGGGATGGAGAACTATTCCACACCGGGACCAGATTGTATCACCACCTTCTGGTGGAAGAAGTTTTCTTCAACCCATCAGCATTTGGCCCGTATTTTCACCTCATATTTGAAGTCGGAAGAGCTGAATCCAGAGTGGTTAGCGAAAGGGCGCACAATATTCCTGCCGAAAATAGGCAACTTAGCTGGCACGAAGAATTACAGGCCAATAACTTGTCTGAACACACTGTATAAGATAGTATAGACTTATCATCTGTCTTTTGGAAATATTAATGATTTATCCGCAAATAGTTAGGTTCACAGGGAGATTGATGCCGCTTTGGAAAACCAGATTTACTATCTCATCTGGAAAAAATCGTGTGACAACTAACAAGGTCACCTTGCAGAGAGGTGTCTTTAAGGGCGACACCATGAGCCCACTCCTCTTTTGCCTTACATTATTGCCACTATCTCTAGCACTTCGCCATTCCGACGGGTACTTGGGCAGCAAACCTGCACATCGAAAGTACAAAGTCACTCATGTATTTTACATGGACGATCTTAAGATCTATGCTAAAAACAAAGAGCAACTACATCTAGCTCTAGGGATTGTCGAACGATATACTAAGGAAATTGAAATGGAATTAGTGTTAGAAAAATACGCCAAGGTTTATTTGAAGCGAGGAAAACTTAATGGCATTCCTGAAGATCCTGATCTCATTGATAGAAGCGCTATACGACACCTTTGCGCTGGAGAGACTTATACATACCTGGGCGTGCCACAGAGCCGCATTCAGGATGTGACATCAATAAAGGATACTGTCCGAAGCAGATACAAACGTCGCATCCGACAGATTTGGTCTTCCGAACTGTCGGCGAGGAACAAAGTATCTGCAACGAACATGCTTGCCGTCCCGGTAGTACTATTTTCATTTGGAGTAGTTCCTTGGAAAAAGAACGAGTTGAGATCCCTTGATATCGGAAGAAGTAAGGTTATACACATAAACGAAAGCATGCATCTTAAGTCTACCGTTCTGCGACTGTACATGTCACGCCGTCAAGGTGGTCGCGGAATACAGATTCTTGAATGTCTCCACAATAGGATAATTCTGGTCACAGCACATAGAGTTGCAAATGAAAGAGACCTTCTTCTTAAAATGGTCAGGAATCACGAAGAAGTCAGCAAAGGAGCTTTTCTATAAAAAGCAGCGAAGGAGGCTGCTGAAACACTTTGACTTAACTTCAGTATTAGGGCTGAGCAAAATGCATCGAATCTTATCTATCTCGAGTACTCACTCCTGAAAATCCGGATTAAGAAAGCACAAGAGAAAAACTTCCGTGTACAGCTCCTCGATAAGAGGATGCACGGTATCTTCCACAGAAATGCGGAGGATCAGTCAATGTCATGTGAGCTAACGTTTGCTTTCCTTAAATCGTCAGGATTGAAATCTGGTATGGATGGTTTCAATTTGGCATACCAAGACGGTGTCATTGCCACCTTAACATACCGTCGCCACATTTTAAGACAAGACATTCCCGATGATAGCTGCTGGGCGTGCCATGCACACACCGAGCATTTAGCTCACATACTATCTAGTTGCCCAACTCACGCGGGAACGACCATCATTCAAAGGCACAATGCGGCACTAAGAGTTCTTTATTACCATCTCTTTCACTCTTACGGCATTAACCTTAATATCGCTCCTCTAAATGCTCCTAGGGAAATTGAGTCAATTGTCAAGAATGGGAAGTGCCGCATATACTGGAACTTTATATTCTCGACAATTGTTTCTGTTGCTCACTTGAGGCCTGACATGGTTCTTCTTGACTTCGAGAAGCGAACCATGTTCGTTATCGAATTTTCGGCACCAGCTGACAAAAACATCATAGCCAAGGAGAATAAAAGGACAGAGGTATCGAGACCTTGTGAGGGAGTTGCAACGACTGTACCCGGAATATTCTATTAAACTAATCGTCCTCATCATCGTTGCTCTTGGAGGTGCCAAGCTTTCACTTGCTAATGGCCTAAAAAGCATCCCTGCGTGTCAAGAATATGCTAAAATACTTGCGGGAAAAATGCAGAAGGCGGTATTCCTTGGGTCGCTCCGTGTTTTTAGGATGCACGAGGCTTTCGCTGAATCGTCGTATTAATTCCTTTACAGACTGTAACCACCTATCTTACGGTTGTGAGACGTGGTTGTGGCTGAAATTTTACCGCGATTTCGCTGGAAGCGGGTGTAATTTTTCAGATTAGCACCCGCTCCCGGCGAAATCCTGCGGTT
>NC_046661.1:729551-740606 GCF_010883055.1 Belonocnema kinseyi | reverse complement strand
ATAATAACATAATATAATAATAATAATAATAATAATAATCAGGAATACTTTTGTTTCAATACATATGCATATTATGAATTATAATAATATAAACTTATTAAAACATCGTAGAATTTTTGAGTTAGCTCAGAATAAAATTCAATCCAAAATAAGAAACAAATATTAAAATCATCACTCAAAACAAAATGTGTACTTTATTTTAGATTATCTGAATAAGCAGTCCCAGAACGAGGTAAATAAATATAATATAACAAAAGAGAATTTACAATCGCCGAATTACAGTAGCTGTTGCCTTGACCGTTAATTTTGAAAGGTCTACAGGCAAATGTAGAAGAAAATAAAAGACAACGCGCATAGCGCCAGATAAATACATTATCGAACTCAAAGCGCGAGAACCTACAGTCGCGTGCCATTGGCGCGCTTCAACCTGGGTGTGCAGTGGGCAGATTAAAAAAATTGTTGAAGCCAAGATTTTTGCACGTTTTTAAAAATAGCCAAGGTCTTTAAAACTATTAAAAGAGAAAAATGTACATTAAAACTATTATTTGTTTCGTATCACTTGAATAGTTTTTAAAACAATTTTGAAGTCCTAGCGTCTTGAAAAGATTTTCACAAAAACTACTAGAGCTAGATTAGCTCGTCCAGACTATCGTTCAACCATAGAAAAATGTTTCACTTCTCCTGAGCGCCGTAATAGACAGCCTTGAGCACCCTGACCCTGAAAAAGTATCCGATAATACTCTACACGGAAAGCATTTTAACGTATAAAATTATGTGCGGATCGACTAGTTCTGTGTTGTCGATCTGTTTTGTGGTTGTGAAGATGATAGATCATTGTAAAGAAGCCAGCGGGTTCCTACGGAGACATATCCTACGTATGAACCACTTTTATTTGGATCGTATATACCTTGGTATGCTATATTTCCTACGATCTGGTACTTAACACTTGATCCAACTCTTATACGCCGCGGTAAATCACAAAGATGTACCGTGTTACCGATGCCAGTGACGGTATTAATTAGAAGATGTAGACCGTAGCTTGTATAAACTGCTAATTATTTGCCGCATCATCGCTTCTTGGTGTTGACTGGGGGTAACTGCAGTGCCTTCTTTAAATTTTGTATCCCGGTTTCCTTTAGAGTTAGAAGCCTTATGTGTGCTTCTATGTAAGCCTAAGATGATTCTTTTTTGCATAATGTGCACGTAGAAACACATGTATTGGACAGTGTTGTAACTACGAAATTCTCCCGTACATTTTTACAGTTTGATCCATTTGGCAAGGTAGGCAGCCAAGAGTTATTTTTCAATGTGTGTTCGAATTCCGGACAAGGTTTTCCATACTGCGCTCCCTTTCGCTTTCGATTCTTCCTCTGCCTGTATTTCTGCAACTCCCTACATTTTTCCACATCTTTCTGAATTTCATTGTCAGAATTATCAGCGCTCATGGTGACTTCCGCTTCAGAGTTATGCTGATAAGAATCATCTCCCTATTCTTCACTAATTGTTGTCTGTGCTTTAAAAATATTCTTCTTATTTTTATTTCGCTAGTTGTGTTTGCTGTTGAGTTCCATCAATTCGCTGATTCCCTGTTGGGTCGAGATATTTTTTCTTTGCTGTCACGTTCTCTGAATTTGTGCTTCACTGTTTGTGATTGTAGAGATGTCCAAATTTCAGTGACATCTATGCGAAAGTTGTGAATGTCACCAGTGGACTTCAGAGTGCTGTCGCTAAGACTTTCTTTATGGAAGTGCGTATCTATTTTTAAAAATTGAGTCAATTTGCAATAGGTTCAAAAATTTCAGAAGACGGAAAAGCGATCTTTCTTACGGAATTGACAACACCTGCAAAATCTGGCAATCTTAGTAATCGCTTGAGTTCGAACATTTTTTTATTGATGACATCTCGTGTTGCTTTTTTTATAGAAGCCGATTCTCTCTTGTTCGGTTGTAGTAATTCTTCATTTTTGCAAGCTTCTTTGGCGTCGGTTACTTTAATTAGAGTCAGCTCTTCTTCCGCTTTTTTTCATTATTGAAAGTAATAAGCTGGACTGCATTCGGACTGAAGTAATATTCCATGAAACGCTTTACTATCCAGTGATGAGTTTTGATCTTCTTTCATTTCTTCGGCATCCATTTTAGCCGTATCTACTGATATGAATGGTTTAATTCACATAACACCCTGTTAGAAAAAAATGTAAAAGTGCGCTTTTTATAGTATAATACTCTCGAAATTGCAGTCAGTTCCATTTCTTTCTAATTTCAAGCAACAACTGTTGAATCAGTGATATTTACTGAATCATCAATAGGCATAACTGATTCACTGATAGCATCTAGTAACTGATTAAAGTAAGTGAAAAATTAAAGTAATTGAAAATTAAAAAGTGATATTGAAGTATTAATTTCAATACAGTATTCAAAGTTCTTCTGAAACGGAGCGTGCACTATGTCCTCAAAATTCATTCATTCTTGAAATTATTTCAAATAATCGCTCGAAAATAGTTTCCACTTCCTCATAGACATGAATTTATAAGATAGCCACTTAACAATAGTAAATAATTATGCTTCATATGGCCGATTACTTAACATAACTACTTTCCTTATTCAATGTCTATTTTTCAGGGATCAAAGTGAAATTATTTTAGGCACTTCCTTATTTTTACATCAGCTAAAAGCTAAAATTGTTCTGGAAAGAATCTGAAAAAATTTTGAATTGAGAACTCTCAAAAATTGATAGGCTCTCTTTCAGTTAATATTTAGGCTGCGTCTAGTCGTCCTAAAAATTTTGGGGTTTTGGAAAAGGGGAATGACTATTCATCCGGAAAATTTGGAATGACTTGAAATTAATTAACATTGCACCTTCATTATAAACAAAATTATGAGTCACAAAGAAATTGTACGGAGAAAAGTACATTTCTTACCAACATATCTCTAGGTGTTTTTTGCTTTCATTTTTTCCAAAAAGTAATTATATCAACAATTATATTGTTTATAGTTTTTAGGGATTTATTTAACAATGATGGTACATTGTGGCACATTTATGTTACGTGAAGGAATGTTACGTTGTAGTTAGTTAGTTATAATTGTTTTCCATAATTATTAAATAATTTCCTAAAAATTATAAACAATATAATTGTTTAAATAATTACTTCTTTGAAAAAAAGTAAAAGATACCTGGATATGTTGCCAAAATGAATTCAGAGGTATCTTTAAGTTTTTAATAGGTCTTTTAGTTTTATTTATAATAAAGGTACAATAATGCAATGTATATGCTCCATGGGGTATCATAAAGATGTGAGCGTCGAGGGGGTAAAAGCATTGCTTGAACTAACTTTTTGTCCTCATTTAAAATGTTTTTCGCTTATATTACGTCAAACTATTCTATTTTTCAGTGAGCAACTTTGAAATGTTTTTTATAATCGTTAAATAAATTCCTAAAAATTAGAAACAATATAATTTTTTAAATAATTACTTTTTGAACAAATAAAAAATTCCGGGGCCGTTATTACTTTTTCTCTAGGACAATTACTGCATTTTTGATTCAAGGTGCAATTTTTAAAGGAATATGCATAACTAACCTCTGGGTCGTAAAAAGTGATGGTGCTATTACAGCAAAACGAAATTTGCTTAGGAATAGCGAATAGCTAGTAAAGAGTTCATGAAATAAATTTTAACACTTATTGGAGAGGGGTATTTTTTATTGCATACACTGAAAAAAAATGGTTAGTTGGGCTAACTATTCAATTTGTAAGCTATAATACTGCTATTTTGTTACTTGAGACAACCATTTGCTTAGTTGCTGGTACTAACTGAATAGTCAGTGCAACACTGAAAGAACGAAATACCATTGGCAAGTATCCTTCTACGCATTAAACTCTCCCCATCCCCCCTTCGGAGGGATATGTAAGTTAAAAATAATTTCATAACCTTACTTTTTAATGCTGGAAACATCACTACGCATTTTTCTTTTTGAAAAAAGAACAGTATGTTTCTTTCATTTAATCTGTAGATATTTCAGATTCGACATATTCAAATTTTAAAAAAATGCTTTCATAGGGATCAATAAAAAAAACATGTTTTTTGCCATTTTCAAGAAATTATAAATGGAGAAAAAAATTTTTTATTAATAATTTTGTATTACTAATTACTGGCCAAAATTATTCCAAAAAAAATTCGCTATAATTGTCGAAGAAATGGGGAAATTTTTTGGAATTTTCCAAAATTTTAATTTTTAAATCAAGAAAAGGAACAGAAGATATTAACCGATTTCAAAATTTTTTTGAAATTTTTTTCGATTGTCAACTCATAGATGTTTTTCGCTTAGCTCAAATTTTAGGCCGACAATAAGCTTCGCGATATTAAATTTTTGAATACAACAAGGGCTTGATTTGTTTCTTTACTTACGCAAAACAGCAATTTAAGAATAAATTTAAATTTTGATATTATGTTCTTAGGTATCATGAAGAATTTGAGAAAAAAATCCGGAAAAGTCGAATTTTTCACATATACGTTAGGGGTGGCTTTATAAAGATACTGTAGAAGTCCCCAGCCGTATGTACGGCAGGATATTTAATACTTTGTAAAAAAAAGAGTATTCAGTTCTGAACCTGTGTACCGCACAGTTGAATATATTTTACTCATTTCTTGCATACGTCATCTACATATTCATATCTTAAAGCAAACAAAGCCAATTTATCAATTAAATCATTACATCATAGATTATAATCTAGAATATACGTGCCTCTAGATTAAAATTGAAATTTAGATTAAACGGCATATTCAGCTAACACTACGCGTTATTAATACTGTGCTTTCCCTTTTCATTATTAGAGAAAAAAAACATTTTATCGAAAAAATAGCTCTGCTTGCTTCAAGATATGGTTATGTAGATGAGACATACAAAAACTTAAAAACAAATATTAAATTGTGTGGGCTCAAAATTTAGACGCGATTGTCATTCTGATGTCCGTATAAACGGCAAAACGACAATTTCATTATTATGAGATAATGGTCCCTTACAAAAACTTTTATTATGAAATCGTGGATTAATGTATTTTTCACGTAAAGAATCAATTAATTTATATAATTACAAAAAAATGAATAAAAGATTTAAGAAAATTGTTTAATTGTCTGACTTGTTACAATTATTATTTATTTTCACAATCGTTTCCCCCTATAAGTCGTAGGAATCGTTTTTATCACCAATTGCTGTAAATAGTATTTATTTCGATATATGGCAACGAAATTGTTTAAACAAATTATTTTTCGAATGTACTAAATATCCTAAGGAAAATAACCTTCCATGATTCCTTCGACTTACAGGAGAAAACGATTGTGAAAATAAATAATAATGGTTTAAACAAGTCAGACTCAATTCACTAAAGACGTCCATTATTTATTAATGATAATAATAATAATAAATCTGTATTGCGTACGTAAAAAAAGGATATGTACATGATGATCAGCTATAACGTGAGAACCCAAAGGGCGAGGTACAGCTTAAAGCTGTTTTGAAACCTAACTCTCTCATTAGTACACTTGTTATTACGGATATCAGGATGGCTGTCCCGTCTGAATTTTGTGGCCACATGGTTGAATATTTTGGTCTGATTTTTTGCATACCTCATCTAAATATAACCATGTCTCGAAGGAAGCAGAGCCATTTTTTGGAGAAAATGTTTATATTTTGTTTAATAATAAAAAAGGGAAGAACAGTATAGCAGTAACGCGCAGTGATAGCTGTACGTATATGCATTTTCGGCGCGTATAATCTAGATTATAATCTATAATGAAATGATTTTCTTAAAAAATCGGCTCTGCGTGCTTTAAGATATGAGTACACAAATTATGTACGTACACAAATTCAGAACCGAATACTTGTTTTTTTTACTAAGTACCAAATATTCTACAGAAAATAACTTAATTTATAATAATAATAAGCTACACATTAATAATAAAAGTTAGACCTATGCACAATCAGTACAAATACTGTACAGATGAATTAATGATGATTTATTTGGAAAAAATTCTAAAAAGTGCCGACTTTAGCCTGGATTTGTTAGAAAACTGCCGTGTAAATGCACAAAATATAAAGATTCACGTTATTACTGCAATTATAAACAGATTTTCATGCATTTTTTCAATTTCTTGTTATTATATAATTAAATTAATTCTGTTTATTGAAATTGAATTTATCAATGATTTCATAATCTCTGTTTTTATAATTAGCCGAAATCTCGTGATAATGCCCGGTCGTCATTCGTTCCGTGTAAGTCATCACCCAGCGGGGAGTCTGCTGACTGGACGAAGGTGAGCAGGATCACTGCGGACATGTATGTACAGCTTTCATTGAGTGTCACTGCTAATGTTCTCTATTTTGATCATTAAACAAAATATAAACATTTAATAGAAAAACCGGCTTTGCTTGATTTGAGATATCGTTATTTAGATGAGGTATGCATAAAAATAGACAAAAATATTCAACCGTGCGGCCTCGAAATTCGGACGCGATTGCATTCTGATAAAGGGCCTTCATGTAAGCAGCGGCGGGAGTAATGGCAGCAATGGGAGTGGGGACAAGAACGGCTACCCCGCTCTGTTTTATTGTTCGGAAAAGTAGGCAAAACAAATTTTGAAGGGTTCCATGTGATAATCGTAATAGACCGAGGTAGCCGTTCTCGCTCCCGCTCCTGTTGGTTGCCATCAGGGCTCATAATCACCGCTGCTGCCCTCGCTGCTGCCTGCATTCCAGCTTTAATTGGGAGATTTACTTGTTCGATGCATTGCAAGAGATCTCAAATATTATTATTCTGGTCTAAAAAATGGGAAATATATTGCGTAACTAAGAAGGAACAATTAAAATATGTTTTATTTCAAAAGCATTCACTTAAGCATATCAAATTGTACACTGAAGTTGAGCTTATTTTATAACGAAAACAAACGTAATTTTTTTTATCAGTGATTATTAAGAAGCAGCGACTGGACCATGTTTCTAAAGAAAACCGCATTCATTTTTGTGTGGACTTGAACAAATTGATGGGCGATAAGCATGAAAATAAAAAATAAAAATGTTATCCACCCTTATCCACGTGAAAACTGACTCTAGACCCTCATGGCTCCTAGCGAAAAATAGTGGACCTTTAATATACCCCCCCCCCCCCCCCCCCCCCCCCCCCCCCCCCGACCTACAATATATTCTTAATGTATGAATGACCCATAATGATAAGCGATATACTTAACCAAACTCAAAACAAAAATGAGCTTTCTTAATCTCATTTCCATAAATACGTACAAATAATAAAAAAAATTGTTTAATTCGTTAATGGTTTAAACAAAAAATATTGCTCTCAACAATGATTTGGCATTATTCACAGGAAAAGATCGTTTTGAAACCTTGATTTAAGAATGAAATTGTTCAAACAAAAAAACATTATGTAAGCAAATACGAATTTGTTAAATAATACAGTATTAATCTGTGAGTGACGTAGATATTTTATAATAAGCGGCAAAGTTTTCCAAATGACTTATTTTCGATTGGTAAGCGACGAGTTTCCAAACATTTTTAAAATAATTTTGAATTTCTGGAACAATTGGTATTTCTGAAAATAATTTAATAAAAAATACTATTATCATCATCCGTTAATTGTGCTCTTAATTTCAGAAAACAACAACTCTTCGCGCTTTACAGGGAAAAAAATCTTTTAGTCACAATGAAGTTTCTTGAAATAATTACCAAATATCCTTACAAAATATATTACACTCAACATTTGTTAATTTTATCTTTAATTGCAGAGACTAATACATTTTTACAATGTTAAAAATAAAATATTGTTTAAACGAATAAGAATTTCTTAAATAATGACAAAATACATTAAACAAGTAGGACGTTGACATTCAACAACTTTATTTCAGTTATACTGAAAGATTTTATATGTTTGTTTTTATTTTCTCATATCATCTTATTTCATCTCGTTCCTCACCTGCACTGTAAAAAAAGATTTGTGTAAAATTACAAAGTTTCGGTAAATTAAATATTGTATCATTGTAAATATCATACACTCCACTGTGTGATTTTACAAAAGTATCTGAAATTACATCCTCTAGCGATGTAAATAAAAGGACCCTCGAACAGCAGTGTAATATTGTAAACTCGATAATAATAAAATTACACATTCCCTCGTACAAACTTTACATTCATCAGGGAAAATTCAGTTGCAGCGTGCAAAAATACCATGCGTCGGTAAAATCACTTTCCTGTGATTGAAAATTACATCGATATTTTTAATTTTATCAAAGATCTTTAATTTTATGGAATATTTAAAAATAAAAAAATACCCATAGTATCTTATTTGTTTTAGGTAAGTGGTAACGTGGGCTTGTGTTTCTTCAATCTCCATGAAATTGTACGAAGTTTGAGCTTTCGAGTGTTCGTAACCTGTCGGCCTGATAAATTTTATTCTATTTTATTCTTTCACATAATAAATTTTACATTTTCGCATGTAAAATTATTGGCCGAATTTGAATATCACAACAGATACGTAAAGTTACTCCGATACACGAGGGTCCTTTTATTTACATCCGCCAGAGATGTAAAATTCAATAGATTTTTTTTTACAGTTTGAGCTATCGGTGAAAATGTCATTGACGTGAAGTTACTGAAGGTTATCGAATAAAAACAAAAGTTGATAAAAATGAAGTTTTAGTTAAAGAATGCCTATGAAAAATGTCTTTTAGGCAAAACAATATGAGGTAAGAGGTATGTACCTGAAGTTTCGAACGTTCAAATGAACGAAGTATTTTCCTTCATTTTTATGTTTTCCATTAATATTGGAAAACGGTAGGGTTTTGACCAAATTATTTTTGTCACCTGTTAAAGGGGTGTTTCCGGCCGTTTCAATGTTTGAAAGCACCTAAGCGGTGAGTTAAATATGATCATTCAGATATCGTGACTGTTTTTCCAGCCAAAAAACAGGTGAGGACCCTATTTTGTAATTGCAGCAAAATATGCATTATAATACTGATTCAATGTTAAATTATTACCAATCTAAAAGAAGAAACAATTGAGTCCTTTTTCTGGTTTACAGACTCATCAGTCAAAATTATCATTCATTTGAACTTTCAGAAATTCAATCAAATATAAAAGGCTCCCTTTTAAGTTTTTATTTTTGCAAAAAAAAGTGATTTTTTGACTAAAGTTTGCTCTCAAATATTTTAAAATATCCTAAAAATATTCCAAATTCCGAGGTCCTACAAAATCCTTTCAAATCTTCCGAAATTCTTCAGAACTTCATGAAATTTAGCAAAATAATACCTACAAATCATTGAAATCATTAGAGATTTCTTGTCATTTTTTAACTCTCAAAAATTCCTTGTGGTCTTTTAAAAAATCCTAAAATCAAGCCTTAAACCGCTTCAAATCTTTTTAAAAATCTCTACAATTCCTTAAAAATTCCCTTTAAAATTTTCGTTACATTTATTAAAACTATTTCAAAGAAATAATAACTAACTATATATCGCAAAAAGTTTTATACTTTATAATTTGATACTTTATAAATTTATACTTTATATCTTTCTTAAATCCGATACTTAAATTTGGAAATTGTTTTTAATATACTCGGAATTTTATTATTCTTTTGAGACGAATTTTGAAATATGCTGCTTCATAACCTATTACAGATTATTATAAGAATTAGTATTAAAAAAGGCGTATAAGTAAGGCCTTTCTGGAAGCTTTCTAGAAGCTCGCTCATACGAGACAAGATGAAATGAAATTTCATAAAAAAAAGATGCGAGCTTTCCACGTTGTTGCTCAGTTCTAGTATTTCTCGCTAGGGGCATAGTTTAAACAAATAATAATAATTTAAGTGGTTCAAAATTATTTTTAAAATGCTTAGGCACTCATTACTTATCAAATTAAAGTTCAGTTTTTAAATTTCTGTATATTAAGTGACCTCCAAAAATTAAAAATGTATAAACTTTTGTTATTTTGACATCCCCTATGCTTGACATGAGTTTTTCTTACTAAGCGTTATTTGCTTCGAAAAAATATTGTAACTCTTTAATTTAAGGGCATGTGATACTTAGAAAATTGTCGATTTTACCAGTTTTAGGTTCCGACGGCTTCTTTTCTAGAATAATCAATATTTTGTCTTAAAAATTTGGGAAATGATAGCGAACATGCTAACGGACGTCCCCGCACACTTTATTTGTGTTTTTTTTTTTTTTAATTTTTTGATATTGCTAACAACGTGTGTACATTTGGAGGTTATGTATGCTACAATTCTCCTGTGCGTTACTTCCAAAGTACACAATATTTTTGGCCGAAAACTTTGGACTTGCAAATAAACATAGTAAATAATCTCCCGGAACTAACCCTTTTTGCAGGCAATCAAAAAACTTTATTTCATAAATAATTTCCAGATTATCAGAAAGTCAAAGATGAAAAACGACGTAACCTCAAAATAATACATATGCATAAAATTTGCATTCAGCACAATAAATTTTTTTTGTTATTATCCTTCAAAAAAGAGTCCGGAGACGTCCGTTATGATATTTTACAGCATCTCCGAATTCAGTTTTAAAAAATTTTAATTTTTGTGGAAAAAAAGTCTGGGAAACTGTAAGTATCACATGCCCTTAAGGCGAAACGGTAGGTTTGGCTGAGCACGGCAATGACTGCAGTGATATATAAAAGAAAATCGGAAATACAGTCTAGTGCCCCCTGGCAAGTATGAAGACAACCTCATACCCGAAAATTGGTATGATTCGGTTGGTAACATTTTTGACCTGTTAGAAAGAGAAACTTAGAAACGAGAGAGACAGACAATATTCAACCATTTTTATAAAACCGTGTTTCTCGGCTTACCTGCTCAGCTGAAGGGAAATATAGCAAATTGACAAATATCTCGTCTACACAATATGCGCGTAAAATATCACATAATGTTTTCGCATCCAATAAGAAAAATAATTAAATGAATAAAATTGTGTTTATAAATTTTCTATGCGCCCACATAATCTGATTTAATGAAGAAAACACGTTTTTTGGTAATTTTGCAATTTA
>NC_046661.1:727416-729451 GCF_010883055.1 Belonocnema kinseyi | reverse complement strand
TTTACTTCTGAAGATTATAATTTTGTTTAAGTTGGGTTTTGGGGAATTTTTCACCTGATCATAAAATTAAATATTCGTTCAAGTAGAGTATTAGGGAATTTTTAATTTCTCCAGCAAATGCTCATGTTTTGCAATAGAAACAATGAACAGGTTTTAAGAATTTGAAAGATCACATGTTGGGCGAGATAGTCATAAATTCGTTAAACAAATATGGTTGTAAACAAGTTGTACGTAGAGGTGGTGCAAGCCTCATGGAGTTTGACACGTATTTCCAATAACTAAAAAAGCGTTTTTTAAAATCATTTAAGTCGGATTCGTAAAATTTGGGAAATTCTCTGTCATATTAATTATTTTTTCGATAATGAAAGATTAAGCCAATTAATCTATTTTATAAGTAGATATTGCAAAAATGGTATAAATTTACGTGTTTTCTAAAATGTATAATAACTTTAGAGATAATAAACATTTTTCAATGTTCGTGGGTTCATTTTAAAGCTAATTTTTCACCGTATCACAGCAGCTAATAATATAAATCTTTAAAAATTTCTTACGACATTGCAAGAAGTTGATTTAGCAATGACAAATTTGTGAAAATTGCAAATATTTTTTTTTTCCGTAACAAAACATTTTTGTAGAATAGATGAAACATATAATCATGACATTTCTATGTAAGTTTAAAAATATTTAAATTTGTTTATATTTTGTTCAGAATTGCAGATAAGATTTTTTCAAAAGTTTTTAGTTTTTTTGTTACAACTTCAAGTTCTTGCAATTTCATAAGAAAATTCTCAAGAATTCTACTCATAGGCTGCTGTAAGACGCTGGAAAAAAGCTACAAAAGTCTCCCAATAATATTGAAAAGTGTTGATTATTTCGAAATTTATTAAGGTTATTAAACATCAAAAGAGGGTTGTAAACAATATAAATATGTTTAAACTGTCATGTTTCGTAACTTTTATATTATTACCTCACTCGGTAAAAAGTGGAAAAAAAACTAGGGGCATGAGATATGACAGGTAATTAACGAAGTGGAGTAAACGTAAGTAGATTAATTACGACTCGGGTAAACTCACCCCCGGGTAGAAATTATAACTTGGTTCGTAAGAGGCCCTGTCTAGATTTCCTATTTTCTACCGAGGCCCTAAAGTGGCAATCCATCGAAGGCGCAAACGAAAGCGTCACGCTCAGCTAGCCAGGTTATCAGTAGGCAACCCAATAAGGACCTATTAAAAGGTCTTTATAGAATCTAGATAGTCTCTCACACACTATTATTCAAAAGCATATGCTATTGTTTCTTATTTTGTTGATTCAAATAAAATATTATTAAAATATTAAAAAATTGATCATGCTTTTAATTCTGAAGTGTGATGCTATGGTTACAGTAGCATTAAAGTTTGACCCAGAAAAAAACTGCAGGTATCGTTGAAGGCCTCTAATCCATATCTCTAGGTGATTTTTGAATCACTGAAAAGAAATTATTATTTAAACAATGGTATTGTTTATGAAACTTATAATTTGTTTAAACAATCAGTGAACAACCGTTACGACTGACTGACAACTAGATATCTAATATGGAATATTTTAGGATGGAAATAAATTTTTCAAACTGCAAAAATTCCAATTTAAACATTTTTTTTACCCCCTCCACTCTGACTCGAAAAATCCATTGAAAATGATTTATAAAAGTGGGAACTATAGCTAGAACGAACTAATCGTCCCAGAAAAAAACTGAAGGTATCGTTGAAGGCCTCTCATCCACATCTCTAGGTGATTTTTGAATCATTAAAAAAAATTATAATTTAAACAATGATATTGCTAATAAAACTTATAATTTGTTTAAACAATCAGTGAGCAACAATTCAAACTGACTGAGAACTAGATACGAGGGTAGTTCAATAAGTCCTTAGAATGAAGTATAAAAACAATTTTTTTGGGGTAAATTTTTTTTTATTTTTCAACATAATCTCCTTGGTGCTCTATACACTTGGTCAATCGCTTTTCAAGTTTTTTTAATCCTTCAGAAAAGTGCGTTTTC
>NC_046661.1:725771-727316 GCF_010883055.1 Belonocnema kinseyi | reverse complement strand
CTGTCCCCGTTTGAATAATAAAGGTAGTTAAATGGGGCAGTATTCAATTCATTGCCACCTACCTGCTCCACTAAGCCTAGACCAGTGGTCGGCACGCTCTTGTCCTGGCTGCCCTATGACCTACTTTCAGGGCAGTACCTGCGAGCTTGGCCAGACCACCCCTTTCCTCAGGGGTCCTTTGTTATAAAATGGGAAAAAAATGTGACATTAGAAAATTCGTAATTTTGCGATCAGTGACTTAAAAGTAATATATTTGGCACCTACGTATTGTTCCGATTCCAAAAACATGTAATTTGTCTATAAAGGTTGAAAATTTGAGAAGTATTTAGTATTAAATTGACTGTCAATCTGATGTTTCTTGATTATAAACTTCAAATTTTTTACTTTTCTAGGCAAGTAATATATCATTGGAATCGGAAAAATTCGTAGATGCTGATAATGCTATTTTCAAATCGCTAATTGAAAAATTAAACGTTTTACAATTTCCTTACTTTGACATGCCTGTGGACAAAAGATCCTTGCTGGAGTAAGCTCACTCACACTAAGATACATGAATAGACCGAAAAGTTGTAGAAAAAATTAAGTCGGGTGGAGCTTGACCATACCTGAAAATGAAGCAAAAATTTTGCCGACCACTGCACTAGACTTACCCTCACATCGCTGACTAAACAGGAGTGTTGTGTCCAGCCTTTACAGAAACTAACTTTTTTGCATTGTCCAAAATTTTTTTTCATTAATAATACTTCAAGGTATGTTATTTTTCACTTAACAACTCTGAACTGTTCATCACAATTGTAAAATAAATTTTTCAAAATTATAAACAATATAATTGTTTAAATAATTAATTTTTTCAAAAAATAAAAAAAAACCTGGAGATATTGCCGAGGAGAATCCAGAACTATCTTCACTTCTTCTTTAGGACTTTTGGTTTTTTTTATAATGAAGGATAAATAATCAAATCCATATGCGCCATGGGATATCGTAAAGCTAAATTTAAATTTTCAGTTAAAATATAAAATTTTTTCTCAGTCATAAGTTCAAGTATTTGCTTAAAAGTTCAGGTTATTTGTTAAAAATTATTTCTTGTTGGTAATACATTTTTTTCTTGATTAAAAATAATCTTTTCGATTGAAAATTCATATATTTAATTAAAAATTCATTTTTGTTGTTAAAGATTCATTATTTTAGTTAAAAATCAATTTCTTTGATGTTTCAACCAAAATGATCAACTTTTATTTAGGAAATCAACTAAAAAAGAACTTTAACAAAAGAATTATCATTCAACCCGAGATTAATTTTCAAATAAAAAGATTAATTTTTCATTAAAATAGATGACTTTCTGACAAAATGCTTAAGTTTTTAACTAAAAAAATTCAATCTTCAAAGAAAAATGCAGTCGCTAAATATTTGTAATTGATCAAGAAGATTTACTATCCATGAACGTTTTGCTTAATCCTCTGAACAGTTATTTTTCTTTAAAATTTAAATATTTGTATTAATGGCTAGAAATATTGAAAAAATAAGATTTTTCTCTTCACAAAAATT
>NC_046661.1:694032-725671 GCF_010883055.1 Belonocnema kinseyi | reverse complement strand
AGAAGCCCGCCAAATAAAAAAGTATATCAATCAAAATTAAATAAACAAAAGTGCAAATTTTTCATTATTTTTCTAGTGTTTGGGTAGAAAAAAAACTTTTTTGTACCGAACTCTACCAAGAGATAAATTGCTCAATAATCACTTCCATTTTATTTAAATACTAAAAGTGCAATTTCGGATATAATTTGATTTCGAAAGAAGCCCTCCTTATCAATATATGTAGCAGTAAACATTAAATAATCGAAATTTCAATTTTTGCATATTTTTCAAGAATTTTGGCAGAAAGAAAACCTTTCTGAAAGAATCTCACATTATTTGATCTGGAATAAATGGGGTCATAAGCGAGGGCTTCGTCTTGATCTGAGGTATACGCAGGTATAAGTTCTCCAATGTTATCGACATTGCAGTTTTCGCAAGGATAGTCTCAAGTCAAGAATAGATCAGTAGTGACCACTGGCGGTAAAGCCGGGAACTAAAAAACCGGTTTTCCGCAGAATTTTTCCTGGTTTATTTTTCTTTGTTTTCAGCAAAACCTTGTTTAAATAAATGAATAATTTAATCTTTTTTTATTGATATTATGTTCATGAGTACTTTCCGCATGGCGGGCTTCTCACATTTTTAACATCCAAAATTTTCGGAATTCGATAATCTCAGATTTTGTTAATAAAAATGTTTAAAAATGAAAAAAATTAATTTTGAAGAGAAGCCCGCAATAGATTTCGATATACTTTTAACAGTGCAAAAAACAAAATTTGAATTAATGCATTATTTTGCGAGTGGTTTTGCTGAAACTATTTGGAGGAAGTTACCGTTTCACCTTAAGCGGTTGGAGGCAAGAACGTCCTACTTGTATTTTTCCTAAGGTCGAAAGTCGAGTCCAGTCTAGTCACGTGACTAAGCTTCTCGAGAGATAAAACAGTGCGATACGGGATACGCATTTACATTTACGCAGTGGCAGCTGAATCGAAATCCTAATTCTTAGATTCGTAACATTTATAAACTGTTCAATAAGGCAACATTTTGCATTGTTTTTTATAAGTGGTTAAGAGCACAAAAGTGTTCGGACTGTCAGGATGATAGTCCTTAAGTTTTTCATTTAAAACGAGGTTATGTTTACTCAAACAATATTATGTTGTTTATTGAAGTATATCCAAAATCAGCAATGCGTTTAAATCCAGCCCTTGACTATAAACTTTCGTGAAGCATTACGTACTTGAATTAGTATTGCAAAGAGAGGAATTAATTTGATGCCTTACAGCTCTTTCATATTTAACAGTCCCATTTTTACCAAATTTTTCTGTTGATTTATTTTTTAATTTTTGACAAAACAAAAATGTATCCGTAATAAAAAAGAAACTGGTTAACATCAATTGCCCTCAACTGAAGATTTGAACCAGACATACCAATTAAAAATCAATTTTTATGAAATCAAAAATACTAATGTTTATTTATCGAATATCAAGAGATCTCGTTGGAACCTATGCTGTGTTGAACGATGCAAACTATGATGTCTCAGTAGATAGGCTAAGCTTGGTCTGGCTAATAGATTTTCTTACCGACACTACCGACCACGTGAAAATTAAATCTTTATGCTGATAGTAATGAAGAAAACATCAGACATACGATTGGCAGACTTTGTTTTTTATAAAAACTAATGGATTGCTTAGACATTACATAAATATGCGCCACTCCTCTGCAATTGCACCTCTTTGAAAGTTTGTAATAACAAATTCATTGGAATTTATCAATTTGATTTTTACCCAGAGGAAGTTTACATCATATTTTTTACAGCATTTTTTTGGAGGAGGCTTAAGACATACGTTTTGATGGTTTTTTATTTTTATAAACAAAAGGATTTCTTAGACATTTCATAACTATGCGTCACTGAGTTTTTCCCATTTCTTTAATAAAATTAATGTGACTCTTTCTTTGATGTATGCCTCTAAACGGTTTCTATGTAGATAATCTCACATTTTTTAATGAAGAATTTTTACAAATACGTTATACGTTGATCATCCTCAAGAAAAGGAGTGTCGAATAAATACTCATCTACATCACATTCAAGAAGTTAAGAAATTAATTGAAGCAAGATCGTGAAATACTAAAGAGAGAGAGAGAGAGTGATTATTCGAGATCTAATAAGAAATTTGAACTATTTGAATTTAATTGAAAAAAAATGAATTTTGAAAATTTAAATAGACTTGGATGTGGAGAAGGTCTTCTACCAGTAAAGAAGCTGAATGATCTGGAAAAAAATGAACTATATGATATGGCGGGTGTGAGGAAGGTGAATATGAAATCAAAATCTCCAAGAAATGAAGGAAATGTGTGAAGAGAATCAGTTGTCCATGGAGTATCTTGGAGGAAATTACAATCACATCCAGTTTGTAAAAAAGTGAACAGGAAATAAAATAAATTCAATGTCAGTGTTTTTTCTATAAACTTTAGAAAATGGTACATGCACCACAGAATCAACTGATGCTTGCAACTACATATAACTTGAATGCTTCATTTACCAAATAGGTTATTGTCGGAGTTACATTCATTAACGCTGAAACTTTAGCTGTAAAGTTGAATTTTGAATGTAGTCATCCGCGATGCAGCATCTCGCTGAGCTTTGAAGATTGGAGGACATTCAAAATGTATTTTACGGATATTGAATCATTTTTCAATGCTGGAGTGACTAAAAGATTGATTAATTCTGCGAATTTTATTCTACGTTTTGGTTTTCATCATGGTGGTAATTTGGTGTCCTTAGAGCAATAAGGATTCAAGGATTCGCATTATCCTTTTCTAATTCGTGATTCTACATTCAGCGTCCTGAAGGAAGTCAGCCTGTGTATCGATCAACGATTCAGAGAGTTGTCAGTGAAGCAGTTTCAACGAGCAAAGGACTTTATAATTCAAACTTCACAAAATATTTTTGGTGTAAACGCGAAGTTATTAGTGAAAAAATTGAATCATTCCTGAAAAAAATTATAAAAAATTAAAAAGAAAGTGCTGTAAAAAATATGTTTTTACAGATCCTATAGATTTTCATACTTTATTTGCAGAGATGATTATATTTAATAGTAAGCATTTATCTAAAGCTGTTATTACAAAAACTAAAAATATTGGGAATGGATTCATTTGATTGAAATATAAAATAAATTATACATCTATTTAGAGCTAAGAATGTGCGTGCATTAATATTAAGAGATTACATAAACTATATGAATTGAAAAAAGGCTTGTATTTGATTAAATCATATATTTTCATCAATAAATACATAATATACATAATCACAATAAAATTCTTTTTTTTTACAAATCCAATTTACTTATCCAACTATTGTGAGATTCATCAAATCCCAACCATTTTACATATAATTTATTCCCACGCTTTTTAACAATTTTCTCCACAAGGTAAATATCAGAATGTTGAACTTTAGATAGTTCTTGCTCATAACAGCCACCAACATTAGGCTGATCCTCATGGTCTTTGAGAATATATGTAAATGGGTCCGTATTTTTTACTTTATGTACTGTAAAAATTTCTGTTGTCCAATTTGGAGTATAACTTTTTTCAAACACTTGTTTATACTTACTAACACGAACTTTTTCTCCAATTTTAAATTTTGTTTTCTTATCATTACTCTTTACTTTGAAGTTTTTTGATATTTGCAATAAAATGTTGCTTTCATTTTGAGCATTAACTTCATTTGGTTTCATTAAAATGGTTCGATGCGTAGTATCATTGTAAGAATGAACTAATGTTGATAAAATTTCTAACCATTTATAATTTCCCTGTAAACTGAATTGCATGCACATTTTATTTTTTAATGTTCGATTAAATCTCTCACAGATTGATGCTTTTGAATTACTAAACGATGAATATAAATTAATATTATAGGTTTTCATAAGATTTCGAAAAGTTGCATTATAAAATTCTTTTCCTCTATCAGTTTGCAGATTTTTTGGAACACGACCTTGTTTCAGTACAGATTCCATTGCGGCAGTTACATCTTGAGCACTTTTAGTTTTTACAGCAACAGCCCATCCAAATTTTGAAAATCTATCAATGATGTTAGTATTTTTTTGAAGGTCCTGTTTTCCCTCACGTACGGTTGGATTCTAACAAGATCCACTTGCCAAGTCTCGTCAATACCAAGACTATCAACATGTCTTCGTTTATAATGTTTTCTAACTGGTCTATGGAGTTCTCTCACCAGTTGCTGTTTTTTTGTTTCCATTTTCGTGTGCGTTCATTCGGGTGTTTAAATGAGAAATGAGTTCTGAATTGCGATGTACGAATTCATAAGTTTCTTCGATGTCAATTTTTAATTTTTTTTAACTTCTATCAATAGAATCTTTTAGAACATCAATTATCATAGTATTGTTAACTACTTCGGTTTGCAGTGATGCAACAACATCGTAGAGGGTCTTAATTTCTCCTTGAATTATATGCTGCACCAGATCCAAATTTATCGCATCACTTGGATCTTGAGCTCCAGCTACATTACACAGCCTTTTGTTTTTCATATTATAATTTCCATCATATGTTACCAGAAATTCAATACCTGGAATACCACGATTTGCGATCTCAACCTGATTCAGCTGACGTGCGAAAACATCAATACTCTTTTTGAGAATGATTAAGTTTGTCAGAAACACTGATTAATAAATGATGTTTGCTTCACGCAATTCTTCAATTATTAACATTATTTCATTTGTATGGCTAGGATTACCAGCTGCTCGGGATGCTGAAAGCAAACGTAAGCGATCCACTAATTCATTTGGATCATCCCAGTAAATATAATCCATTTTATTACGCTCTTCACTAATCATATACTTTGGCAATAAGCCTTGACATAACAAAATACGCTTCTTGCTTCTTTTAGCGAACTTTGGAGACGGTACAGCCATTACTTTTGCAATTAAGTTTTGAAATTTTAAACTATCATTACGACGAACAGCTCCATCAGCTTTATAAAATTTCTTGTGAGCATTTGTTGAGAGAATAATATCTCTATAATTCGAAAAGTTATTGGTACTTATAAAAGTTTCCTCAGGAACCTTTTTAAACAGAAGTTCAAGCAAACCTTTTGTTGCAGTATACACTTTATCTCCTATAATAATCTCTTTTTCATTAAAATAAAATTGATTCGTTGCCAATCATCCATTTTCCGTCATCTTTTTTCCCAGATAATTCACTGTCTTCAAAGTTTTCAAAAGTTTCATTTTCTTCAAAATTATCCTCTGGTTCCTTTTTAGCCTCAATTTTAGTAGAATTAATTTGTTTAGCAGTTTCAAAACCATCAACTAATTTTTGAATTGGAGTCACTATAAGTTTAAATGTATCATTCAAAGTTTTTCTAATTGTCTCCCTACCAACTTTCATTAGTTTATGTTTTTTTACGAATCGCTTCACTTGCTTTAGAAATTTCATGTAGAATATCCTTCTGTTCATTCAAATTTCCAATACGTGAAGACATGCTGTTGGAGCAAAGTCTAAAAAGATACTGCAAGTATATTCAAAAAGTTAACCTTTTTATTTAATCGCCTGAATTTATAAAACAATCAAATCTTTTTCTATATCTACCATTATTTATTTCACTGTCTTTATCAATAACTATAAATCCATATTTATCATTCCAGCAGGCTGTGCACAACTCCTTAAATTTTGCAAAATGCATATCGGTATTAACATGATCACCATATATATGCTTTAAATTAATTTCATCCTGCTTGAATAATACCAAGAAATTGACATTATCACGTATAATATGCTTAAGTATACATTGAAAAATATGCCTATATGTTATCTTGCTTTTCACAAGCTACATCATCAAATGAAATAAATGAATTTAATCGTACTTCACTTGGCATAATTACTTGTTCTTATACCTATCTTTGCTGGTCTAATGCTACTGGAGGGCTAGCTGGTGGAGCTGCGGGGATAGCAAAAGCTGTAAATGATTCAAATGCAGCGAAACGACAACTAGAAGAAAATAAACGCCATAATAAAAAATGGAATCGATTGCCGTAGGAAAGTGTCTTTATTTAAAGCCATACAAACAGGGGCTAGGACTCCATCTAAAACCACGCGAAAAAGGATTAGGTCTTAAATGTAAGTCAAAAAACTGATAGTGAAGCTACCACACCGAGCGTTAACCGATATTGATTTACATACATATGCAAAATCTATGAAAATTTCATATTTTCGTGGAGTTTTTATGAGAAATGAAATGCCTAAATGGGGTCCTTATAAAAATAAAAAGGCCATTATAAATCTTGATGATAAGGATGTAAAAGGTTCACATTGGGTTGCATATAAAAAATCTGGTGATGAAGTTATTTATTTTGATAGTTTCGGCAGGCGAAGGCCTCCTTCAGATCTCATTCAGTATCTCGGTGTTGGTAGCATAAAATATAATTATGAAATGCATCAAGCTTACAATACATATGTTTGCGGGCATTTATGTCTCAAATTTTTATGTGGTCAATTGAAAATTCGTACTCTGACGTTGTTTGGAAGGTCACCGATTCTTGAAAGTCAATATTTTCCACCCATTGAACTTTCACCCCCAAAAAATTACACCCTGGGACTTGTAGAATTTCTAACCTTTAATTCAATTCCAAACGTGGAGTTTGGGTAAAATAAATCTTATGTGGGCAATGAAATAATTACAATTCCTGCAGGTAGTTATGAAATAGAAGATATAAATAAATATTTGCAACTAATTTTAGGAAAATCAAGGATTGAAATTTCAATCAATCTAAATAATAACACATTATACAGTGAAATTAATTGTAATTGTGAGATAAATTCTGAACACCCAGATTCTATTGCACGTTTGTTGGGATTTACACACGGAATACTGGAACCTAATAAACTTCATGTGTCAGATTTACCAGTTTCGATAATAAAATAAATTGTCTAAGAATTGAATGCAATATCACGAAAGAAGCTTACATAAATGGTGAAAAAATTCATACTATTCATGAATTTTTTTTTTGTACAAAGAAAGACTTTGTGCAATATGCTCCATTAACGGTAATTGACTGTTCGAAACAAAACGAAGTATTGAAATTTGGACCGGTAGATATTCGCTTGGAATTTGAAGCAAAAGAAAATTTCCCTGCGAGAACATCAGCAGGTTGTCTTATATTGCATGGCCATATTGTTGAGTATGAACTAATTAGTGGCGTGGTGAAAAAATTAGTATAAAAATATTGTACCAAAATTGTCAAGCATTTAGTCATATAAAAAAATGTAGAGGATCTTTCTTTTTAAATAAATGGAACAAAATAGATCATGAAAACTAACTTATTTCCTGTAACCCCATGTGTGTTATGTGAGTAGGTATAAGTAGTTCAAGATTATGACTTTATCAATGACCGACAAGAGAATTTGTTTTAGGTCAGGTCTAGCAACGAGTATCGGACTTCAAGTGCTACTCATTAACAGATGTTTTGAATCTTGAAGAGATAAAGTCTTTTAAAAATTATCGTCTGAAGCCTTTAAGTTTATGTTCTTCAGACTTAGTTCTTATTTCAAAAATGTTCAAAATAATTTTTATTTTTTTAAACTGCCATGATTAACAAAAGTTATATGATCTTTAAAAAGCACTTACCATTTTTTTAATTCGTTAAGTCTTCACCCACTTCTTAAAATCTAAAATATTTGAAAGCTAAAACACCAAGATTATTAAGTTCAGAACTTATGTCTATACTTTCCAAATTTTAGTCTTTAATATAAACTAAAACCTTAAGGAGATAGAGTCTTTTCAAAATTATCGTTTAAAGGTGCTTGAAAATATTTACTTAAAAAAAAAATTATGTTTTAAACTTTATTTTTTAATCATAATTTATTGAAACCCATAGGACTTTTAAGACTTCTTTTTTATGTGAAGAAATTTTCCAAGGTATTTTTCTTTTTTTAATTTTATGAAAAGAAAAAAATCACTTACCATAATGAGTTGAGACTATCAAGTCTTTATCCACTGCTTGAGTCCTTAAATATTTAGCAGCTAAAGTCTAAAGTTCTTAGATTCTTAAACCTCATTCTAAATTAAAAATTCTATTCTTAATTAATTTTAACATTTTTACTTTATACTTTAATAATATTAAAATAAAAAATAAGAAGAAAAATGAATGGGAAATATGGAATTTCTTTAAAAATATTTACAAGCATGAAAAGTATAATAAGAATTAAATTAACTAGAAGAATTAAAATTTTTAAGAATTTCCTTGTAAATATACTTAAATTGAAATAATAAATAGTAATAAAAGTTTTTCAACACTTAAAATGGAGTTATTTATTTAGACATTTTTTTAATAATATTTTGTATTACATTTTTTTCGCATAAATTCAATAGCACTTGAATATTATCACTTTTGATTTTTTTAATTTAACACGTATCCATTTGAGGATCACTCGCGAAATCATCCTCAATTCCTGAATCATCATCATCATCATCAGCTATATCCTCCGTTTCCATTTTTAGAAAATAGAGAACTCATGTGTCTCCAATAAATAATTCTGCCCTCACTTGATTTATTTGTAAGATGATGTAGTCGGACACATTATCCTCTTCTGTGGCCAAAAAACCAAATATTTCAATTGCAGCTGCAACCATGCAAAACGCCCTCACATCATGCACTAAATTTTCTAAAATCCACTGGTCTGGAACACAGGCGTCTTGTAGAAGAAAAGAATACGCAATATTGATAAAAAGAGATATTTCGGGTTTCACTCGTGTAAAAAACTACGAATTGTTTGCCGACGTTTCGTGAACATTGCAGTTCACATCTTCAGGGCTGACCTGAAACTGAGGAATCAGGTCATGATGTTCTTAGGTATACTTTCTACGATTCCTGTGATTGGCCAGAGCGCCCCACCGTTTTCTTATTGATTTATCAATTTGTTTGTTTGTGTAATCGTTCTGTATTAGCATTTGTTTAACGTTTTGTAATTCCTTTTGTAAGTTATCTTTGTCTGTTATGGAGACAGCTCTGTATACAAGGGAGTTGATGACCGATTGTTTTTGAGATGGGTGATGGTGAGAGGAGGCATATAAGTATCTCTTTGTATGCGTGGGTTTTCTGTAAACTTTATGTCCTAATGTGTTATCAGATTTTTTGTAAACTAATACGTCCAAGAAAGGCAATTTTCCGTTTTGTTCTATTTCCATGGTGAACTGGATATTAGGATGTAATTGATTGATAAAATCGAAAAACTTATTTAGTTCATCTCGTCCATGTCGCCAGATGACAAATGTGTCATCAACGTAACGGAGCCAGAATTCTGGTTTAAGTTTGACTTGGTTAAACATTTTAGTTTCTAGATGTTCCATAAAAACATTGGCTATCGAAACAGGTCATAACATTTTATTTGATGAAACAACAGTCATTGCAAAAGCACACAACAAATTTCCAAGAAAACATAGAGAAGCAATCGAAATCTTAAAACACCCTGATAATATCAATAAGGACAATAGATATAATACCAATCCGATTTGGCTTTCCGTTCTCCCGGAATTTTAAAAAAAGACTTGATTGGCCAATCAAGTTCGACCAGTCCCCACGGTGGGGCGCTCTGGCCAATCACAGGCATCGTAGAAAGTATACCTAAGAACATCATGACCTGATTCCTCACTTTCAGGTCAGCCCTGAAGATGTGAACTGCTATGTTCACGAAACGTCGGCAAACAATTCGTAGTTTTTTACACGAGTGAAACCCGAAATATCTCTTTTTATCAAAATGAATCATCCTGAAAGCATAAAATCTATTATCAATACGCAATATTGTCAGCCAGCAGGCTTTCATTTGCGGTTGATATGTCATCGCTGGGCACAATATGGATGACTCTAAACCAATATTGACCACCATTCATGATTAATTCGGTTGAAATTCCCGCAAATCGCACAAGCACTTCATCGTTCATTCTGAGCTCCCCCGATCTTAGTTTCTCCTCCTTCATTGCAATAGCGGTAAAGAGTACGGCCATTCTTACATCACTGCCTGCTAGGTACAGCTAATTAGTTAGAAATTTTATGTCAGTTAAAATGGTCCTGTAGTCAGTCATGTTTCTGAAACATATAGAAAAAAATGTTTTACTAGTTATTTTAAAGAAGAATCCATTTTTCTTAATTCGAAAATTTTTAACATTTTCAAATTTGAAAAAATTTAAATACTTTTAAATCTTCAATGAAAAATGTTGATGTATTGATGGTGAATTCTTTTTCTCGCTTGAGTCCGATGATGAGCACTGTGAACTTCTTAGATGAGAAATGAAGCTACTTCTGGTTTTATGGGGCTCTTTATATTTTTAATTTTGTTTATATAAAGAGGATAGTAAAGAATTCATCGATTGAGTAACAGAGAGAGAGAATTACAGACAATGAACTTGGTCGTTTGGATCTGATGAATGTTGAAAGAAATATGATGCCCATGCCTCTCTTGAAGTCGATGAGAGAACGGTTTAAAGAATATTCTAAATTTGTAGATTTTACAATTTTAGAACCCTTTAGAAATGATTATTTATATTATTAAAAAAATTCTTTTACTTTATAGTTTTTTTTAACCTCAAGACAAAATATTAGTACTATTTGAAAGAAACATCCTCTTATCATCCTGCCAACTAAGAGCTCGCTACTTCTGTCTTATAGTATAAACTTCATGTAGAAGCATTTATACCCTTAGCCTTTTTTTTCTCTTTCTTATCACCCATCACTTTAAATGCATATAGTTTTGAACGCAGCCCAATAAATGCTGTCATTATTTTACCATTATTTTCATCTTTCATTAGACCTAATTTTTTCTTATTTGCTAATATGATTCCATAAATATTATTTTCAGGATAATCTGAGGTATCAAATAGTTTTGAATCTCGTTTAGTTTGTTCATTAAAATTTTTATTTATATAAAAATAATGAAAATTGTAAATATACAATTTGGAAATATCCAGAATGGTAAACTCTACATAAATAAGCTTGTTAAAATTAACTTGAAGTCGATCAAGTTCTATTATAACCAAATTTTCACTAAAAATGTTACAACTATGAAAATTTGGTTTTGCAATTAGAGCTTTAGCTCCATATCTTCCTCTCCATCTCGTCAAAATTTGGACGCCTTTATGATCTCTAACATTCTCCATAGTTTTACCAAAAACCGCATTGTTCATCAATTTATAAAAAAAAATCAAAATCATTAACCGATTTTATTCTATACTCTGTATTTAAATCAATATATTTATTTAACCATGGTTCTTGATTGAATAGCAATATTCTGTGAATTTTAATTAATTTCATTCCGAATTTCAAGTAATGTTTCTTATTTTTTTAAAAATGAATTACGTAATTTCTTCTAGGCAGTAAATGAGTTATTAACTTTGGTATGTTACAGTCTGGAAGGGGGGGGGGGGTATTAAGTGCGCAGGGCATAAGAGCATAAAGGAGATCATGAAATTCAATTGGGTAATTCAAGTCGACCTTAAGTATGCAACTAATGGGTGAATTGTCAGATATTTCAAATACGTCGAATCCTTCAACATCAGTTAACCATTTAAAATGAAAACATGGTAAAAATTCACTAATTGCAGAACCATATAAATTATTAACATCAAAATACATTAAATATGACTCTTCAATTCTTTCATAAAAATCCGCCTGCATAAACCTATTATTTGCTTTCGCATATCTATTAGAACATTGTGATACACCACCTTGAATACCTTTTTCAATAAATAGTATCATCTCCATATCAGTTGGCAACTCAAGTTTAACATCTGTTAATTTTAACATTGCATCGAAGGCTAGACCTGGTGCGGTAAAATAATGTAAAGGATCCAAATTATACGTTGCAAAACAAGTGTCCCTAAAATTCTCGAAAACATTGGATAAAAGTAAAATATCCGTTTTCAAATATAAATCTGAATATTCACCTAAAGTTTTCAAGTTGAATGTTTCCCAAACTGTACATGCATGCATGTAGTCTTCAATCAAAATATCTTTATCATTTAGTGCTGAATAAAAATAATCTTTTGCGGGTAATTGACATTCTTCTAATTTATCAAAGTTATCAATATAATTATAGGGAAATACTCCTTTTCTAATTAAAAGTTTGAATTCATCGTCACTTTTACAATTTTTCCTCGTGATTTTTTTCTTATCATTTCTTAAATAAGATGCTAATTTATCTAGGCAACTCAGCATAAATCTAAAAGAATCAATAAATCTAAGACAAACATTTATTCCATCTAGAAATTTCGTAAAAGATATATATTTTTCTTTATTTATTGGTAAAAGTTTAATTACACCATCAAAAGTAGTGGCTAAATCTTTGATAAAAAAATGTGCGTCATAGCCTGATAAATCGTAAAATACTACTGGTATTACGTGCGTAATCTGATAATTCAAATTACACCCTCGATGGGCTGCACCCCTAAAAACTCCTGAAATGTCATTATGATCGCGATGTTTTATATCATCCTCGTTGAAACTTTTTCGCAAATATGACATATTTTGGCTATTATAAATTCTAGTTCTTGCTCTAATGTTAGAGGTTTCATAGGTACAATATTTTTTATAACGGAATCTATGAAATTAGATATTTCATGCAATTTTTTCATGAACCATGCAATACACTCTTTTCCTCTGTAACTTTCAAATTTAGAAAGAGACTCATCATAATTTTATTAATTTATTTAAAACATTTTAAATAGAACGCAACACTGTGGGGAGTATGTTTTAAATATGCTTGAGTATTAAGATTTGAATTATCATTGAATGGCTGTAATAAACTTTCAGTATCAGCAGAAATTACAAAAGGAACTTTATCTTTAAATATAAAATTTTAAAATGTTTTCATTGTTTCTGGGTAAAATCACTCTGCATTTATTTAAATTCATACAGTCAATTTTATGCTTTTCGATTGAGTTTTCATACTTGAAATGACATAGACACCGGTCACAAAGAAACATTGGATTGGACGCTTTTAAAAAATGTGATTTTACTAGATGTGATAAGTTACGAATAAATGAAAAGTGAAAAACACTATGAGAATTTTTATCTTTTTCTAGTTTTGGATTATCATCATAATCATCATCATCATAAATATATTAATTTTTTCAGTCAAAAGCAGATGAATTGCGGGTATTTCAACATTTTGTTCACTCATATAAATAGGTACAATTTCTTTCCTATTTTTGTTTACACCTTGCTCTTTGCCATAAATATTTATCCTTAATCCGTTCATTGTTTCAAATTTGGGGACATCGTTTAATTTTATTGGAAAGTCTATTTCATCATATTTCAAATTTATTTGACTGAAATGGGGATAAGAGTGTATTAAAGTTGGATTTTTTTCGTATGATACAGCGCTGCGGTAACTACCCAAAGAAATCAGTATGGATCATAATTTATAATATTTACAACTGCTTTCTTATTTCTAATAAAATCTGGCAAAGAAATAAAAGTTGATAGGTCTGCATGAAATGGTGCATATTTATTAATATTTACAAGCAAGTTTATAATTTCCTTCAATCTCCACTTTGATTTTTGTTTTTGAAATTCTTCAACTTTTACTAATTTTAAAAATCCGGAAAAGTTGTAAATAACCACGAAAGGTTCGAAAAAATCACTATAATATGTGAATATTATCCACCTAGATTACACGTTTGTAAATGAACTTCGTAACAATTCACTGTGCCTTTTATAGATAATGCTAACGCATATTAAACGTTTTAAACATTTATGTGTGGTATATGGTTTACAAATTTGTTCCCATGGAACCTTAACAGTGACCTAATTTTTCATGTTGGAATTAATATTAAATTTGATTATAAATTATAACACTTGTTGATAATATCAAAGACCATTTGACGTGTGTCTTACGTTACACTGACAACTTGTTTAGAAAAAATATCATATCAGGTTCCTGTCGGTAAAATTCAAAGGGGATGAATTCCAATAAATTGGTTATCAACAAATATCATTGTGCTGATTAGAGAGGAGTGATATATAGTTGTGCAAGGTTTAAACAATCCAGTTGTTTATAAATTCAAAACGATTGCAGAGGAGTGACGCATATTTATGGAATGTCTAAACAATCCATTAGTTTTTATAAAAAACAAAGTCTGCCAATCGTATGTCTGACGTTTTCTTCATTACTATATCAGCATAAAGATTTAATTTTTACGCGGTCGGTAATGTCGGTAAGAGAATCTATTAGCCAGACCAAGTTTAGCCTATCTACTTGTCTCTTATTTTTAGTTTGGCAACTCCAACACTTGGACCAAATAGTAGAATTTTTAACCAACAGAGATACATTCAGAAACAAAAATATACTAACTTTTTTTGAAAATTTAATTATTTTATTGAAAATTATACTACTTTTCCAGTCATATTTTTTTGGTAAAGTTAATTATTTTCAATGGGAAAGTCAACTATTTTATTTTTAGTTCAGAATTAACCTCTTTGTTTGAAACTTCTAGTATTTGGTTACAAGTTTTATTAGTTTGAAATTATATTTTTAATAAAGATTTATTCTAATATTTTCGTATCTCTATTGCTGAAACATTTAATTATTTTGTTAAAATTTAATCTATTTTGTACTGTTTTGCTAAAGAGTGATATCTTTTTGGTTGAAATTAACCCTTTTCGTTTGAAAAGTTATTAATTATATTGTTAAAAATTCTGATATTTGGTTAAAAATTTCATTGTACTGTTGAAAAATCAATCATTTTGATCAGTCATCTTTTTTGGTCGGAGATTCAATTGTTTTTTGTTAAATCCTTCTACTTGTATAGAAAATCCGTCTTTTTAGATTAAAAATTAATCCTGCGTTAGAAGACTCATCTCTAGAGAGCGGATGAGCGTAGTCTGAAGTTACGCACGGAGCTTAGCCTCATCCTCCTCATCGCGGAGAACCATTGCATGGGGGGAAGTGGTGGGAGAGCCGCGCAGACATAGAATGAAAAGAAAACACACTAGCAATAAGACGACGAACACCCGTCGTTATGTTGAGCGGGTCGTCTTGCCGGAGGTCGTCTTGTTGAGCGGCTAGTGTAGAGCTACAAATGACACGTTGTCATCAATGCAAATACAGGTTGGCCGCTGGACCTGAAAATTGGGAAATGACAGTGAAGTTATTAATAGATTTTATGCTTTCACGATGATTCATTTTGATAAAAAGAAATATTTCGGGTTTCACTAGTGTAAAAAACTACGAATTGTTTGCTGACGTTTCGTGAACATTGCAGTTCACATCTTCAGGGCTGACCTGAAACTGAGGTATCAGGTAATGTTGTTCTTACGTATACTCTCTACGATGCCTGTTATTGACCAGAGCGCCCAACGGTGGGGACAGGTCGAACTTGATTGGCCAATCAATTCTTTTTTTCTTTAATCCGGGAGAACGGAAAGCCAAATCGGATTGGTATTATATCTATTGTCCCTATTGATATTATCAGGGTGTTTTAAGATTTCGATTGCTTCTCTATGTTTTCTTGGAAATTTGTTGTGTGTTTTTGCAATGACTGTTGTTTCGCCAAATAAAATGTTATGTCCTGTTTCAATATGATGTTCAGCTAATGCTGATTGCGTGAAATGTTTTAGCCTGACTTTACTCTCATGTTCCTTAATACGCTGGCTCACTGCTCTTCCGGTCCTATTTACGCAAGTGGTTTCAATATGGTTTGGATGTTGTGTTTGTTGAGAATTCTTCCTATTTGTTCTGTGACACCTTGGATGTAGGGTAGGCTGGTGGTCATTTTTCGCTCCCTTTCTTTCGTGGATTGTGTTGACTTGTTTTTTTGAGTGGTTTTCTTATTGTTTTATCAATCTGTTTGTTTGCGTTATCGTTCTGTATTAGGATTTATTTAATGTTTTGTAATTTCTTCTGTAAGTTATCTTTATCTGTTATGCAGACAGCTCTTTATACAAGGGGGGCGATCGTCTTTTCCTCCACGGCTTCCTGCGAAACCTTACCCTTCCACTGCGCAACGACACTACCCCTCACTGGATTCGAAGTTGCTTCAGGCCCTCGCTTTTATGTCCCCCATAAATATAATGCCTTTGTCTTTCAAATTACCCATTTCCTCGCCATTTTCACGCCTATACATTCATTAAAAATTCTAATATAGGTAGATTCTCAACAATTTCAAGTAGAATATTGAATTTTCATAAGCTCCCCATTGAGTTATTGAAGTGAGTCAAAATAAATTTTCTATTGTTTTTTTCGTTAGTAAAGCTGTTGAGAATTGTACATTTCAAAGTTTGATTAAAACTCACTGACGTAGGCCACGATTGTGGGCCGAAACGTGAAACAACTTAATTGATATAAATTCACTTAACCCTAAAGCAAACAACGTACATCAACAATTTCTACAAAATAATAACTTCTTGAAACACTTACGTTTGTTAACTTAAGTTATTTATTATCTCATCACAATTTAAAAGTAGACCAAAAGTGAAATGTTGTAGAAAAAACTGCAACATACGAGAATTATTGCAAGATAACATTTTTATAAATAATAATAATAATAACAATAATGATAACTTGTTTAAACACTTACTTTTGTGAAATTGAAGCAATCATTAACCCACCATAACTTAAAAAGTGGAAAATTGTATTTATTGTTTTTATTTATCTATTATTTATAATTGTATTGAATTGTATGTATATAATGGACCAAATGTAGAAAATTGTATCATTTATCGTCCACAAAATGTTCATATATCATATTTATACTTTATTAGATAAGAATTATTCTAATTTTCTATATTTCAATGATTTTCTTCGACATCCTAAAATACTTTATATAGAAATAGATACAAGTTGGAAGACAAAGGGATTATCTCCACAGGGGACATAGCATCAAGGACCAGGAGCATCTTCGAATCCAATGAGGGGTAGTTGCCGCTGCACACTGGAAGGGGAAGGGTACGCAGGTAGCCGTGGAGGAAATGACTGTTTGTATGCGTGAATTTTCTGTAAACTTCATGTCATAATGTGTTATCAGATTTTTTGTAAACTAATACGTCCAAGAAAGGCCATTTTCCGTTTTGTTCTATTTTCTTGGTGGACTGGATATTAGGATGTAATTGATTGATAAAATCTAAAAACTTATTTAGTTGTTCTCGTCTATGTCGCCAGATGACAAATGTGTCATCAACGTAACGGAACCAGAATTCTCGTTGAAATTTGGTTTGGTTGAAGATTTTAGTTTCTAGACGTTCCATAAAGACATTGGCTATTACAGGTGAGATTGGGGGTCCCATTGCTGCCCCTGAAGTTTGTTCGTAGAATCAGTTATTGCTCGAGAAGTAAGTATTATTGAGACAGTGTTCTGTCTAAGGTACGAGCTCGGAAGGGAAGTTTGTGAAAGATTTAATAATATCAATTGTATCCGAGATTGGTACTTTCGTAAAAAGAGATACTATGTCGAAACTCACTATGATGTCTTAGGGTTGAATGTGAATCTGTTGTATCTTTTTAATAAAGTCAATTGAGTTTTGGATGTGAGTGATGGAGTTTCCTGTAAAAGGATTTAGTTTTGCAGCGAGGAAGCGTGCTAGGTTGTAAGTTGGTGAGTTTATTGCGCTAACGATCGGTCTGAGTGGAATGTTCTCTTTGTGGATTTTTGCGAGCCCGTACAGTATTGGAGAGATGGGATTAGTAGGCACTAAATTAGATATTGTTTGGCTATCAAATTTCTAGTCTTTGAAAAGAGTTTTTGCTTTACTGACCATTGTTTTTGTGGGGTCCTTTTTAAGTTTTTTGTATGTATCGTCAGTTAGCAGGTCCATGATTTTGTTGCTGTAGTCTTCTTTATTCATTATTACTGTTGTGTTGCCTTTGTCTGTGGGTTATATTTTAATATAAGCAATAAGAATAGACACTCAAAAAAGAAAGTCAACACAACCTACGAAAGAAAGGGAGAGAAAAATGACCACCACCCTACCATACATCCAAAGCGTCACAGAACGAATAGGAAGAATTCTCAACAAACACAACATCCAAACCATATTGAAATCACCTGCGAAAATACGACAACCACTAAATCATCCTAAAGATAAAAAGGCACCCCTCAGTGATCCAGGAGTATATAAAATCCCTTGTTCTTGTGGCAAAGTCTTTATTGGAGAAACCGGAAGAGCAGTGATCCAACGTATTAAGGAACATGACAGTAAAGTCAGGCTAGAAAATTTCACGCAATCAGCAGTAGCTGAACATCATATCGAAACAGGACATAATATTTTATTTGATGAAACGACAGTCATTGCAAAAACACATAACAAATTTCCAAGAAAACCTAGAGAAGCAATCGAAATCTTAAAACACCCTAACAACATCAATAGGGACAATGGATATTATACCAATCCGATTTGGCTTTCCGTTCTCCCGGATTAAAAAAAAGACTTGATTGGCCAATCAAGTTCGACCAGTCTCCACGGTGGGGTCCTCTGGCCAATCACAGGCATCGTAGAAAGTATACCTAAGAACAACATTACCCGATGTGTCAGTTTCAGGTCAGAATTTTCAGAAAGAATTTCAAATGCAGTTTTTAAGAATACAAAAATTAAAAATTGGAAAAGTTTAAAATAGATGGTTTAGCATTAAATAAAAAAACATTTTTAGTCGATTCAATCTGAATATAAATTAATTAATCATTTTTTAATCGAACTCAACTTTAGGTATTTCAAAGTAAACAATAATTGCTTTTATAAGATGATTCGGAATCAGTTCATATTTTTAGAATTTCTAGATTTGAACTTTAAAAATTGAACTTTAAATTTGAATTTCTTATTAGTTAGACAAATGTCAACATCCGATTGAAACTTTATAAACTATTTTTAATTTAAAAATCACTTAAAAATAATATAGTCGTAATTAAATTACAAATATTGTTTCAGTTTAAAATATTATATTTCTAAACCATTCAATTTGAAATTTTTTAATTAAGAAAAATAACAATTATTTAATATTTAGAAATATTTGACTGTTGATTTAAAATCTGCAATTACAAAATTAAAAACACAAAACTAAACAAGAAACTAAACTTTCAACATTTCAATTTTAATGACACTATTATAAAAAATGTAATTTGTTACTCAAATTTTTTAATTGTTACGTATAAATAACAACTTAACACCTACTATTCTACGAAATTTTTTTAGTAATTTTAAGAATTATTTAGAAGTTCTTGAAAAATTCAAACCTAAACGAAACTATGAAAAATGAATGTTGAAAATTTTTAGCAATTTTTTTTAATTTGTCATAATTTTTTCAAAAGATTAAGGAAAAATGCAAATCATTTTAAAAGAAATTGAGAAGTTCTTAACAAGTTTCAGAAATAATTTAAAATTTGAAAAAACGTGAAACAACATTCAGATTTTTCAAGATTTTAAAATAAAATTTTGAAGTGTTTTAAGAATTTTTAAAGTATTTGAAATAGGAATAATTTAACTTTTAATTTAAAAAGTGTTCATTTCATAAAAAATGACATTGTTCAATTTTTAATGTTTCCAGCTTGCAATTCCCTAAAATAGTATAATTTAGAATTTTTTAATTCATTGATTGACTCTTTAATTTAGAGCATTGAAAATGATAACGTGAATTTATATTTTTGGGTCTGAAAAAATTTATGAAATAGCCAGGCAATAAATAAATTAATTAAAACGGCAACCCTGAAATTAAATAAAACTGTGCCGAAAAAACCTTTCAAATTATATATCAGATAACATTGTTTTATCAGCCAGTGTTGAAATTCAATCTATTGACAGTTAAAGCATTTAAGAACTTCCAAATATATTTTTAAATGATTCGCATTTTTCCTCAATCTTTTTAAAAAATTATGCCAAATTAAAAAATAAAATGCTTTAAATCTTCCACATTCATTTTGAATTTTTGTCAAAACTGCTAAACATTGCTTGAACTTACTTGATTTTTTTCTAAGGACAGTAGGTGTTGAATGGTTATTTATACATAACAATTCAACAATTTGATTAGCAAATTAAAATTTTTTTAAGAGTGTAATTAAAATTGTAACGTTCAAAGCTTAGTTTTTTGCATTTCATTTGTAATTAGGTTTTTTAAGTAACAGATATTTCTAAATATTAAATAATTTTTATTTTTCTTAATTAAAAAAATTTTAATTGACTGGTTTAAAAATGGAATATTTTAAACTGAAACAATATTTGAAATTTAATCAAAGCGTTTAATTACGAATGTATTATTTTAAACTTATTTTAAGATTAAAAATAATTGATAAAGTTTCAATCGGATGTTGACAATTGTCTAACTAATAAGAATTTCAAATTTAAACAGTTCAATTCTTAAAGTTCAAATCTGGAAATTCTAAAAATATGAACTGATTCCGAATCATCTTGTAAAAGAAATTATTATTTACTGTTTAATACTTAAAGCAGAGTTTAATTAAAAAATGATTAATTCATTCATATTCAAATTGGATCGCCAAAAATGTTTTTCTATTTAGTCCTAAACCATATATTTTGAACATTTCCCTATTTTAATTTTTTAAGTCTTTACAACTGCATTTAAAAATTCTTTAAAGGAAAATGTACGCTTAAAAATTAAAATAGAACATTTTTTAAGTGAAAGATTTTTGAATCACGCATTCTAAACTGAATTCTATCATAACTGAAAAATAAAACAAAATTTAGCTAATTATTTAAAACACGGTTGAAATCAAAGCTGGACATATTTAATTTCTAAAAATTTGTAAAGTTCCTGGTCAAAAAATAAATTCACTGTCATTTCCCGATTTCCAGGTCCAGCAGCCTCTCTGTATTTGCATTGATGACAACTTATCATTTGTCGTTCTATTTTCTTTTCATTGTACTCAGTGCTGTCTGCTCATCACAGCTACAGACATTTAAATGTTCGCGTGGCTCTCCTACCCCCCCCCCCCCCCCCCCCCCATGCGACGGTTCTCCGCAATAAGGGAGCCTAATCTACGCTCCGTGCGCAACTTCAGATTACGCTCGTCCGCTCTCTGCTCATCTCTTTATAGAAAATTCATCTTTGATGGTAAAAAGTTATTTTAATTTTTTTTTTTGTAAAGTTTTCTATTATATTGTTGGTTCCGTTTTCATCACTTTTGGTTAAAAATTTAATTATTTTGTTTTAAAGTTCAGCTATTCTGTTAAAAAGTCATATTTTTGGCTGATAGTTAATTATTTTTATTTATAAAGTTTATTATTATCTTTAGTAACAACATCTATCCCATCGTTTTGAATGTCACTTGATACTACATGATATGATACTTATTAATAATATATTTATCACCTTTAAAATTAACATAATTTTTATTTAAAATTATAGTATTGAGTACGCAATTCTAAAGCAGTTTAATCTTGAGGCCTTGAACCCAAAGTTTTTCTTAAATTGATTTTTGGAGGTTTCGAATTTGAAATTTCACAATATTGTTTCAAATAAAAATATTTAAAGTGTCAGAACAATTCAGAAGTGTCAGAACAATTGTACAATTTCAAAAATTGGAATCATAGCAATCTAGTTTTGTATTTTTTTTTTAATTTTCAATTTACAATGTAAGTTATCACAATTTTTTCACTTTCAGTCGAAGAATTAAATAAATAAATAACTTTAAATTGGAAAATATTTGATTAGAAAATGTCATGATTGAATAATGATTTAAAGGAATATTTGAAATTAAAAAGTTAAAAACTGAGTTTAGAATAAAAAAAGGGGAATATGAAACTATCTGAAATGGATACTTTCATAGGTTTTCATTTTACACTTAAAATTGTATTGCTTGCATTTTGAAAAGTATAATTAGCAATTTAAAAGTTATTACTTTTTAAACGATTTACATTTAATTCAAAGAATTGAAATGTGTATTGCATAAAAAAGTTTTAATATCACAATTTATTTTGAAAGTTTTTTTAGAATATTTGAATTAATTTTTTTATTTTAGACAAATTTGTCTAATCATCTTTAATGTCAAATTATACAATTTAACTCGTTTGTTTAATTCAATTGTCTAAAAACTCTGAAGCTTAATTATTCTAAACTCTCTTCAACTCTTTCATGTGGGCAAAGCGTATAATTTTCAATAAAATAATTAAATTTTCAAAAAAAAGGTAGTGTATTTTTGTTTCGGAATTTATCTCTGTTGGTTAAAAATTCTACTATTTGGTCGAAGCTGTTGGAGATGCCAGACTGAAAATAAGAGACATCATATTTTGCATCGTTCAGCACAGCATAGGTTCCAAAGAGATCTCTCGATATTCGTTAAATAAACATAAGTATTTGTGATTTCAGTAAAATTGATTTTTAATTGGTACGTCTAGTTCAAATCTTCAGTTGAGGGCAATTAATGTCATTCAGTTTCTTTTTCATTACGGATACATTTTTGTTTTGTTAAAAATTAAAAAATAAATCAACAGAGAAATGTTGTAAAAATGGGGCTGTCACATATGAAAGAGTTGTAAAGGCATCAAATTAATTCCCGAAAGTTCAGAGTCAAGTGCTGGATTTAAACGCATTGCTAATTTTTGATATACTTTAATAAACAAAATAATATTGTACGTGTAAACATAACCTCTTTTTGAATGAAAAACTTTAGGACTATCATCTCGACAGTCCTAACACTTTTGTGCTCTTAACCACTTATTAAAAACAATGCAAAATGTTGCCTTATTAAACAGTCTCACGATTTGTTTATAAAAAAAACTCACAAGATGTTCCAACACTTGACTCTTCTTCTAACTCAAGTTTGGTGTTTACATATGTTACGAATCTAAGAATTAGGATTTCTATTCAGCTGTCATTGCGTAAATGTAAATGCTTATCCCGTATCGCACTATTTTATCTCTCGAGCAGCTTAGTTACGTAACTAAACTGGACTCGACTTTCGACCTTACGAAAAATACAAGTAGGCCGTTCTCGCACCCAACCGCTCAAATGTTTAGTTGTTAAGTTCAATATATCATATTACACTATCAAGATGTGAAAAAATAAGGGGTATAGCCTGGTAAGTATACAAAAAATGCATGCAGAGGAAATCGAATTTTGAACAATCAAAAAACTTCTTTCAATGGTTTCTAATGTGCATGTTTTTTCGAAGAATGTTTTGCGGGAAATCGAAACTAAAAAAAAAACTCATAATTTTTGTTTTTAATTTCTGTGTTGGATGAAAGGCAAGCACTATCTCAGTTTTTTTACCACAGAATAGTCACCCAAAGATATATTATTTTAAACTCTTTCATATCTATTGATGCCTGAATATATTACTATAATACAATTATATAAGTGTATTTATATATTATAAGATACAACATATACAAATAAGGTACGTTGTAACAGAAAAGACACAATGATTATGGGTCATTATAATTATAATTATATTATAATTAAAATGGGTTATTATAATGTCAGTTTTCAACCAAACTTCTAGAAACAAGATGTATTTTCAACATCTGGAATACCCGGTTTAATTATCAGAACAAACGGTCTCAATAATTCATCTAATTATATTTTAATTAATTCAATATAAATTTGTCACTACATAATTATTATTCAGTAATCCAAATTATTAAATTAAAACAATAATTAAAACGACGCGACAAATCTTTCCTTATTTTTTTCCTATTTTCGCCAATGCCAGGAAAATTGTTGAAATCACGCAAGTTTCATACAGTAAAATTAGTTACAGTTTCCTCAATATTACACAATAAAAATTTTTTTTATAAACCAATTATTTGTTAAAGAAATGTTTTCTACGATTTTCCATAATTATACGTTTTTTCAAGTTATATTGCAAAAAATATGAATGACAAAAATATTATAATTTAAAAATTTTCTCTTATGGTTATAATTGCTTATATTATAAACAAATGTAATGAACAAATGCAGTAATCAGGCATTTTAAGATAGAAAGATTCGTTTTTCTTCGATGTTGATTTTTGTAAATTAGGAACTTTATGATAATTTTAGCAAAATTCATAATATTTTAATTATTCTCATGGTTTTTTTAACAAGTATAATAAACAAATGGATTTTCAGGGCATTTGTCGGCAAAAAATTCGATTTTTTCAATGACAGATTTCTTTAAGCAACTTTAATGAACAACTGCATTAATGAGGCATTTGCCTCCAGAAAAATTCGTTTTCTTCTATATAAAATTTATGCCCGAACAATGCATTTTTTAAATAAACTTGTTTCAAAAAATCATACAATTTATCAACTTATCGTGGATAAGGCTAAATGTATTATGAAGATCCCAATTAAAAGTCTGACTTCGAAAAAAAAAAGAATTTTTCCGTCAAAATATTGCCTGATAATACATTTGTTTATTAAATTTGTTCACAAAAATAAAAAAAAGTGATCAAAATGTTATGAATTTTTGTGTTATGAATATAAACAATTACAATCTTAAAAGAAATTTCTTAAATATAATACTGTTTCCATTTAAATTTCTTTTAATAAAACTTGAAAAAACGCATAATTATGGAAAATAATATGAAATATTTTTTCAACAAATAATTTTTTATAACAAATTGTTTTGATTATTGTCAAATATTAAAAAATCTTTATAGAATGTAATTCTATGCAACTTAGGCGATCTCAACCATTTTCCTGTTAAAATTGGAAACACAGGGAACGTCAAATAGAAAAAAATGGTAATTTTTTAAAAATTAGTTTACTTATAAAAAAATTGAAAACCTAATTCAAAAATCAAGATAAGCAACTCTCTTAAAAATCTTATTAGCTTTTTTCAAAATATTTTGTTATGCTAATGTTCTAGGGCATTCAAAAAGCAAAATTTTTTTCTCTTGACTATTCTTCATATGATGCATGTTATTTGGCCTAAAATGTTCATTTTCTTGTGTTTTTTGGAATTTTGTAAATGATATAACTCTGGTAAATTTTAGTTTCATTAAAAATAAAAATAAGTTGCATACATTTTCCCTCTTTTTTTAATAATATGACCCTCTTTTTTAATAATATAAATACTCGTACAGAAAAATTTTGAATCTTAAAAAAAAGTGGTCTCACGAATATTGAAAATGTGCTAACTTTTTGAATTTGTACACAAAATGGCTGGGTAACGAAAGGACAGACCGACAGCTAGGCACATTCGTAAAAGCCTGTTTTTTTATTCAGGAGGTCTCTAAAGTGGACATTTGAAAATACCGGGAGAGGGAGGGGTCCAATTTTACACAAATCTAATACCTTTTCTGATGAGAATGTAAAAATATCGAAAATAGCGACAAAATCGATATTTTTTCCGATATATTGATAATATCGATATTCTATAGTGAGATAATAATTAATTCAAGCTAACAAACGTAAGTGTTGAAAGAAGTTGTTATTTTGTAAAAATTGTTTATGTGCGTTTTTCGTTTTGGTTGAGATGAATTGGTAACAATTAAGTTATTTCAACACGTTTCAGCCCACAGTGGTGGCCCTCATCAGTCAGTTTTATTAAAACTATGAAAATTGCATAATGTCTTGTAGGTACGCAGTTTTATAATTGAAAGCGTTATTCACTGGTTGATATCTCAGTTGTAAAATGATATGCATTCTTTCATTTAAAATTTTAATTTTATTAGTATATATTATAAAAGCTTGCGGTATTCAAAATTTTTTTTAACAGTAGTTTTCAAATTTTTCAGAGAACATTACAGTCCCTTGAAAAATAGTCTTATGCTTATCTACGAAAAGTTGCTTTTGAAAGGCAAAAAATTGTTGTTACTTTGACAAAAATAATTCTTCTAAAAGCAGAAAATTTATTACAAATTTTTACGAATTGTTCAGCTACAATAGCAGGGTTTTTGCCGACCTATTAACATTTTTTATTGAGGAATAGGAAAGGTACTAGCGAGGGAATGGGTAAGTTGACAGGCAAAATGGATTATCTTCATGGGGGACCTAACATCGAGGGCCTAAAGCAAGTTCGAATCTAGTGAGGGGTGTGTCGTTACACAGTGAAAGGATACACAGGTAGCCCTCGGTTTTTCCCAATGTCTACCTATTATTTATACTCTAGTTGCTTCTGTGGTAGGTCTGTAGGTTTAAAGTTTATAGGCCCGGTATTCCTCAAGTGAACATTCTAATTATTGTAAGGGGCTGTAACAGTATAAAAGGATATCTTAGTTTGTTTTCTGATGCAATATTTTACCCTGGGAAAAACAAAAACCCTTAACGGTCTGTAAATGAGGAATGAAGACTGTTTCTAATTTTCTTCATACATTGTATATGGTTCAAATGAATTCTAAAGAAAAACAGTATAATAATCCAAGTCATCGCCGAAGATTTTCCGGAAAATAAAATCGTGTTAAATTCCGAATGCCCTTTAAAATTTCAGAACAATTTTTCGATAAATGTTCTTCTGTTCTAAAAATTATACTAATTCACCGAACATGTTTTGACAAGAGGTTTTGAAAGAAGAACTTTGTTCGAGCTGAAGATTAAAATGTTCTGAAAATAAATAAAAGTTTATTTATATAATTTCACACAATTAAAATTAAGACAGTAATTTTCGATGTTCAATAATATATATTATCACTGATGATCGTGTATAAGCAGAAAGAGATAATTTTTCATGCTGATTTTCTTCTAACTTCTTATCGAATTAATGAAAATGGTAGTTTGGTTATAAAATTTTGGTTATAACATTTTCGTTTCAAAATTATCTTTTAGAGGAGAGTACTCGAATGTGAGATATTCTCGTAAAATGAGAGAACAGGATATCAGCTAAACTAACAGACCCACTTTATTGGTTCCATCAATAACTTGTAACCCTTGAAGAAAGAGTAATTTAATGGTATATTCCATTTTTCATTGGGCTTCTAAAGATTATAAGCGAACTTTTTGTGAAATCGATGGTGGTCGAGTTCTTGGAACGGAATTCTTTAAACCCTATTTATTATTCATTAAATATGTATTTAGCAGTAAAGTTTGTCTGGAGTGATGGGGAATAAGTAACTAAGTAGGAAAATATCGATAGTGTTGAAGTTTTTTATTGTACAGGTCAGGCATAGTAAGTACATAGTTACACGATGTGATTCCCATAATATGAGATACCTGTGGTTTTTATAACACTGCGGCTGCGCGGGGGAAATTGATTACAAAAATGTTTGTGACTACTGTAAAAACTAAATATATTTGAATAGCAGTAAATTTATACTTCGGAAACATAGGATGAAGTTTTTCATTAAAAATAATACTTTATTTTGCATTTTATTAGCTATTTCCTGGGGTATCTCATATTATGAGAATAGTTTGACGTGTTTAGAAAAAACACTTTTTCACATTTTTTGTATTTTCCGTATAAAAAAATTTTTTGATAAAATTTTTTATTTGGGCTTCTTATGACAAACTAAATTTCCTTTAAAATGACCTATACTACTTTTAAATTTAGTACACAGAATTCCGACAATCACGCCAAACAGAGTTGGTATCTCATATTTGGGTACTCTCCTCTAATTATTTTGAATATTAAACATTTATTTTCTGAAAAATAACAAGATCAAGTTTTCGAATATCTTTCCTGACAAAGTAAGATATTCAACATAGCAGTCTATTGAAAATTGAGATTTATTCAATTCATTACGAATCAATAAAAAAGACAGCTACGTCTGAAATAAAATTTTATTTATTAAATTGAAAAGTAATCTATTAAGTGGAAGAAAATATAGTTAACTTATTCAGACCGCGACAAACGTTTATATCGAACTTATGCAAATTTTCATTTATAGCATGCCATAAAAAATGCGTAATGTTTCAAGTAATTTATTATATTTTGCTTTCAAAATATTTTGCTTCGATAGCTTTTGAACATCATTTTTATTTTTATTAAAAAATGAGATTATGTCTAATTGATCCTAGTCTCTCATATGCAAAATAAACCTAAATGAATAGCTTTAATGAACTTTGGTCCTATTTAAATTATCACAATACGATATTTTCAACAGAGAAAGTCGCAAATATTACTATTAAAGCAAAATATTTTAAAAGCAAAATCTATTAAATTACTTGAAACATTACAAATTTTGTATGGCATGATATAAATGAAAATTTGAGTAAGTGCGATATAAGCGTTTGTTGTGTAATCTTATGTACAATTAAAAAATTGGTTCAATTGTGGAATCCTTTATTTTATTAGGCTCATTCTAAAATATTTGAGTCAAAAGTTTTTAGCCAACAAATTATGAAACCAGAACTTTGTTCGAGTTAGATATTACAATTTTCTGAAAATAAAAAACAATATTTAGCTAATGTTACATAATTAAAATTAAGGCAGCAATTTTTTATTCTAAATGAAGAGTCAGCCGTCTAAATCTGTTAAATATATTTTCTTCTACTTAATATATTACTTTTCAATTTAATAAATAAAATTTTATTTTAGACCTCGCTGTCTTTTTTATAGATTCGTAATGAATTCAATGAATATCAATTTTCAATAGGCTGTTTAGTTAAATATCTTATTTTGCCAGGAAAAATATTCGAAAACTTGACCTCGTTATATTTCAGAAAATAAATATTTAAAATAATTAAAAGATAATTTTGAAACCAAAATTGTATAACCAACATTTTATAACCAAACTACCAGTTTCATTCATTTGGTAAGAAGCGATAAGAAAAGCAGCATGAAAAATTATCTCTTTCTGCTTCAACACGATCATCAGTGATAATATGTATTATTTAACATAGAAAATTACTGTCTTAATTTTAATTATGTAAAATTATATAAATAAATTTTTATTTATTTACAGAACATTTTAATATTTAGGTTGAACAAAGTTCTTCTTTTAAGACCTCTTATCAAAACATGTTCGCTGAATCATTATAATTTTTAGAACAGAAGAACATTTATCGAAAAATTGTTCTGAAATTTTAAGGGCATTCGGAATTTACCCGATTTTATTTTCCAAAAAGTCTTCTTCGGCGATGACTTGGATTACTATACTATTTTTATTTAGAATTCATTTGAACCATATACAATTTATCAAGAAATTTAGAAACAGTCTTCATTCCTCATTTACAGACTGTTAAGGGTTTCTGCTTTTCCCAGGGTAAAATATTGGGCAGTATCCATTTCATCGCGGTGTACCTGCTCGTCTTACCCTCTCCACTCGACTTCTCCTCACGTCCCTGACTGAGCGAGATTGCTATTCTGGGCTTTGCCAGCTGGGTGCGCTTTGTCCTAATGAGGCATAAAATGCCATGCATAAAAATGATATAGTTTTGCAATCAGCAAATTCAAAATATCATATTAGGAATCTGTGTTTTTTGCGATCCCAACGATATGTAACTTGCAATTAAAATATTGAAATTAGACTAAGTTTTGGCAGATATTAATTTTTTTTGACCCTAACTAGATAGCATTATGGAATTTTCCGTAGAATAGTTGAAAATTCATCAGTTTATTTGGATTAAAATTCGCCTGTTGACAATTTAATAGAATATACGGATTTTCACCCAGCTACCTAGAAGAATATTATACTTGAAACCAAGTACTTTAATTTTTAAACGAGAGAGACGAATTCTTAAAAAAACAGTACACGATATAAGTTATTTATTATACACATACGTATTTAGACATACACATTAATTTTATAATATTAAAAATGATGGTCGATTCGTGGACAATCGAACAGAACTAGGGGGTGAAAAAAAGGATTTTGAAAAATAAGGGCCACACTATTGTATTAAGCACAAGGGCAATTTATTAAAAGGAAATTAAAGTTCACTTTCCAGGGAATAGAATTAAAATGAAAATATTTATTATAGTAGATTATAACATGGAAAATATAAGTATTTGGTTTCAAGTATAATATTCTTCTAGGCAGTTGGGTGAAAATCCCTATATTGAATTATATTGTCAACAGGCGAATTGCCAACCAAATAAACTGATGCATCTTCAACTATTCTACGGCAAATTCCATAATGCTATCTAGTCAGGGTAAAAACAAACTAATATCTGCGATAACTTAGTTTAATTTCAAAATTTTAATTGCAAGTTACATATCGTTGGAATCGCAAAAAAAACACAGATTCCGAATATGATTTTTTTGAATTTGCTGATTGCAAAACTATAAAATTTTTATGCATGGCATTTTATGCCTCATTAGGACAAAGGGGCCCCCCGCTGGCAAAGCCCGGCATAACAATCTCGGTCAGTCAGGGACGTGAGGAGAAGTCGAGTGGAGAGGGTAAGACTAGCAGGTACACCGCGATGAAATGGAAATCGCCCAAAATATTGGTTCAAAAAACAAAGTAAGATATTCTGTTGTACTGTTACAGCCCCTTACCATAATTAGAATGTTCACTTGAGGAATAAAAATTTGGCCTTTCCTTTATTTATAATAATGGTCCATGTCAGTAGGAGAAAGGTGAAACTATCAATTAGGAACAGGATAGAGGGTGGAGCACAAGGATGATGTTGGATAGACGGATATGCGGCCTTGCCTTAGCTATTATACCGGGCCTATATACTTTAAACCTACAGACCTACTACAGGCTCAACTAGAGTATAAATAATAGGAAGACATTGGGAAAAACCCGGATTTAGTTACCAAATATAACAAAGGGCGATTGTCTTTTCCTCTAGGACTACATGTGTACCTTTCCACTGTGCAACGACACACCCCACGTTAAATACGAAGTTGCTTTAGGCCCTCGATTTTAGGTTCCCCATGAAGATAATCCCTTTTGTCTGTTAACTCACCCATTTTCTCGCTATTGGCTTTCCTATTCCTTAATAAAAAGTGCTAATAGGTCGACAAATTCCCGGTTATTGTAGCTGAACAATTCGTAAAAATATGTAATAAATTTTCTGCTTTTCAAAGAACTACTTTTGTAAGAGTAAAAAAAATTTGTTGCCTTTCAAAATCAACTTTTTGTAGATAAGCATAACACTATTTTTCAAGGGATAATTTTACAACTGAGACATTAACCAGTAAATAACACTTTCAATTATAAAACTGCGTACCTACAAGAATTATGTATTTTTCATAGTTTTAATAAAACTCACTGATGAGGGCCGCCATTGCGGGCCGAAACGTATTGAAATAACTTAATTGTTATCAATTCATCTCACCCAAACGCGAAAAACGTACATAAACAATTTTAAAAAAGTAACAAATTTTTTCAACACTTACTTTTGTTAGCTTGAATTAATTATTATCTCACTATAAAATATCGATATAATCAATATATCGGATGAAAAATAACGATTGTGTCGCCATTCTCGATATTTTACATTCTCATCAGAGAAGGTATTAGGTTTGTGTGAAATTTGCCCCCCCCCCCACCCCCCGCTGTTTTCGAATGTCCACGTTTAGAGACCTCCTGAATCCCAAAAACAGGTTTTTACGAATGTGTTTTCTCTCGGTCTGTTTTTTCGTTATGCAGCTAGTTTGTATACAAATTCAAAAAGTAAGCACAGTTTGAATAGTCATGAGACCACTTTTTTTAAGATTCAAAACTTTTCTGTACGAGTATTCATGTTGTTAAAAAAGAGGAAAAGTGTATGCTACTTATTTCTTCTTTTTGATAAAACTAAAATTTACCAGAGTTATATAATTTACAAAATTCCAAAAAACAGGAAAATGAACATTTTAGACCAAATAATGCACCATATAAAAACAGTCAATATATGTAT
>NC_046661.1:683357-693932 GCF_010883055.1 Belonocnema kinseyi | reverse complement strand
GCCGGGAGCGGGTGCTAATCTGAAAAATTGCACCCGCTTCCAGCGAAATCGCGGTAAAATTTCAGCCATAACCACGTCTCACAACCGCGAGATAGGTGGTTATAGTCTGTAAAGGAATCAATACGACGATCCAGCAAAAGCCTCGTGGACCCTGAGGACACGGAGCGATCCAAGAACTACCGCATTCTGCATTTTTCCCACAAGTATTTTAGCATATTGTTGACACGCAGGGATGCTTTTCAGGCTATTAACAAGTGAAAGCTTGGCATGTCCAAGAGCGCCGATGATAAGAACGATTAGTTTAACAGAATATTTCGAGTACAATCGTTGCAAATCCCTTATAAGGTATCTATACCTCTCTTTCTTTTCATTTTCCTTGGCTATGATGTTTTTGTCAGCTGCTGCCGTAAATTTGATAATGAACATGGTTCGCTTCTCGATATCAAGTATATGCGGCACTTCTCATTCTCGACAATTGACTCGATTTCCCTAGGAGCGTTTAGAGTAGTGATATTAAGTTTAATGCCGTAAGAGTGACAGAGATGGCAATAAAGCAGTCTTAGTGCCGCATTGTGCCTTTGGATGTAAGTGTTCCCGCATGAGTTGGACAACTAGATAGTATGTGAGCTAAATGCGCGGGTTGTTCATGGAACGCTATGCAGCTATCATCGGGAATGTCTTGGCTCAAAATGTGGCGACGGTATGTTTAGGTGAAAATGACATCGTCTTGGCATACCAAAATGAAACCCTCTGTGCCAGACTTCAATCGCGGCAATTTAAGGAAAGCAAACGTTAGCTCACACGACATTGACTGATCCTCCGCATTTCTGTGGGAGATACCGTGCATCCTCTTATCGAGGAGCTGTTCACGAAACGCTCCTTTGCACAGTTCTTCGTGATTCCTGACCATTTTAAGAATAGGGTCTCTTCCATTTGCGACTCTATGTGCTGTACCCAGAATAATCCTGTTTTGAAGATATTCAAGACTCAGTATTCCGCGTCCACCATGACGGCTTGCGTTGTACAGTCACGGAACAGAAGACTTAAGATGCATGCTATTGTTCATGTGGATGACCTTTCTTGTCCCGATATCAAGGGATCTCAGCTCGTTCTTCGTCCATGGAATTACTCTAAATGAATAGAGTACTGCCGGGACAGCAAGCATGTTTGTTGCAGATACTTTGTTCCTCGCCGACAGTTCGGAAGACCAAATTTGCCGGATGAGATGTTTGTATCTGCTTCGGAGAGTATCCTTTATAGATGTAACTTCCTGAATAATACACTTGTGCCAACGCTTTTTCCAATCATCGAAGCACTTCTGATAATCATGTTGTGGTATAGCCTTGAGTTCTTTCAGAAATGCAGTTTTTATCTCCTCAATCGTTGAAAATCGATGTCCTTTCATGGGTCTCTTCAGTTTTGGGAAAAGAAAAAAGTCACTGGGGGCCAAATCCGGTGAATATGGAGGCTGAGGCATGACTGTGGTGCTGTTTTTGGTCAAAAAATCGTTCATATTCCTGATGCACTACGCCACGGTAATAAAAGAAGACAGTGAGCAAAACCTTCACATTTGACCGAACTTGACGTGCTTTTTTCGGTCTTGGAGACTCAGGATGCTTCCACTGAGACGATTGGGCTGTAGTTTCAACGTCATAACCATATACCCACGATTCACCCCAGTTATAACCCTTTTGAGAAAATCAGGATGATTATTGACTTCATTCAACATCTCCTGAGCGATGGTCATGCGATGGATCTTTTGATCAAAATTAAGCAGTTTTGAAACAAATTTCGCTGACACACGTCTCATGCCCAAAACATCCGAAAAGATAGCATGGCATGAGTAAACCGATATGCCAATATCTTCAGCAACTTCTCTGATTGTAATTCGGCGATTTTTCAACGCCATTTCTTTCACTGCTTGAACGTTTTCATCTGTTGTTGACGTGCTGGGACGTCCAGGGCGAAGTTCGTCTTCGACATCTTCTCGGCCTTCTTGGAACAGCTTGTACCACTTATACACATTTTTCTTACTCAGAGTAGACCCACCGTATGCAAATGTCCACATTTCAAGAGTTTTAGACCACTGGATTCCATTTTTCACACAAAATTTAATGCAAACTCTTTGCTCCATTTTTTTCGAAAGAAGAAAATCGCCGAGCATACCACACCCTTCTAACCTTTACGCTTCTGCCAGAAAAACAACACGAGCTATATAGTAAAAACTGTAAACATATGATCGTGACGAGTGTACCAACACAACAAAACAAAAAATTTTAAACTTGAATGTACGTAGCCCGCGAAAATTGAAAAGTCACCTTACTTTTTGAACACACCTCGTATATATACTAATAAAATGAGAGGATATTTGGAAACTCTACAGCCAAAATATAATAAGTAATGAAAACAGTCATTTTCCGATGTATTTAATCATTTCAGTATATTGTGCATATATTTTAAAAAGAATTTAAAAATTCTTTTATGTCATCATATTCGCCGGTTATGTCACTTGATCTTCAGCAACGCGTAAAATTCATATCCATCCCAAATACATTTCTTGATCTCTTAGTTTCACATTTTCATACCCTCTTCATTGTGTTAACCCTTTATATAAAGATGTATACAAATCTCACTATCTGAAATGGTCTATTTTTAGCAATAAGCTATATTCAATTTTGAGATACGTACACAAAATATATATTTAGACCGCGAGAATAAAAGTTTTTCAAAATGCACCTTGCGGAATCTTCAGGAACGTGTGGATCATTCCATGTCAGATTTCAAACTAATTTTTTTGATTTGTTATAAAATTGCTTTCCTTTATTCTGGAAAGAAACAAAAATGACACGTATTTTTTTATTTCACTTTGATATGAAGAATTTCTGAAATATCGATTTTTTTATCTGCCGAACAAAGAAATCGGTTATTATTCAAATGTTTCGTAAATTGTCAAATTTTTTAACTAAAAAAGTTGCACCATAAGAAAAAATAGGGCAATATGGTTTACTTTAAACTTCATGTTTGATGGTTCAAAATTCCGTTTTTTCATCATTTTTTTCCAAAAATTTTTCAACAGTTATTCATTTTTCAAAATGTGCTCTCCAAATCAAATGATCATATTTTTAATTTTATATTGTAGTATCTAGACTGAATTTAAATTGCCTTATCACTCTAGAATCCATGCTTCGCCCGCGCCACCCCGCGTGAGTCCTGCGCACGGTCGCATAGGGATCGTCCATATATTACGTAACACTTTTTTCTTTTGTTTATATCGTTGTGTCTTTCTCAACTTCACATCAATTTCATGCTCGTCTTTATTCAAACAAAAGAAAAACGCGTTACGTAATTTATGGACGATCCCATATAATTATTTTTATTTAACAAAATATTTCACCGTTCACTTTCATATTTTAAAAAAATATATAAGACTACAATAAAAAATTACAACAACAAAATCATTCGATATGAAGAGGCCCATTTTCAAATAATAAGACATGGACTTCAAAGTGAACCATATTTCATTATGTTTTCTCATGGTGCATTTTTTTTAGTTAAAAAATTGGACAATTTACGAAACATTGGAAAAATAACCAATTTATACATATATAATAGTCTGAAAGTATTTCATTTATTTTCTATGTTGAAAAAAGGTGAAAAAGTTGATAAAGAATATTCATATACAATTTTAGTATTCTTTTCGAAGTGTCTAAGGATGAACAAAAGTATTTATACCAATCTCAAACAGATTTATATAATAGAATAATATAAACGCTTTAATTTAGTTGCACATAAAAATAATGTATGCAATAGGGTGGTCCTTGTTTACACTTGGTGGATTTTTTTCTTTCGAATTTCTTTGGCCTCATTACCCTTACTTTGTTTGAATGACCAAAAAAAGTGATCTCTACCAAATTTTAGCGAAATAGCTTAAAATTTACAAGCGGCTCAAAGCGCTAAAAGTTTCTCATGTGATTAACGTACGGATAAGTACCGCACATTTTCAAATGCAGTTAATTTTTTTATATGTCATTGGAATTTTTTGTATAATTATGATTTTTGGACTATGCTAAAAAATAATATTGACACGAAAATTGTTTTCTGCAGAATTAAAAAATGGAGAGTCCCTCAGTTACACTATTGTAAAGAATAATATTTCGTAATGCATGAATGTAAACTTTTGAAAAATTCAAAATGAAGCCTTATACAATACTCAAAAATTTGTATTTTTTATACTTTTCATGCAAAGATCTTCAAATTTTGAAGGCAAATCAATTATATTGTTACAAAGTCTATGGTTAGAAGTCGAGTTCGAAATTTTCACTACAGTTAAAAATAGGCCTCATTACTATTTCGAAAATTTACATTATTTTAAAAAATTTGAACAAAATATGAAATAAATTTTCGGAAAGGATTGAATGATATATTGCATTTTTCAAAATTTTGAAAATTGTCATCACATGCTTTCTAATAAATAAATTTACCTCTTGTAAGAATTTGACGAGATTTTGTCAATTTTTGTGGAAATTATAATTTTTGTTTAAATTTAAGGATCCGCCCTTTTGTAAATTTTTTAAATACGAGTACTATTTTCTTCGTGTAGATACATTTTTTTAATATATCTGAATATCATAATTGTACAGGGCTAAAGGATGCCGATTAAATATAAAAAAATTAACTGCATTGTAATTGTCAAGAAAATGATCACCAAATTTAAGAAAAATCGGTTAATATTAACATGTGGCCCAGAGCACTCAAATTTTCAAACAAAATAGGGGGGAGCGGCTGAGGCTAAGAAAAATTCAAAATAGAAAAATAAGGACCAACCTAGTATATAACTATAAACGCTAAAAAATAATTATCTCCACAATTTATAAAAAAATGTTATCCAAAATTACCCAAGATTTGCCAGTATGATGAAATATCTCTTTCTAAAAAAATAGTAATGACAGAAGCTAGCAATTTTGAAAAAAGGTATTATAAGAAGTAGAAAGTGTACAAATTACGTCATTGGTCGTTCTGCGTTAGAAAAGTTTTGAATAATTATTTAATATTGAGGGGGAGTACACATATTACGTAAAGCTCACAGTGCTACATAGGAGGGTGTTTACCATCATTTTTTGACACGTGACGCTTCTCTGATCAACAAATAAAATTTAAATACGTGTCAATACATTAAAGATCAGTATACACTCTAAAAATGTAGTTGGTTACAAGGCTGCCGTAGAAGTTCGCCGTTAAGTTATTGTGCCGTCCAAGCTAATCTTGAAATTATATCAACGTGCTAACATTTTTTTTAATTCGTAAAAAATTCCAGCAAAAGTATTGTTCTACAATTAGGAAAATAGTTACTTGAAAGTCCCTTGCTTCCTTCGCCTAACCGACCAATATTGACCGGTTAGATTTAACGGTGGTTAATGCGAGTTAACCGACTGTTTAAAGTTGGTGGAACGCGTAACTAGCTTCAACCGAGGATTAAATTTTTAACCGAGGTTGGTGGAACCGGCCCTAAGTATATCTATACTTATGTGATGAGAAATAGCACTACATAAAGCAACATTCATGGCGATATTGAGTGTAATAGTAAAAAAAGTCGAGTCACTTCATTATTTGTTTAGCACCAAAAAACGAGTTATCATTTATTAACAAAAGAATGTTAAGGTTCTTGCCTTATAGTAAAATGCTACATTAAACAAAACAATTATATAAAAGTAAGACGAGTAAACAAGGTGACTTGCGCGCTTCGTGAAAATTTACAGACTGACCCTGACCACCTCAATGTTTCTAACGGCGAAAAGGTATATTAGTGTTGACAAGATAAGAGCGCTACCTTGTAGATCAAGGAGAACGAGAAGAGAATACTCACGCAAAACATAAGCACTCACACAATACAAAAATTTAAAAATCGACTTGAAATATCCGGAACATTCCCACCCACTTTTTCGATTATTAAAAAACAAGAAAAATGATGTCTTACTGCAGTCACAAGAAAAGAACTCTCGAGTTAGGATCCACCTCCAACGGGTGAACTGGTAAGACACACAATTTCACAATGGGTCTGCCGAGAGTCCCAGTAGCAGTACGTAAAATAACGGACCTGACATGACCTTCAGCATCCGAATGTGTAGCAGTGACACGACCTAGAGCCCACTTCGTAGGAGGAAGGCTTTCGTGCAAGATAAGCACGAGATCGTCGATCTTGATTGAAGGCAAAGGCTCTTGCCACTTCGGACGAGTTTGAAGTCCTTACAGATATTCAGAGGACCATCTGGCCCAGAAATCTTCATACATCTGTCTGGTATGCTGCCAGCGTTGTAATCGATTTTGCTTAAGGTCGACGAGAGAAGGTTCTGGAACCCTAAAGATTGGAGAACCGTTCAATAAATGAATTGAGACAAGCCTCCATCTGCGTGAGAAACGTTGTCATTTTCTCAGAAGTCAGAGAAGTATCTCCCACTACTCAAAGAAGATGATGTTTTACAGAACAAACAGCTGCTTTCTAAAGCCCTTCGAAGTGCGTGGCGGCTGGAGGGTTGAAACGCCACGTATTTTCGTTATCAGCAAGATAGCGGCTAATGGTTGATGAGACAGCAGAGGCCTCATTGAAAAGTGTTCGTAGCTGCCTATCTGTCCCAACAAAATTGGTACCACATTCGCTGTAAAGAAAAGTACTTATTCCACGCCGAGCAGTAAAACGTTTGTAAGCCGTTATGAAGGCATCAGCTGTGTTGTCTGGAGACGCCTTCAAATGGACCGCTCTCGTAGCAAGACAAACGAAAACAACAATATAGCCCTCATATGCCTTGTGCCCGCAACCTTTAGTTGTTCGAATCCAAATAGGGCCAGCATATACCAGACCGCTTATAGCAAAGGGTCTAGACAGACGATTAACTCAATGAGTAGGTAGTTGACCCATAAGTTGAGTGCAAGTGGTTGCACGATGTCAATCGCAAACAACGCAACGACTCAAAACCTTCTTTACGATACAACGTCCTGTGATTATAAAATATTTTCTCCGTAGATATGACAGTGTAAGTTGCGTTCCTCCACGCAATCATCGCCACCATCTATCATAGATGGTGGCCTGGCATCCAGTCAAGAGTATTTGCTGAGTCCGACCATAGATTACTCGGCATCGTAGTAAAAAGATTTAAGACCGAAAGAACATGAACTACCAACCGAACAAGCAGAACAGCCGCACAAAGTTCCAAAAGAGGCACAGATGTCTCCGTAAAACGAGCAAGCTTAGTCTTAGCTATAACTAGCAATACTCGTATTTCATCCCAGGGAAACAGGATCCCCAGATAGACAATTGCACCAATGGCCTTCTCCGACGCATCTACAAAACCGTGAAGTTTGCAAACAGACAAGTCTGAAGAACATCTCAACCAACGGGGGATGCCGAGTGATGATAGCACAGGAAGCTCGGTCCTGTACTTTCTCCATGTAACAATGTGATCAGCAGGCAGAGGCTGATCCCAATCTGTTTTAAGTTTCCACAAACTCTGCATTAAAATTTTGACTTTAATTGAGACTGGTGCAAGCCATCCAAGCGGATCAAAAATGCGGGTTCTCTCGGAGAAAAAGCTCCTTTTCGTTGGTATCCCAGACTCCTCAGGAAGTTGAACCTAAAACTTAAAACAATCTGAATCAGGTTACCCTAGAATTCCGAGAACCTTGTGGATTGGCACTTGAGTAAATTCATAAGACGACGCCTTTTCTTTGTAATCTTCCGGGACTCCTTGCAGAACTTCCTCGCAACTCGATTACCATTTCTTCAAAATGAAACTACCCGCCTTGAGAAGCAAGTTTACTTTGCGACGTTTCTCTATGGTTGTAGCGATGTCGTAGGCTCCGGAAAGGACATCATCGACATAAATTTAATTCCTCAGAATGTCTGTAACTAAAGGAAAGTTGTTGTCTTCATCCTGTGTAAGCTGATGTAAGGTACGGATCGCCAAGTAAGGTGAGGAAGCAAAACCGAAAGTTACGGCCTTTAGACAGTATGTATTGAGCTCTTCGTCAGGGTGTGACCTCGAAAGTATCTTTTGGTAGGTGCGATCTTCAGGATGAATCCAAATACGTCTGAACATCTTATCATTGTCGGCTGCAAAGATTGTCGGGTAGCATGTCCAACGAAGTATGACGTCTGGAAGTTCCGTTTGGAGTTTGGGCCCTGAATAGAGTAGCTCATTCACAGAAATACGCAAATCAGTTCGCTGTAAAGCATTGAAAACCGGTCTCAATTGTGTACTGGAACTTGTTTCCTTCATGATGCAGTGATGCGGTAGAAAATAAACCTGAGTAGATAGCAATTCATCAGGATTAGATACTAAGTCCATTTCACTTAGAACAGCATACTCCTGTATACTCTGTGTATGAGATTGATGCAGAATAGGATCTCGTCCAAAACGCCTCTCCAAACTCATGAACAAAACAATTATATAAAAGTAAGACGAGTACACATGGTGCCTCGCGCGCTTCGTAACATTTTACAGACTGACCCTGACCACCTCAGTATTTTTAAAGGCGAAAAGGTATACTAGCGTTGACAAGATAAGAACGGCACCTTGTAGATGAAAGTGAAAGAGAAGAGAATACTCACGCGAAACATAAACACTCACACAATACAAAAATAGAAAAACTGACATGAAATATCCAGAATATCATGTATTTATGTTTGCGGCGGAAGTGTAAGAAAAATGGCGGAGCTAATCAGCGAGCAGTACTCTAATTTGCCACACTGTCCCTGGACACTCTGTATTAACCAGTAATTCCCTAAGAGTAACAGTGATGCAAATGCAGAGTCAGCTTGCACATTGACATCTGACGAGTTTATGAACTCTAATGAATTTTTTTAGCTAAAATCACGCAAAATTTTGAACGCCATGCGCTCGCTCAATTGTTATTTTTAAAATCTGAAAAAATACTTAAGAGTTTATCCACTATGAAGATACATTTTCTCATATTGAATGGTCAAAATACGAAAATACGTTATTTTAGACCACCCTACTACTATACTTTACATCAGAATAACTTAATGTGATTATATAACTGTAAGTCCTTAATTTTGGTTAACTATTGTGCATATGTATATTATTCTGCGTGTTTTTCTGCATAAATATAAGAGACTTATTTCGATATTTGACAGTAGCTCCTGAAGATTAAATAAGAAATAATTACAAAATTGCCCAATTTTGCACACTTTACGTTAAACAAATAAATATAAACAAAGATACACTCACTGCATAATATAGAGTCAATAACATCCGGTAAACCTTGTCTTATATGGAAGCCGTACGCTTTCCAATTCTTTCATTGTCTAGACTTGGAAAATTATGCGATACTTTTTAGGCTTCTCACCGCTTATTATTCGCGAGTAATGCTTCTGGTGCTTTCCTGTTATATAAATTGCATACTTGAACCAGTGAATGATCTTGCTCAGGCGGAATTAGTTTCGTAACTATTCTTTATCTTTAAAAAATAATAAGAAACATGGCAAAACCATTTTTCAAAACGATCCCTATGAGATATGATTTTTTCATGTCTTTATAATGGGCGTCTTGAAACTGCTGTAACCGAAATTTCGTTCGTCCGAAACCAGAGTCTGGTATTCTGATTAGCTGATTAAAATCTCGCGCTATTATTCAGTCAATCAGATTGCCAGTTGCCATTTTCGGAAAAGTACGCCTACCTCGAAAGAGAAATTGCCTATTTGTATAATAACAATAAAAATAAGGTCAAACAAAAATAAAACCGAGTGAAGATAAAGTCAGAATAAAGTAAATTTGAGCTCAAATAAAGCTATAAAGGGTTAGTATAAGCCTAATATTAAGTCAAAATAAAGATTCAATAAAGTTAAAAAAAAACATATGTACAGATTTAAGTTGACAAATTGTGACGTGGAAAGTATGGGTAAGTAATACAGATATAATTTTAATCGTTAAATTATATAAAATGTGCAGATTGAATAATGTGGCAGTATAATATTAGGTAATATGTGTTGTGGTTGTCAAGCACTGGAACTTACCGGCACACTTCTTGTGAGAGAAAAGAAGATAGCAAATCCCAGTGCGCATGTCCCCTTCCTTGTGAGCATTGTGTTTAAACGCAATAAATGTACAGTTACCGCAGTCAGAACGTATGTACCGTGATCGGTCTCCTTACTATTACTCCGTGGTTTGAATAAAGCTTAAGTAATGTATAACTGGAGGATCCGTGACAAAAAGCCCAAATGACTAAACGTCCGCCCCATGAGAGTCGCGCTCCGTGAAAAGGGACCGTGAATCAGAGAGCGACTAGCTTCTTTGCGACGGATGTATATAAGAGCACGCCCCTACTCGCTGTCTGATTCGCGGACCTTTTTCACGGAGCGTGACTCTCATTGGGCGGGCGCTTTGTCGTTTGGGATTTTTGTCACAGATCCTAACTGGATTCTCTATAAAAATTATGTAGACCTTAATTGAAGCCAGTGGCAGATCCAGGAGATGTGTTTAGGTGGTTCAACCCCCCCCGCCCCCTCGAAAATTTTAGCATTTCGTATTAAAGGCCGACGCCGCTAAGCTATGCATGGGATAT
>NC_046661.1:679575-683257 GCF_010883055.1 Belonocnema kinseyi | reverse complement strand
TCTGATCCCGTTTGGTCAGAAATTCCTAATGCCCCCCCACCTGTGCGACCCCCCCATGTCCCATTACTTCGAATGCCCCCATTACCGTAAGGACCTGTTTGCAATCCCAAAGAATATGTATTGTAGCTAAAGCTTATTCTCTATCAAAAGTACATGGGCCAAATTTAAAATGGAAGTTAATTGTATCCACAATTGGTTCTTCTATGTACAACCTTTCCAAATATATTTCTTATGTTTTAAAACCGATTTAAGGAAACAGAAACTTTTTTTTAAATAGCTGCGATTTAAAAGATAATTTAAAAAAGATTACAGTTGCTCCAACGCTTTCAATGATTTCAATGGATGTTGTATCAATGTTTGACAATATACCATTAGATTTTGCTTTGGATTGCGTTTAAGAGAAATTAAAATAAAATCACAATTTAACAAAAATAACAAAAAATGAATTTCTAGACGCTACTAGAATTGTTTTTAATAACATAGTTTTCTCTTCCAATGCAAATATTATAAACAATTAAATGGTTGTCCTATGGACTCACCGCTGTCTCCTATAATTTCGAATCTGGTTTTAGAAGATGTAGAAAAAAAAGCTTTAAACAAATTGAATTTCACACCAATTTTATATAAAAGATACGTGGATGATATTTGAGCTATTGTTCCTACATAAAAAATGGATGATTTCATTAATACTATTAATAGCATTGAAAAATCCATACACTTTACATGTAACTTAGAACAAAATAATTCAATAAAGTACCTTGATTTAAAAATTATAAAAACACCAAAAGGTAAGTTGATTACTAATTGGTTTAAAAAAGATTCATGGTCTGGCAGATATCTTACTTTTAATTCCCATCATTTGTATTGTCAAAAGGTTGCCCTAATAAAAAGTTTAATAGATAGATACGTAAAGTTAAGTCCTATAAAATTTAGAAAAGAAAATTTGGACCAAATGAAAATCACATTAATTCAAAATAGTCTTCCGCTTCCTTTGATAAATAGTATTATTAAAGAAAGAATTCATGAAATCTATAATGGTTCGAGTAGGAAAAATAACTGGATTGACACGTATAATAAATCCGATTTAAATATACGCTACCGTATGTTCAAGGACTCTCTGAAAGGTTGAGAAATTCACTAAAGAAATTTAACATAAATGTTTATTTTCAAAACAATTACACTCTAAAAAAATGTTTACCTAATCCAAAAGATATTGACACTACTGAAATGTAATTGCTGTGAAAAAGTTTATATTGTTGAAACAGGGAGAAGACTAAAAATAAGAGTCTCTGAACACAAAAGAGATTGCAGAGTAGGAAATTTGAATGCAGGTCTAGCACAACATTGTTGGAATTTAGACCATTATTTTAATTTGAATTTCAACAATATTAAGATTCTAGCCAAAGAAAAAAACACTTACAAAAGACAAATATTGGAATCCATATTTATAAATGAATATCAGAATATTTCTATTAATTTACAGACAGAAATTATGAATGTTAATAAAATACATCAAAGTGTCATAAAATAAGTTTAAATTTAAAATCCAGTACTTTGGCGCGCTTTCCTCATTTGCGGTTCCTGTAAATGACGCCTTTAGTTTGTACTAATGAATTTACCGCCTTAATGTATGTCCTATTTCTACTTTGTCATATGTTCTTCGTCTGTCCTTAACTATTATAAAGTTGTTTTTCTTTTCCATAATGTTGTAATCTTATAATTAAAAAACCTCGTAAATATTCAGGTTTTTGTGTTCTTATATATTTTAAAAAAACATTATTTTTTCACTTGTTACCAAAATTGGAGTTATTGTAACTTGCGTCATTTTTTCAATATGTAAATTTTTATGTTTCAAATGTATTTCTATAACAAAAGTTTGTAACAAATTTGTAAATCCTTTATGGTTAAACCACTTTTCTTTATTAATTTTTTCCTTCGCTTGTGTCGCTTTTCCAAAAATTTGATTTGTTTAATTTTTTATCTTATTTTTTACGGTTAAAATAAAAATAAAAGTAGCTCCCTTTTACACGTTAGGGCGTCTTCAAAACCATTATGAAAGTTCTCCTCACAAAACTTGTAAACCTAACTTAAACTACTTCTATATTACCTCATACAACCTTCTGTACTCTAAACAGAAACCAAAGCCCTGCCTCATAAGTACTCAATTATCTTCCCCTTTCTAGAGTCACTCACGTCGCATTACTTCTTTTGAACTGCCGTAACAAACTCTCACACCTCCTAATCCGTCAAAATACATTTTTCCTTCTTTGCCGCTTTTTTTCTCTGGCGTACATCACACGCTAACCCATACTGCAATCCACTCTCTATCAACGCAGACCATCTCACAAGACACCTTGCTTTGGTTTTTCACGCTAACATTTTCACCACACTATGTATTCCAGCCTTGCATTCGCTCTTGAAAGCCAAACTTCCACAAATTTCTCTCTCTCTCTTTCCAATCTTCCTCAATCCATGAGCCAGAATTGTTGAGCTTACTGCTTACCTCGCTCGGGTTTTTCCTTCTCGCTTTTCTGGCTTCATTCTTCACCGCCCACTCTTCTTTCGTAAAAGCTTTTGGAAGATTCTTACACATGCTCTCGATCACTTCCACCTGAAAGCTCACATCTTTCTTCTTTGTCTAATTTCCTCTATAGGCAGCTATTTCTCTTTTCTCGGCTCCACTGACTTCGCATTCGCCATCCATCATTCCACTTTCAGATTGAGCTCCTAGATATTTAGATGCATCTTCAACATCTCCTTCATTAACTTCTTCCTTTCTCTCTTGTTTTCCAAGTTCACTCATTTCTTCTCTTTCTCGCATTCCACTTTAATTAGCTCTCATCAAACCTACATATTCTTTTTACCATCACCACTCATCACGTTGTTCGGCTGTTGTTAACAGCACGGTCCCTGCTCACGCTTTCTCACTCTTCCTGCCCTTTGTGACTCCTCTCTCACTCTCTCTTCTTCTCCACTACTGTAAACAACTGATCGCCTTATCACAATTAATGCTCTCTGAACGCAAGCCCATTGTGCCTCTTCTCTTTACCCTTTCGAGTCGATCCATATCCTCAAAACCCACACTTGCCGATTTTTACTCGGCTCCTTACACCTTGTCCGCAGATTCCACATGCACACATGCACTTCGACTCTTTTCGACCACTTCCTTCCCTTTTTTCCTCACATAACCAGGTGTTGTTTGCCAAGAAATTAATTTTTTTATTCCTAATGTTGTTCTCTTACGAATATGAAAAATAAAAATTGAATTTTTAATTATTTTTTATGTGGTTAAAATTTTAATTTGTGATTTTTGAAACAAATTCAAAAAGCTTTTAAACGCTTGAACTTTCAAAAAGCAAATTTTTTCTTAGCTTTACTTTTACATATCGTGCGTCATTTAAAATAACTTCCACTTTAGTCGTACCCTACTTTAACTCTGCTTGAAATCTATTTTGCCTTTAGTTGACCTCTATTGTACTCTATTTTAAGTATATATGGACTAAATTTTGAACTCTTCTATGATTATGTTTTTACCCGGAACTATATTCGGACTCTGTTTCGACTCTATTTAAACTCTATTTAAACTCTCTTAGAACTTTTGTATTTGAGGTATCATTTTTTAACTCCAATTGGACTTTTTTTATAAACTATTTGAAACCTATTTGGATTCCAGTTGAGCTTC
>NC_046661.1:667107-679475 GCF_010883055.1 Belonocnema kinseyi | reverse complement strand
AAAGCTTAGCACATATGAAGTGGTACATACGCAGTTTTTGACTACTCGGCACCAAATTTTGCACACATATTATTTGAGCTCCGAAGCAGATCGTAAGAGTTGGGGATGAGCATGCGAAGGGATGAGGCAGGTGGGGAAGGGGGCACAGACGCAGATTTTGACGAATTAGCATCAGATTTTTATCACATATTCTTTGGACTCCTGGTCAGCTCGTAAGAATATTAATGATTGATGGAGTGTAGAGCGAGGGGGCACAGTTTTTGAAATATATAAAATTAAGTGACCTAAACCGTATGATCTTTATAGGAATCCAGATTTTGATAATTAGCACCAAATCTTTCACACATATTCTTTTATACTTCCAGCAGGTCGTAAGAGTATGGGGGAGGGGTAGTAAAGATTAAGATGAGGACGGGGGCACAATCATAGTTTTTCACTAATCGGCAGAAAATCTTTTACGCAAATTCTTTTATCTCCCGGATAGATCATAAGAGAATTTGTTGAGAAGATGAAATGGCGGGGGCATTTCAAAATTCTAAATATTGGATTCAATGACTGGAGTATAAATTCATAATAAAAAACAATCAACAGTTTCTGTATTTCAGCTCATATTTCTGTTTTACGATCTCAGAGACTTTTTCCAGTTTAGTTCAAATTTCATTGTAGACTTCGCATTTTTCAAAACCAAATTCTGCGACTTCAGTACGAGTTTTATGATCTCCAATTCGAAAACGCCTTTTTCATTTTATTTTTTTCAGTTTTTAGTTCCTTTTTTCGCATTTAGAGTTATATTTAAGATGTGTACAAATTTAAAAAGTGATTTTGAATGTTCGGAAACTGAATTGGACAAATTGAATACAATTTTTACAATCGAAATTCGAAAAATGCAGTTTCGATGTTATGTATTCAATTTTTTATTTATATTTTACTTTCTAAGAGTTTTTTTAAGTTTACTTCCAATGTCACTATTGACTTAGCATTTTCTACAACAAAATTCTAGGATAAACACATAAAATGTTATGTTGCTTCAATTCAAGAATTATACATTATACAATTTTTATGGCATTTCCCTTTGTTCTCGATGCATAGAATTAATGACAGCGGGCAATGCGCGGCGGCGAAGCCGCCGCCTCAGGTCACAGCTAGTTCATTATATAAGATGAAATATTAGAGACTAAGGTTCTGAGTAAACTTTATCCATTTTTAAATAGTTGGAGCCACTGATATATTAATTCACTTATTTTAACTATTACGAACATTTTTATTATCCTGCTAAATGTTGTTTTTATATAAACATAATGAATGCCAGTGTTAACAAACCTATAAAATGTTTAGGTATAATCTACCTTAAAGTACATGCGTGCCGAGCTGACAGTAGCTAGAATGTCAGAATAGAAAATTGTCTTATGCATTTGGATAATATTAACGTCATTATTTTTCAAAACTAGGCGTATCAACTTTTTATAAGAAATGCTACATCGTCTGCTAAATACGGGTTTATTATTCTGAATCTGGGTAAAAAAATATTTTCGTCGCAAGTAGCACAAACACAATGTTTCCCGAATATAAGTACAAGAGTGAAAACATTTTTAATGGTCACGATTTACCAAATGCCATCTGAAAAAGTGATTGAGGATCAGTGCAGAATGTCAAAACACATTTCTTTCACCTAAAACGTAGATAAAAAAGCGGGCGAAAGATATTTCCAGAAAGATATTTATTTTTCCCTCTGAAAATAAAAAATATTACAAGAAACTCTTTTGATACCAAAAATTAGTGAAACTGGGGTTTTGGCCTGTATTAATAAAATTTAAGAAGAATTTGAAGAAAAGATCACTGCAATTCAGACATCTGAAAAGTTTCGTTCGAATCTGTATTTGAAAGATATTTATTATTATTTTTTATAAACTTTTATTCGGGTGAACCCGGTTATATATTATAATGGAATAAGTCAAGTGACTGATGAGATTAGAATGTTATAAGTTAATTCAAATAATTTAAGAAGACGCTTGGAACTTCCTGCGATGATGTTGTAGAAATGCAATTACGAGCAGCCACGAGCGTTGGAGGTTACAAGAGTCACCTGTGGATGCTTTCTTAGAGCTACCAACTGCCACTCCCCGCGTTTTTAGTCGCTCGCTTCTTGATGGTCAAGAAAGTTTCTTATAATGCCACAAATGTTTAATAAAACCGCTTTCTGAGCTTCATGCCTTAACTAACTATACTTGTGGATCTTGGTTGTACAGGTTGTCTGCAAATTTCGGTTAAGAGGACAAGCAATGTCGATGATGTAGACTCTTCCACCTTTTTTTCTCGCATGACGATGTCAGATTCATTGGCTCAGATGTAATGATTCGTTTGGATAGTAACATCCCAATATAAGATGTAATCTTCGCTTTATAAAACGAGAATTGGAATGTATCTATAGAAGAGCATCCATTCTTTTAAGAGTCCTAGGTTTAGAGAAAGTTAGTGATGTATAATGCCCGCTACATCATTATGCCTGTGAGTATATTCTCTCTGAATCATTACGCGACAGCGATCAATAATGTGCTTGATGGATTCGTTGGTATCTCCACATAATCGACACCGGTCAACCACGTCTTGATATAACATGTGCTTGCAATAATTCCTAGTGCTGACAACTTTGTCCTGTATCGCAATGACAAATCCTTCCATCTTTGGATATAGAACACCCTTTTTTAGCCAAATATTAGATGCCTCACTATCCACTTCATTTTGATCTAACATGTTGGGATGCTCACCATGAATGGCTTTCTGCCTCCATTGTATTTCTAATTCCTCTATGGTTTCTGTCCGGATATTCAAGGCCTATTTGATGACAAATTTAAGGGCGTGTAGTCAAGATTCGCTTGACAGATGGTACTGTAAAGCTCAACATTCCTTTTTCTGTTAAAATAGTCTTGCAACTGCATAACTTGGGCTCACACAGCTTTTTGTCATCTACAACGCCCCTACCCCCTAAATGTCGTGGTAGATCCACCCTTCCAAACGCTGCATTTCTATGGTTCCTAATTCCCTCGGACCAAATGCACTGTTCTACATTTATCTAGTCCGAACTCTATGTGGATATAATTGGAAAACTTCTTTGTGACATCGATCACTTGCTGTAGTTTCTGGGCTGAACTTGCGTACAGCTTCAGGTCATCCATGTAAAGAAGATGAGTCACTTGATGACCATCCTCCATATCATGAATTATGAACCTATAAGACATGCTGTTTAGTGGTTTGCTCAATGGATTCAACGATAAACAGAATCATAGTGCGCTGAAGGAGTCTCCTTGAAATATACCCGTCGTAAAGCATATTGATCTAGTCATCCTTGGTTGTCCATGATCAAAATACTTGATTCTTGTACGCCAGAGCTCCATCGCGTGGCTCAGAAAGTCAATAATGCGTGGGCAGATTTGGTAAAGTTTTAAGACTTCAAGCAAATAGTCATGCGGCACAGAAGAAGATGCTTTCTTGTTGTCAATCTATGCCATGTGTTGCTTACCTTTGTTGCTTACGAGCTTGAGGCATGGCGACAGCGTCTATCGTGATTAGATCATGACAACCACGCTAATTTTTACACCATCTTTTTTGTTCTTTTGTAAGAATGTCATTCTCTTTGCAATAAAAATATACCTTATCTTCAATGATAGCTGTACGACATTTATAAATTGTTGGTAGACAGCCTATCGGTCGAAAGTTAGATGGATTTTGAGCGTCTGGTTTTTTTGGTAACATATACGTAGTACCCTAGAAAATAAAGCCTGGCATCAGATCTGGGTGTTCAATGATCTTCTGAAAACCTTCTTCCAACGCAAGATGCACACTCATCAGGTACTTGTATCACAAGTGGTGCACCATTTCCAGACCTGAAGCTTTTCAATTACTTACACTTACCAAGACAGCTGGAACATCTAAATCTGTGATGTTGTCAGTTGCATTTCAAGGTTATTGCTTGCCCTTGCTTCCTCCAGTTTGAATCACGTAGTGTCCAAATTGCATCTGTTTATTTTTCCCCAAACGCCCGACTAGTGGTTAGTCATATCTTCCAAGTAAGGGACTTCGGTGCCTTGCTAGTTATTTGGCTTTACTTTGAAGGTCTAAAAGTATCCATAGGTAAAAAAATGGAATATAAGGGGACTGCGTACCAAGTTCGCGCCGCGCTTCTAAGCACTGGAAACGACGCATTGGTCTAAACACCGCCGGCGAGGGGCAGCTCCGGATGGACCATTGTAGCCGACACAACGAACCCTGCAACACTACGCAAGTGAACAACCACACTCTGACAGGAGAGGGGAGGCTGACAGCCATGTTTTAGATGACCAATCGATAGCCAATAAGCAACCCCACCTCGTCCGTTGGCATTAACCAATCAAAGCAGGCCACGCAGGAGCTCGGCAAGCTCCGACGGAAAACAGCGATACGACAAGAAAAGCGAGAAAAGAAACGAAGAGTCGGCTTGAGGACTACCTACGCGGCATACCCCGAATTTCCAACCGGACGGGAGATTTTTGATAGGACCGATTAAGGAACATGAATGGAAAGGACTGGATGGCAGCAGCCCAGTGGCTGGCAAGTACGTGGCCTTTTTCGCACTCGTTTTAAGTGCCGTTCCCGCGTCGACCCGGTTTCGGGAAAGTAGAAAAATCTGTCGCGAGTGTTACCGAGAAGTGGCGTGTATTTAACAGAGACCCCCGCGTGCTCGAAATTTGGAGAGGCGTTGACCCAAAGACCAATTTTGATAAGTTGGGCCAAACGAACCTCTCCAAACGACCTAGCAAGGGATTGCCTAGTAGAGTGAAGGTCGGAGCAGGGCGCCGGTGTGTCTGGTGCATCCTCGCCAGTTAGTGCGCGGGTTCCCGAAAACGTGTTTTCTCTCCGTGTGTCTATAGATTGTCAGGGGGTTGAATGGGCATTCCCAGCCTGGTAACAGTTATTTAAAGTAGTCAGCAGATTGTCAGGGGGATGACAGGGGATACCCAGCCTGACCATAGTTAGCCAAAATAGGTTGTCGATGCTCAGGGGTGGGTCAGGCGAGTCTCTCAACCACCAGTGATTTTGATTGTAATCAAACTATGTTCTTCTTTTGTTATTATAATAATGAATAGGTTTTAGTTTTGTTTAATGGAAACCTGCGTGTTCTAAGTAATTTTCTCTCTCTCGCCCGCGAGAATTACACCTCCCTTTTTCTTAGTGTCTCGTGTCAATTTGGAGCTAGCATTCCTGCTAGGTAACGCCTTCGAAAAATTTTCGGAGGTCAAGGAAATTAAGTTACCTCCGAATTTTTTTCTGCTGTTAACTACGGGCACTTAAAGTGAAGCTACCTGAATTCCAAAAGGAAGTTTCCTATTTTCTGGTATGTTTTTTGTAAATTTCTCTTTGCAGGTTTATTGTTCTTATATTTATTTGATTGATATTTCTTTTTTTTTTCTAAAAGAGTCTTCGAAACGTCAGAATTTTTCGGGGTTTTTCGGAATTTTTTGGTATTTTCAGGTGACACCCGGTATATCGAGAGTAGTCTGGTAGGTCGTAAGAAAGGCCGATCACATTGGGAAAAATTTTCCTCTTTTTGGACAATCTTGAACTTTTTTTTGTTAATCACGGCACAGCCTACCATTGAACAATGGATTTTTACGACTCAGGGGAGGGGGAAGCAAGGGGAGAAGCAAGTCGGGAGGACCCCGATTTATTGAAGGACCCGGAATTTAGTGAAACACCGGACGCCGTAGAGGCTAAATCAGAAAGGTCGGTAGAGATACAGGATGGTCAATCTAGGGCCAACCTTCGCGCAGTGATGGCGCAGTTGCCAGGTTGGACAAATGACCTAACCGGGGAGGTCTTGAGGGCCATTTTAAGAAAACTTAATCTTAATACGAATAGGATAGATGAGGTCCTGCGCGAGCGTATGGGGTGGTATTTCGCGCGTCAGGCGGATAACAAGGTGGCATCCTGGTACGCAAAGGATGAGGTCCCAGAATTGGGTTTCAGCAGTCGTTTACCATGTTAGAAACTACCCCTCATGGGCACCGACATTGGCCAGGGATGGGGGGTGACTAAGGTTTAAGGGGTGCGTTATCACCAACCTACACCCCTGTTCAGAGCAGACACATGTGGAGGCGATGAGGGGGCCATGATACCAACTACTAGGGCAACGACACCGGTTAGTCAGAGCATGGGTCCAGCGGTCTAGGAGACTTCAGTTTCGCGAATGTTGACACTAGGCCTCGCGGAATTAAGACTAGGGCTAGTTGTACGGACGAGCACCAGGACACAACCCCAAAGTTAGGCTACCAGGTTTCCGGAGACTATGCGATACCGCGGAAGGAGCAAGAAGCAATGAGGAGGCCTGAGGGCCATAGTGAGGCTCAGGGCCTACAGACACGAAACCGGGAAAACAAAGCGTCGTTACCGCTGAGCCATAGCATTATGAGCCCATGGGTAAGCGGACCTACGGGTCAGGCGACGTACTACCCACCAACCGTGAGCACCCTAACGTCAGCTCCTTTACTAACGACCTCGCAGCAAATTTTTACCACCGCGGTTATTAGGGAGACGCTTCGGCAGAAAAACCGGTATAGCTGGAGCCAAAAAGCCCCACTTAATATAACGACTCAGCACCGCGAAATCGAAAACTGGGACCGCACCATAGAAACAGAGGGTTACCGGTACCCAGGGGATTATTACGAGCCTGGTACGCGAGAATATGCTGCAAATGATCACTGCGAGCAAAGGCCATAGGAAAGTGAAGGGCACTAAACGGTCCGGACCACCGAGCACTACCCAGCGTCGCGCCTCTTCTCACAGATGAACCCGACTTTAGCAATAGGAGAAAAGCTTGGGCATAATAGACAATGGACAATTATGGGTGGATTTGATAAGTATGAAAGGTATGAGCCCCCAAATTTCTCAGAGCCTAGGAAAGCAGAGAGTAGGCCGTGCGATAGAGGGTATGGGGGCGTGAGTCCCCAAAACCATACCAAAGCGCGAAAATTAGCTAAGCCCAAGATACAAGGTATGTCCGAACAGGCGGACAGGGCCAACATGAGCCATATCGGGAGCCATGGCAGCAGAATAGGGAACAAAATCGCGAGATGTAGAACAGATACCCCCACGAATGGGATGAAAGACCGGTACATAGGGGCTATGCGCAGCAAGACGCGCTTGAGTGGAGAGGTCCGTATGAATTTGAACCGGAAGGCACTAAGAGCCGCGGATATGCTCAGGGATGGGGGCAAGGTTCATGCGACTCATCGGCAAACCAAGAGACGTGACAAGAATCGTAGAGAGGTGGAAGGTCAGCTTCAACGGACAAAAGGGCTCAATTTGGACAACTTCTTGTGGAGGGTCGAAGAGGGCAGATCCACCTCTTTCCTCACGGACGAGGAGCTGTTAGTGGCTATGCCCTTCCTGTTAAAGGACATTGCGTGACACTGGTTCCGTCAGAATAGACTAAGGTGGAACACGTGGGACCAGTGCAAGCGGCATTCTCAGGCCCATTTTGTGGATACTTTCTACCAGGAAAGGCTGGAAGGACAGATCCTCTCTCGCAGGCAAGGCCAAGATGAACCAGTAGCGGACTACCTAATCTGCATGTTTGGCATATGCCAGCGCTCTACCAGACCGATGTATTTCGAGATCCAAATGAATAGGGTATACGTGAATCTTAGATCCGATTTTAGGAGGGCTATTATGCGTTACGAATTTACGGACTATAAAGACCTGGCTGTACTGGCGGCGGAATATGAACGTGTAACATCCACGTTAGGCGAGGATCTTGCTCTACCGCCCGCAGAAAAGTCCCTTATTCCTGAATACGTTTACAAAGGGAAGGGGCCTCCGGCTGAAAAGAACAGCTCTGTGGACGCTGACGCTTTTCGCAGTTATTAGAAACGAGAATCGTGGATCAGGTACGAACTCGCATAGAGAAGAGCCCACGTGCATGTCAAAGTCATCTGTGGGGAAGTCGGTCCAACCTACGAAAGGGAGCTTAGAGTCATCCACCCCGAAAAAACAGTGGGATGTTTCTGAGTTCGAGTGTTGGAAATGCCGACAAAAGAGTGAATTCCAAATGGGTTGTCCTAAAAGTTGTAGGTGCAATTATTGTCGCCGTTGTGGCAAAGAGGAAGTGAATACGAAAGAATGTGATCTTTTCGGCAACTGTTCGGAAAACCGAAAAAGGTAGAAGGCGTAAGGGTCAACCCTTCATTCTCCAGTCCCGAATTGAACCGTCAGGACGACCGGTGCCTACCGGAAGAGGACTGGCTGGAGTTAGCGGAGCCGGCAGTAGTGGGAATAGCCCCGAATACGAACCCAACTCCCTGAGAACCTCTGTCGACTTCGGCGAACCAGGCCTCGGTAACGCGTACGGTAGAAATCGAGGATACCATCGTTCTTAATACGAGAACGAGAATTAGGGAAAAAACGAAATACTGGAAAGAGAATCAGGTGACGCTGGCCCTGCTCAAATCGAATGAGCCCCCGACTGCATCACTAGATAAAGGTTCTTCGTCACCGTGACGATTAGAAATTAAGGAGCCTCCTAGGGAGGACAGAGTGCTTACCTTGCGTGTCTCTACGACTGCCCGAGTTGGTAATACCCCTAAGGTCCATGCTATAATCGATGGCAGTGCATCCCGAACAGTCATGTGAGATATTGGCTTGTTCATCGCAGAGAGGTATCAATCGACCCTGCATACGGCACGAAATAAGGCAATTATGACTGCAGACGGTACGGTTAAACAAGTCCAAGCCACGTGTTGCCTCCCTATTGAGGTCGACCGTGTTTCGTGAATGATGAAGATCCATATTGTCCCAAACATGGGCGAAGAAGTATTCTTGGGTATGGACTTCATCCACACGTTCGGAATCGTACACGATGGGATCAAACGAAATTGGTATATGTCGGACTACCCGGGATTAATCCACCACTATACCGAGGAAGGTGCCGAGTTAGAAGTGGAGAGAAGGGATGAAAACCCGGCAACATTAGACCAGTGTTGCGGCCTCAGGGAAATTACAGCTGAGGATCGACAAGAACTGGACACGTAAGTTGCCAGGTTTATTGGGGCCCCTCCTGAGGTACTTCCGGCCACCAACCGAATTACTCACAGAATAGACTCGGGGGGGGGGGGGGCACCTACCGATAAAACAGAGATATTTTCAAGTGTCCCCGAAGGTATTGAAAAATATGCAAGATGAGTTGAACCGAATGATAGCCGAAGGCATTGTTGAGCCATTGAAGAGCAAATAGTCCAGTCCGGTAGTAATGGCCCGAAAGGCAGACGGGACATATAGGTTTTGTGTGGATTACTGTAGGGTCAACAAGGTCGCCAAGAAAGACGCGTACCCCTTGCCTAAAATGGATATGATCCTTGAGCAACTTTGCGCTGAAAAGTACATAGCGACCCTAGATTTGAAGTGGAGGTACCACCAGATTCCGATGGCCGAAGATAGTAGGGAGTACACAGCGTTTACAGTCCCTGGAATGAGGCTCTTTCAGTTCACAAGGATGCCTTTTGGACTGTCAGGGGCCCCTGCGACATTCCAGCGAATAGTAGACTCCCTTATAGGGTCGGACATATAATCTAACGTCTACGCGTGCCTCGACGACATAGTCATCGTTAATGGGACATTTAAGGACCATCAGGAATGGGTAACTCGAGTCATAGACCGCTTACATCAAAAATTTATTTTTTGCCGCCATTTTGAAATTTAGCATTTTAGTAGTTTATTTATTTCGAGGAACACCAAAAATATGAAACAAAAGAAAAAGTAATTCTGAAAAAATTTGAGATGATAGTACACATGTTAAAGATAATCTAAGCAAAATTTAGTGAACAGAACTGCAAATAGTGATTACCTTCGGAACAAACATAACATGAATATACACTAATAAGGGAACGAAAATTGTAAATTTTCTATTCTTTTCTTCAACCAAAAGATATTTTCATTTTCTTTAAGAAAACGAAACGTATTGCCAGAAGTTTTAATTTACATTATCTTTCATTAACTTTGTTATTGTTGCTAAAACAGCTTATAAATTTTCACTTTGTCAATAATATATTTGTTTTAAAAACGAAACGCAAATATAGAACATTTATTTTTGTTTGATATCAAGTTAAACTAACCGAAATAGAAGTTCTCTCAACAGCTCTTGATAATTTTCAAACTTTGACTATAAATTCTAAAGATTTTTCTATGTATTTACGTTTATCTCTAGTTCCTCGTACTGTTTTTCAGCACTCGGATCCTTGAAAGTTTTTAAATGAACGTGTATGATTTCGCATTGGAAATAAACGAAGGTACATAAGAAGGTTATTTAATTCAAGTAATATTACTAATTGAAAACATAACATAATTTAATTTCATCGAAAGAACATAAAAATTATTACTTATGATTATAAAAAGACTACGTGGGATGGAAGTGTCTTTTCAGTTTTACGTCTAAAAGAAACCAACGGATGGGGTCAATCAAAACATATATCACTAACGACTGGAGACCACTGCAACGTTTTATTAAAAACAATATTGAATACAAATTAGTGTTGCGTTTTGAGTCTAGCCTAATCTCACCATAAGACCTTACTTTTTAAAAATAAAATTTTTTTGTATAAAAACAATTTTATAATGCATTTATGTTAACACTTAAAACACTTAGAGTTATTTAAAATTAAAAAAAAAAACGTTAAAGAATTTTACCCAATCAACTCCTACGCTTGATTGAGAACATCTAGTCGTAACTTTTTTCATCCAATTATAAAAACTTATTTGTTTATAAAATATAAGAAATAAACTAACTAATCGAAATCGATTTCACAATTAAATGTTCAAGTGTACACAAAATCTTGACTAGATGCTCACATCTTGAGACTGAAATTTGTCTGCTTCTTATTTGCATTTCAGAAATCATAGGCTCAGCAGCCAATAGGTAAAAATAGGTATAAACATGTGTGTGTGTGTGTGACTATATCACATCTGGCAGGAATTTTACCGCCAAGGTTCGAAAGTTCGCCCGCGAACTGCGAACCCGTTATCACACACTTGACAAGTCAAAGCTGCTGACCATCAGGCAGCATATTGTTGAGAGAATACGGATACTATCTGACGCTAAGAGAAGTCTAGAGCGGAGGGAGAGGTGGTTCAGAGAAAATCAACAGTTTCTCTCTGACCCATCTCGACTCTTCCACGACCTTCCAGTTACTGTCGAATACCCACCCAAACCAGAGGAGGTCGAAGTCTTTTGGAGAGAAGTTTACGACGTTCAGTATAGACTGGACGAAGATTCAGCAAATATAAATAGCTTCAAGCAGTTATATGTTGCCCTCATAACTCCTGATAAAGAATGCCCACGCATTACTACCGAGGAGGTGAAAAAAGTATTAAGAGGGATGAAGAACTATTCCGCACCGGGACCAGATTGTATCAAAACCTTCTGGTGGAAGAAGTTTCCTTCAACCCATCAGCATTTGGCCCGTCTTTTCCCCTCATATTTGAAGTCGGAAGAGCCGATTCCAGAGTGGTTGGTGGAAGGGCGCACAATACTTCTGCCGAAAATAGGCAACTTAGCTGACCCGAAGAATTACAGGCCAATAACTTGTGTGAACACACTTTATAAGATATTCACAGCTATCCTAAATGATAGGATTGTTCGGGCAATTGAACCTGTGTGGCAAGAAATGTATGGACAACGAGGCTCAAAAAAAGGCGTAGCCGGATGTCGGGAGAACCTGCTCATCGATAGATGTGTCTGCAAAGATGCATCATTCTACCAGCGTGACCTATCGATGGCCTGGATTGATTATCGGAAAGCTTTCGATTCAACCTCCCATAGACTTATCATCTGTCTTTTGGAAACCTTAAAGGTTCATCCGCAAATAGTTAGGTGCATAAAGAGACTGATGCCGCTTTTGAAAAACCAGATTTACTATCTCATCTGGAAAAAATCATGTGACAACTAACAAGGTCACCTTTCAGAGAGGTGTCTTTCAGGGCGACACCATGAGCCCACTCCTCTTTTGCCTTACATTATTGCCATTATCTCTAGCACTTAGCTATTCCGACGGGTACTTGTGCGGCAAACCTGCCGATCGAAAGTACAAGGTCACTCATGTATTTTACATGGACGATCTTAAGATCCATGCTAAAAACAGAGAGCAACTGCATCTAGCTCTGTGGATTGTCGAACGATATACTAAGGAAATTGGAATGGAATTTGGGTTAGACAAATGCGCCAAGGTTTATTTAAAGCGAGGAAGACTTAATGGCATCCCTGAAGATCCTGAGCTCGTTGATAGAAGCGCCATACGACACATTTGCGCTGGAGAGACTTATACATACCTGGGCGTGTCACAGAGCCG
>NC_046661.1:647319-667007 GCF_010883055.1 Belonocnema kinseyi | reverse complement strand
ACATTAAATGCAGGGCTTCTTTCCACGACAGCTGATATTACGCCTATGCAGGCACCAAAGAGATATTCAGCGACAACTCATGATAAAATTGAGTTGAGTTTTCCGTTAGCTTTTTCGATGTACAAAAGATGCATGGTTGGCGTCGGCTTGCAAGACTTCAGATGCAAAAAGGGAAGGCCTAGTATACATTCGGAAAAATCGACTTGGTCTGTTTTCATTTGTCTTTTGCAATCGTTGCTCACAAATGCAACTGTACTTCGGAGCTTGTTTCAGAAAGTAGGAGCTAAAGAAATGAAAACAACCCAGTGGGCACAACATGCTAGAACGTAATTAGAACATCCTAAAACGTTTCTTGGACATACAAGTCAAAAGACGTCCTTTGAACGTTTTGAAAATTGTCCTAAGTCAGACCGAATAATGTTCTACAAAACGTTTTATGTTCGATATACGTCTTTAAAACGTCTCTGGAACATCGTTTGTTTATGGTACGTTATATGGACTGACTTAGGACATTTTTAAGCCGTTCTAAAGATGTTCTTTAACGCTTGTGCCCACTGTGAAGAGATTTATGCATAAGAGTAACTGGAAAATACTTTCAAAAATCGAACCTGAGTGTCACTAGTTATGTTGCATCACATAAATATATATCAAAACAAAGAAATACTTGCTCTCATCCGAAATGCAAATTGAGAACAACACGTTTTTGTTTGCACTGTGCGAAGCATTACTGTGTCAAATTCTTTTCCAAATTAAATATAAGAAATTCTGTATAAAAATTAGCTACTGAAGCTTGCTAATAATACAAAATAATAGAAAAGGAAAAACAAAACAATAACAAACTCATATCTTCACGCAGTTATGAGTTGAGCACCGTGTCGATCGGCTACGGCAGACAGACGATACGTCTTTCTGTATTTTAAAAATTTGATCCCTGATTAGTTATGTTCAAAGAAAAAATCTGTGCATGCAATTATCTATTCGAATTCGATCAAACTAAGACTTTAATCTGCCATATTGGCTCCGCCATCTCGAATTTTGCAAATCTGACTTCATTTTTGTTATCAGCAACACCGAGAAACTTTACATATAATATTTGGTCCAAATTGGTCAAATTTTAAAAACTTCAACCGTAATCTTTTTCCCGCCTTCTTGAATTTTGCAGATTTGGTCCAAATTGGTTGATTTTTTGAAAATCGCCATTTTGACCTGGTACCATATTGAATAGCCGCCATATTGAATTTAAAATCACTATAAGTCCTATCTTTTAGATAAACACAATACGCCACTAGATCTAGAGAATGAGCAATCTACGTTGATAACTTCTTGTTGAACTCTTCAAAAATTTTAAAGAAAAAGTTTTGTAATTGGCAGTTTTTTTCGCTTTTAACAGCCATTCAAAGAAAATGGCGCCAGATAGGGCACTAATCTAAGGTCACATTCGGAAACAGCATAGAAAATACTACAGGGTATAAAGTTTTGTCAGTATTGAACAACTTTTTCCTAAATAACACAGCAGTTGAAAATTGGAGCAATTCATGCCATTTTGTTAGTTTAAGGGTTAATAAAAACCATTTCTGCAAAACATCTTTTATAATAATTAGGTTCTTGATGTAATGCTTCAATATTGTCCCAATCGATAAAGTTACTTCTACCATTGTGAGATTTAATTAAGTATTTACTAATGACTCTATGGTATTTTGGGTTCAAATTTATACCGTTGACATGTACTTTTTTTAATTCCTAATGGTCGTTTGCTTTATCCAACTCATGCTTTACTACATTGGCATCTTATTCTATATGCTGCGTTACATTGTTCTAGAATTTCTAAACGGTATTTACTAAGAGTGATATTCGTCATTTTAAGTGATGGGTGGCGCCCTAAGTGGCCAGAAGAACAGAATCAAATCTAGTTTCGGATATTCTAACATTTGTGGATGATGGATGTCGGAGACTCGAAGAGGGTGAAAACATTGCTAATTCAGATCATATTTAATATTGTGGAATTATTGCAAAAACTGAAAATAGGTGATACATAATGTTTCTTTATGTAAAAACCAAAGATTTGCACAGGAGTCTTCCTCATGATGTGAAAGTTGTTATAGCTGAAGAAAAACTAAAAATGGTGATAGTTCGAAAATTCATGGCAATGTTTGTTTTTTCATGTTGATACTCTTAATCCACTGCATACAAATATTTTGTATATTAGGTAATTTGTGTAAAATAACAACAGTGTCCGATTATTTGCTTTTACAGTCAACTACGCTATACTTTTATAATCTTTTTCTTCAATATTTCACATCCATTTTACCACCATTTTTCTCAAAATAAACAACTAATTAATTCTGCAATGTTTTAAATCCGTTGTTTTGATACTGCATTTGATTCTGTTGTTCTGGTCACAAAGGGCGCAACCCATCGCTTAACATGATGAATATTTGTCAAGTTCAGAGTCAAAGCAGAATACTGTTTTCATTTTGTAATCATTTAATAAACATTAAATACTGTCTGAGATGTCTCTACTGATGTTCATAGAAATAATTCACACATATGTTGTATCTGCTATTATCTATTGCTATTTCCATTAGTTTCAGTTCTACAATGCCTTGCCATATTATTAGGGCCAAAGCTAAAAAATGACAATTTTCACATTATTTTTGTCATTTATTGTAAGTACTTTGAGCGTTCTTGTATTTTTAAACTCATATATCGCAAGAATCGCTAGATTCACCAGATTTTCCAGTCGAATTACAGTACAAGTCCGATAACTTTTCAACTTCGGGGCTGTAGAGGCGGAAAATTCCAGGAAATGCGGACTTATCGGTAGAAAAATGTCACCGTTCTCGACTGACCGGGAAAATCTCAAGATATGAGTCCCATCTAGAACGTATGGAACTTCATGAAACAAAAATCATTAAGCACGATCCTACGATCAAATAAAAGCTAATTCGGATACTCAGTCACATTTGGAAACATTGCCGAAATATAAAGAGAAAAGTTGAAAACTGTTTAAGTAGTATTCCTCGTCGTAATAAAGATATATTATCTGCTAAAGGTTGCTATACGCAATATATTATGCATGATAAATTTTATTCAAAAAATAATTATCTACATTGAACTCAAGCATTTTTACAATAAAAAACGACTTTCAAATAGAATCATAATTCCGTAGGATCGTGCTAACTGACTTTTGTTTCACGAAGTTCCAAATGTTCTAGATGGGATTCATATATTGAGATTTTTCCGGTCAGTCAAGAATGGTGACTTTTTTTTACCCAAAAATGTGCTAATTCGTCTGTCGTATCTGGCAGAAAAAGCGAACTAGGTGTTTAAAAATATAAGAACGCTCAAAGTACATATTTAAAGTGTGATACGATTCGCTTTAAATTGCGTAATTCGAAAAACTTTTCATCACAAAATTTTACATTCTAGATTTTTGTTTTCAATCCTTAATTTTTAATTTAAACAATTGCGAAATGCAGACTTAAAAACATGAACAATGAGAAATAAGGTACGTTTAAAAGTTGAGACTTTTGGATAAAAAATTTATCATTTAACATTTATTATTTATTATAATGTTTAGAAGTTGTGGCTAAATTTAAAAAATAATTTGAAGTTCGTACATTTTTTAAATAAATCCTGATTTCTCAAAATTTATAAATAAAATTTTGAACCTTTTCAAGCATGTTTTAACTATTTGAAATAAAAATAATTCAAATTCTAATTTAAGAAGTGTTCAGTTAAAAAAATTTAATTTTTTAATCTTGAATGTTTTCAGCTTCAAATTGCTTAAAATAATAAAATTAAGAAAGTTTTTAATTTCATTGACTGATTCTTCAATTTAGAGCATTAAAAATAATAAATACGTGGATTTTATACGTGTAAAATATTGAGCATTGAAATACAAAATTTTTTTATTAAAAAACTTTTAAACTTCAATTTAAAAAGTTTAGGGTTTAAGAATTTCACTCTAAGTACTTTAGTTTGTAGTTTATTTTTCAGTGCTTCAAATAGAAAAATGTTTAGCCTTAGTATTCGAACTTTTTAATTTTGTTGACCGTGAGAAACGTGTTTGAACCGAGAAAAAACCGGGAATTGTTCTCTTTGATTAAAATGGCTAACCTGATATATGAACGTACCTACTTAAAAATCAGTAATTCTATCAAGTTTCATCTGTAAACACAAATATTTTCACGTTCATTAAGTCATTATAAAACCAAAATGGCAAAAATACAACATTTTTTCAAGACGAAAACCCGGCAGAAATTATTCATACGGCCCTCATTGTTTATGGTTCGACGAGTCTCGAGATAGTACGAAGGAGATAAAGGGTACCCCAGAAACGGCTTCTATAGCGGGACTGAAATATATATTATTTTACTGGCTTAACATTGATCTTTTGTTGATTGAGGATTCTACTATTTTTTAGGATGTTTTAATTAATTTGAATGTTTTTGATTTAAAATAAAATAATTTTTGGAAACAAATATCAACTATACCCCGAGAAAAAAGTACTCTTGAATAAAAAGTGCCGGCGCTTTTGAATTCGGCATTATTCATACAATAGTTTATGACAATAGTTCAATAAATTTTGCTTCAAGTGAAATAATTCAAGTTGTTAAATAAAAAATACTGTACTAATATCGCTAAAAAAAGTATAATATCGTTCCAAAATAGGAAGCATAGGGTTTGTCTATCGAAAATTAATATAGTGGTTTTCAGTCGGCATAAGTAATATTTTTGTTTGAACAAATGGAAAGGATTTTGCATAAACTCTCATAAAAATAGCGAGAATTTAAAATTAACTATATCAAAGTTGACAAGCGAAGTTAAAACGATAGTAATACATTTTATTCGAAAGAGTGAAAACATCTTTTGAAGTAGCCATACAAAGCATATAAGAATCTCAAACGACTACATGAAAAATAACTCAATCCGTCAAAAGATTGAGCCTTCAGAACGAGGGACTAAATACACAAATTAAATTCAATTATATGGAAAATTAAGAATATTGATTTCATAGTCTGCTATGCGCCTCAACTTTCTCTTAACTTAATATTGACAATTATAATTTCTAAAATACGTTTTCGAAATTATGATATTCACTATTTTTCTTATTCAAATTATTTTTCGAAAACTAAGCAAAAAGAATATAATTTTTTTAATGGTGTTAATTCTTGAAATGGAGATTATATAAACGAAGGTTCTAGTAGTGGCCAAGCGATGTTAGTGCGTTATGATATCATAAAAAGCTCCGGAACCTGCTTGTACGTTATCATATTGCGCTTAATTTCAATACAGAGGTTTTGCGATATCATTGTGCAATATCTTTTTCTCCGTGTACTTTGTCCTTTTCTTGTTTTAAATACTCGAATGTTAATATTAAACTTCGCAACTTTAATACGGATAACTGTAATGAAACCTCGGCCTTACCCATTTTGGAACGATATTATACTAAATTCTAATTTTTTTTTCATTTATTTTAATAAAAGGTCTTTCAGTGTATATATTGAAAGATGTACGATGATATGAAACTAAAGTAAATACAGTAAAGAAAAATAAATGTAGATTTATTTCAAGATTTGTTTTTATTCAAAACGGTAAAAATAGTTTTCAATCAACAAAGTATCTTTATAATTTATAGAAAAAAATTATATCAGAGAAACGAAGATACTTTCGATTTGATAGTATATACTATAGCCACAAATAATGGCACTTTGGAGTACGGTTAAAAACATACAATATCAGATCTACAGCATCTGTGATAAAAACGAAGAAAAATGAATTCCGAGTTATCTGCATATTCTACTATCAGATTAAGATATGCATTTCTTTCTAAGGTGAAAATTTTTGATGACAAGAAAAATCTTGTTGTTTGAAACAAATGTATATGTTTTACAAAATTAGTTGGAAATCTGTAGAAAAAACATTAAAACATGTTTCTAGCCCACGTGATAGATGTATTGAAATTTAAATTTAGCAATTTGTCAGAGGTCAACCGAAAAATCTCAAAAAATGAAATTCCCAAAATTTTGAAATTGTCAAAATATAAAAATTTCGAATGGAAAAATTCCTGAATAATTGAATTTTTGAAAGTTGTTAATATGACCATATTCAAAAAATCCCGAAGAAGAAAATTTCCCACAGGAAATTGCCTTATAATAAAATATCCAATCCAGAAAATTTCAGTATTTAAACAATTAAAAAAATTATTTTTGATTAATATTATTTATTTATTTTAAGTGAAATAAACAAATATTTTTTTAATATTTAAAAATGTATAAAATAATTTTTTGAATTAAAAATTTTTACAATTATTGTTATTTGAAATTCAAGAAATAATTTTCATATACTTTAAACATTGATAAAAATTTCTTTCTTTGTAATTTCATAATTCGGAAATTTTTGTCGGCGATTTTATTATTCTAGAATTTTACAGTGACGAAAATTTAAATTTGAGGAATTATAATAATTATTCATTTGTCTCATTTGTTAGTATAAATTAAATTATTAAACATATAAAATTATTTGTAAAAAATGCAAAAATTGACAATAAAGGGTTTTTCAATAGGCACGCTACAAAAGTAGACCGATAGTGACAGCAAACGACGCAATTTTTTTCCCGCTCTTTTGACATTTCTCTTCAGTAAAGTTTGCCATTTCATCATGGAAAGATCTACGATGCAACAACGAGTCGAAATTATTAAAATTTACTACCGAAATTCGGATTCAGTGGCCTCAACTTTAAGAGCACTACGTCCAATTTATAGTCGTCATAATCGTCCTGCCAGATCAACAATTGAGCGTCTAGTGTAAACATTTGAATCCACGGGTACAATGCAAAATGTTCCCGTGCCAGTGAGACGAAGAAGTTCCCGTAGTGTCGAGAATATTGCTGCCGCTAGCGCATGAATTGAGGAAGACCCATATCAGTCTCTCAAACGTCGTTCTCAAACGTTGGACTTATTTGTGACGTCGTTGTGGCGTATTATGCGAAAAGATCTTGGCCTGCATCCTTACAAGTTCAAATTCACGCAAGAACTGAAGCCGCTTGACCACCAGAAGCGACGTATGTTCGTGCATTGGGCTGAGCAACAACTTGAAAATGATCCGGATTTTTATCAAAAAATCATCTTCAGCGATGAGGCTCATTTCTGGCTGAATGGCTTCGTCAATAAGCAAAATATGCATTATTGGTCAGACAGCAATCCACACGAACTCCATGAATCCCCGAATTGGATGATATGGACTTGGAAAATATGTGGTTTCAACAGGATGGCGCCATAAGCCACACAGCAAATGTCACAATCGATTTATTGAAAACCAAGTTTGGTGAGCGTGATACCTCACGAAATGGCCCAGTCAATTGGCCGCCTCGGTCATGCGATGTGACGCCGTTAGACTATTTCCTGTGGGCCTACGTCAGGTCTATGGTCTATGCCAACAAGCCAGTGACGATTGATGAACTTCGTACGAATATCGAACGTGAAATTGCAGCAGTATCGGCCGAATTATGCTTGAAAGCCGTCGAAAATTCGGTTCAGCGTCTGGACTTCTGCAAGCGTGCCCGTGGTGGCCATGCAAAAGAAATCGAGTTCCATACATAATGACATCGAATGTACTTTCACATGAATAAAGAATTTCATTTATATCCAAAACCGTTTTTCTTTTATTTAAAAAAACTTTTGTAGCGCTCTTATTGAAAACCCCTTTACTTTAAAGAACTATACATATCTGTAATGCTTGGCAAATAATTATATCATAACCACAGTTTAAAAAAATGATTACGGTAAGAATTTTTAGTATCTATTATTAATCAGCAATTATCTTTGACAATTATTAATTTAGTAACAATTTGGTATGTAAATTATTGTTATCGCAAAATGAATTAGCATTTATTGATTCACTATTTACTGCTAATTTAAAAACAGAAAAGTTTTTTTGAATTACCGAGATGCTAGCTTTTAAAATGTCCATTTTTCGAGGAAAAATTTCAAATAACAAACGCCTTAAAAATTTGAAATGAATTTTTCGCAAATATTGATATAAATGTAAATCACTTAAGTTTATTTAAAGGTTTATTTATCGTTATTAACATATGTGAAGGTGATAATCGTCGGAAAATGAGTTGAAACGTGATGTTTTCGGACAACTAACGCAGTAAATTAAGATAAATTACGATTATACAGATACATAGAGCGCTTGGAAAGTTTTGTCCAATGCTGTTTCTAAAAATAATCCTCCAAAAATTCTTCTCATTCCCGCAAGGGAGTCAAAAACGATAGCTAACTCGTCTGCGTACGCAAGAAGCAAAATTTTAATTACGTGATCTAACGATACACCTCTGATACCTTTAGCAAGCAAAAATTCCTCCAAATCCGCGATTAACAAGGTAAAAATCGTAGGAATAAGGACTTTTCCCTGCATAACTCCCTTCGTAATGTTGACCGCTTGGGATACACCTTCATTCCACTTAAATGCTACATCAGCAGCAGTTTGCGACCAATATTTTGGAACTTTCTCTTCATCTATTATTTTGTTAAATAAAGAATTTAGATAGCGTGTGGGATTCCATGGTAAATTAAAAAAATCGTAACCAATACCATGTGGCTCAGGAGCCTTATCACACTTGCATTTCTATAAACTTGAAATAGTTTCATCCAAAGTAATATACGAGTCAAGATAGGGATTTCGTGAATCATTATTCGATAATACTTAGTTTCTAGATCTATACAATCCTTAATTGATAATTTTGGTTCAAAACTATTAACATCGCATATTCTTTAAAAACTTAGAAAGTATCAATTACTTGTGCACCCCAGACATTAATCCAAGTTAAATCAATAATCGATGAGCTTTTTCCCATAAAAAAAGATCAATTGAGCTCGACAATCACCCCTAGTTCTTCCATTCAAAACAAACAAATCATTTTTTTCAAAGCATTCAACCATCAACTTGCCTCTTTTATCTTGTTTATGGTCCAGGCTCGATTTAACGATAAATAATCTCATATTATTACTTAAAGTTTCTTCCCCTAATTGATTTGAATCTCCAACTTTAGAATTAAAGTCCCCTCCTATTATTACAGGCCAATTTGGATATTTTAAGGAAATATCATAAATCACTTCATCCGTATTATTTAAAATGTTTTCAATATTAGAGCCTGAATTCGAGTATATTGATTCCAATATGATATTGAAAGAAGATTTATTTTGAATCTTGACAAAAATATTTTCATCAGCCACACATATAGCTTCTGTTTTGAAATTACCCGTGTTTGTAATGATGAGCAGACCTCCCTTTGCCCTTCCCATTGTTGATTCCTTCATAACCACACTATACATCACTTGATAGTCCGAGTTTCGATGAGGTTAGATCATTTTGAAGGCGCAGTAAGCCACGTCTCACTAACACATATAAATATACTCAGTAGTAGGATGATTATAGATATCATCCAAATGCTTTAATCTGGTATTCCAGAAAACAACCCTTGTTGATGCTTTTGATAGAGCATCTCTCATGCTCTCGGAACCATCTTGGTCTCTCCTTCTTTTGGGACTTCTTAAAAAAAATTCTTAACTGTTTTATCCCTGTGATTGTGTTTGGGTTACTTATTGTTATCAACATTAGGTACTATGATTTTATAGGAGCGACCCGTTTTCCTGCTAGCTGTAGAGCTTGTCGAATCCATTGACTCACCACCATCAAATTGATATCCATCACCACCTTCAGAGACCTCAGATTTTTTGCATGTTAAACAATTTTGTGTTTGCATTTCGAGTTGGTAAACGTAATTAAAATTAGCCTGGAACCCTGATTCTTTCCAATCCCAATGACCTTATTAATACAATTATTTTTTATATCCATATTAGCTTTCTTAAAAAAAATATTAACTGAATCGAAGAAACGGTTTTTGTTGGATGATCCTTCACGTTATAGAGTAAGATGTTCCTGGCTCTCTCTCTACTTTCTATAAACCCAATTTCTTCCCTCTACAATGCTCACTTTATTTTCTAAAATTACATTCTTTTCTTCTAGGATAATACATTTAAGTTTATAAATCTGGAGTGTTCGCTAAAATTACTCATTTATTACACGAAAATCATTTTATTTGTGATAGTTGCCGTAAGAAATTTTCCCACGAAAAAACTACTTCGGATACATCTTGGGATCACGATTTCAACCTCAACGAAATTCACGAAGATGAATTTTCAATAACAAATTGATATGGATATGCTGCACAACTTTTCTTGAAAATCCTGTTCATGAAAATAACGAAATAATAATATATTTGAAGGAAAATTTCGAAAAATCGGAATTAAGCAAAAAAGACAAATTACAATTTCAATCATTTTCCCGAGCTGCTGGACAATGATAACGCTAAACTTGTGTTTAGTGGTGGGAATATAAAACAATTAGCTACGTCTAATTCTCTACTATTTCCAACTATCAAGCATTGGATAGTCCAGTCGATTTGTAACATTGCATCTAAAGCGTGTAATTTTAATGAATTTCTTAACTGTCCCGATTATGAGAACCTTACATTTCTTCTAAAAAGAGTCTACATTGAACATTTTGCTGAGTATATCAAAATAAAACAATGGTTGAACGCGGATCCAAAAAATTTTAAAACTCCTGTAGCCCCAGTAAATGAATTTATTAACAGCTTAAGCAAATATATAAAACGACTTCTGCGACATTATTTTGTTGCGAAGCAATAAAATATGTATATCAATAGCGTGAAGTTTAATTTATTAGTGGGTCGAATTCTTGTTAACTAGATTTTGCTGAAAACCATACGATTAATTTAAAAGATATTTCTCAAGGTAAGCATTAGTTAAAAACACAAGTGACTGTTCATTCTTTTGTTACATACTACAGAACACCTAAAGGTGAATTAAAACACGCAGGTTACGCTATAATGTTAGATATAAAAGAACACAATACGAAATGCGTGCATCTCTTTTTACGAGAAAAAGCAGGAATTACTGTGAACTTTGTTATATATAATTCAGAGGGTTGAGCGGCACAGTACAAAAATCGAAAGAACTTTGCTAACTTAACACTCCACAAGCATGATTTTGGATGTAAAGCGGAATAGAACTTTCATCCAACTGCACAGGTCGAAGTTCCTTGTGATGGCATTAGTGGCATTCTCAAAAAGAAGGCTGCTAAAACAACCCTTAGCGTCCGTACGACAATCAGTTCACAAATATTATAGAAATTTTCGACTGTGCTAAAGGGTTTTTCAAAGACGTTTATGCCGAATTCTGCAATAACGACGCATACAAAGCAGAAGAAGCACTTTTAAGAGAATGATTGAACAATTGTATTAAAATTGATGGTACACAGCAAATACACCCCGTGATTTCTATTTCTAAGACCAAAATGATGACAAAGCATTTTTCTTATTCTAAGCACTTTAATATAGTACCCGCATTTAAAAACCGGCGTAAAGTACGTAAAGCGTACAAGTTTCGTCGCACTAAATAGTGGGTTGTTTTCTTCCACATTAACTTTTGTATTATGTCGCTGTAGAAAATTACGTTTTATTTATTTTCACAACCACTGGCAGTAAAAAGATGAAACTTTCTAGAATTGTGAAACAAATGTATAGTTTGTTACGAAAAAAAATTAAATGGACGGAAACGTATTTTCAGAAATGCGATTTTAGTTTTCTGATTTTCAAAAAAAAGTGTAAAAATTTTTTTGTTTCAAGACATATTCCATGAAAGTAATTCTAGTTATCACTTGACACGGACTCCACCAGCTAAAGGGATAAGACATGCGACTTGTAAGCGAGCGGTGCATGCGTCCGATTCTCGATGATTGTGTATATTTTTAATAAACTGTTTTTCTCTTTAGTTACAAATAATGAGTCTTCTCTAACCAAAGTCGACAATTAGTTAATTTTAGAATAATGTATAGAGTATAATCAAGAGTCCAATCTCAATAAAAATACGAGATAAAGGAGGTGTGTTTGTCAGAGGTGTTAAGAAAGGTGTAACATCTTTTCGAATTAACAACCATAGCATCGTACTTTAGCATTTAAATCATAATGCTATAGATTTACAGGACATACCGTTTGCTCCAAATTTAACATGCAGTTGACTCTATAATATTTTACTGTTATGTTTATGACATCTTCAATCGAGGCTAATCATTTTTTTTATAATTGAATAATATTTTATTTAAAATAGCACAATAAGAAACAATAGCAAATTCTTCTGAATTTATAGTATATGCATTTGACCGAGCGTGAAAGCACCATTTGATCGTTCAAACCAATATTTCATTGATTCAAAAGTATTTTTTCAGTGTAATAAAATAAAAAACGGCCATTTCATCTGCAGCAACCTAATACATCACAATCTTTCTTTTCAGATATTGATGCAAACGTTTTTCTCGAACACATTGGACAAGAAATTATTACAACAGCTTGTGTGGGTTTGTTGGAACGAGCCTTTATGTGTTTAGGTAACGATCTTACGGCTTTCTTAACGACTCTTGACGGAGTCAACGATGTTGTGCAGCATCAATCAGGCTTAGCATCTGAAGCCGAATTCGTCTGCATTGCAACCTCAGGAGCACTAGAACTTCACTTCACTACCGATCACCCGTCCATTGCCTATCTTCTGGTCGGTAGTCTTAAAGGCATTGCCAGAAAATTTTATAATGATAAAGCTGACGTTTATATATTACCGGACCCTTACAACACCAAATTTTTTAGGTAAGCATAAGGCCATCTACTATTTAGTATTTACTATACACATTGCACACTAGTGTGATCCAAAAAACGCTTTACGAGCTACAAGGCAAGACACCCCCCTGGAATTTTTCATTTTCGGAGAAAGAAAATCCGTAATATTTTTTCGAAATTCGAATATCAACACGTGCTACTGGGCACTTCAAAATTCCATTTACTTAACATATAGAAATTTGGAATTTTCGAAACATTGAGCTGATGTTCCAGGGTTTCATCATAACGTCCCAAGTTCTTTAGGAATTTAAGAGGAGTCTACAAAATAAAACCATACTAATAACTTTTATTTTCAACCAAATATGACCGTAGTCTTTTTTATTAAAATAATTCCTAATGGTCAATTTGAATATGTACAATTATGTTTCTGACTGTATAGTGTATAAAAAGAATAAATTAACCGCTTTTAAATTGTTTAAACAAATCTAAATTGTTTATATAATTACTTTTCCAAAAATACATTAAAAATCGCAATTAATTTTACCTCTTATATTATATTTCGGTTTTTTAGTTATCGAAAAATAACTGCTTGGGAAAATAAAAATTGCTTAAAGAAGTTGCAATTTGTTAAACATTAGAAGAAATGTATCAAAATTCTGCAACTATTCAACAAAAAGTAGCATAGGATACTAATTTGAAAAAACTGGAGATTTCTGGATCAATTTTTAGAAATTTTAAAAAGAAAAAATAATTAATTGTTTAAATAATTACATAATGGTTTTAGAAAATTTCACTGCTCAAAACAATGACAAAATATTACATTTCAATCAGAAAATACGATTATTTTTTACATTTTTGGGAAACAAATAATTGTTGAAATAATTCAAATTTGTTTGAAAAATTAAAAAAATTTTAAACTGTTATGGTAAATATTCAAATTGTCCGTTAGTAATTATTTGCATGGAAAAGACGACGGAAATGACTAAAAAGCAACAAAAACGTTATCTGGGAGGGTGGTGATGGGTTGGAAATAATAATTGGGGGTTAGATTCGATGATTCAATTAGCATTCTAGTTGGATTCAAACATCGGTCTGATTCCAAATTTTGTTTTTTTTTGTCGACAATTTTCAGTAAAAATCAAACTTGATCCAGGAGCAATCACACTTTCGACGAAATATTATATTCACAATACTCACAATATCCTAAAACCGACTTCTTGTCAGGACGTACTGTAGTTTTCCTTTACATACGGTCGGGTGTCTGAAGAAAAGTGACTCTCTTCTGGCCCAGCTCTTACTCGAGATTTCGGTGAAGCTATTGCGCATGGCCCAAACGGAGGTCTTAAAACCCCATGTCCGACACTCGAGCCACGGGACAGTCAGAGACCTGACGCATCGTCAAAATTCAAAAACTTTTGAATTTTTAAGGACCTCAAAATGAGTACTCTCATCTTGAAGTCTACGGGTATGTTCGTACATAAATTATTGAATTCCCTCAAGTCTTAGTCAAATTCCTGTCGCAGTCTTAATATTCGAATTTCTAACAAAAATACGGATCTTGTACACAGTTTACAGCTACAACTAACTGCAGTAACGATCCAATATTTGAAAACCTTCAGTTAATCTGCAGTGAACAAGAACGAATAAGATAAACTTGTTAAGGTACTGCGATATACGTATCTATAAATCCAATAAACAAAAAAACACTCTAGTATTTACGAAGTATTTACTAAGTAAATACTTGAGAATTCAAGAATCATATCTTAATTGTTTTCTCACATCTAAAATAAATATTAATTGCAGATATCGCATAACACCAGAACGCTACAGCGAGAATTTAGACGTGGATGACGATTTGGATGTTGTATCGCCCTATTTCCGTCCACTCTCGAACGAAGCGACGGATTTACGGATGGATGTTGCAGTTTTTTGTAAGGCTTTTCCATGGCACTTCGTTGTAGATCGACAACTCGAACTGGTTCAACTTGGTGTTGGATTCATGCGAATTTTCGGACACCATCTCAATAGACTTGGCAAGGAAATATCAAATTTTTTTGCCTTCACGAGACCCAGAGGTGTTACACTTACCTTTCACGAAATCCTCAAAAGGGCTAACACACCCTTCGTACTCGCACTGCAGAAGCCAACAAAAGCTGAGAAGTTCCAAGCAGAGGTTCGTGTATATTAAATTACTTCTCCTTTATTCATTATCTATTATATCCCTTCAGTCAGTCTTCAACCAAAAATTGTTATTACTATCCGCCTTACTTTTTAAATCCTCTGATTTATCCTCCTGATATATGCTCCCATGTTTCCTGTTCCTATTTACAGTTCGGTACTTTCTGTTCTCGGTTTCTCAATTTATCTCTTTTTTTCAATCGTTTCCTAATATAAATCATTTGATTCTCGTCCATTTCCACTCTTACCATTCTATTTATAAATCCTTTATACCACTTTTCTCGATTTGACTTATGAATCATTCTTTATTTCTTTGTGAATTGTATTTCCCTATCTATATTCTCTATTTTTTCTTCTGGCCATGGCTATATCATTCCTAACACCTCTCATTTCTTTAAATTTCTGATAAATACCGTATTCTTTCCTTCCAAACCTGCTACATTCCAGTAGTATATTCCCCATTCTTCCCTTTTTTCATTCGTCGTCTCTTTTTGCTTTTTACTATTTCTTATTTTCGTCTCATCCGTTCCTATCTCTCCTAGTTTCTTACCACCTTACTTATTACTAACTCTTCATTTCCTTTATCCAAATCCTAACTTACAATTTCTAAATGTATTCTCTCATACTTAAGGGAATTTATTAGAGTTGGAAAATGGGATTCCATTTTACAGGAGCAATTTTGAATTTTATTTTTTGCATACGGCATCTAAATATTATCCTATTTTTCTGAACAGCTGCGGTTTTAAACAAAAATATTTATATTTTGTTTAATAATCGAAAACAGAGAGAAAAATAGAAAAAAATTGTAGTGAAACTGAGTGTCAGCTGTGTGTGTATTTTCGTAAAACTCTCATCGACCCTCGTGAAACTCACGATGCAGGCACCCTGTGGCCCATCGTATTTGAAGCACCTTAAATGTTTTGGAGGAATCCAAGTTTGAAAAAATCGCTACTTTAAATTTACCGATGCGAATTTTTTAAAAAATTGCTCACTGTTAATTTTTTATGAAAATAGTGATTGCAAATCTTTCTCACAACAACTTGAAGCAGTTATAGTGAAAAAATTCTTTTCCTCTAGCACCTCCATAACGAAATTTAAATATTTCCTTTATGCCATAATTTTGGGCTTTTTTGGGCACCGATGCCGATTTTTGGGCTCCCGATCCTAAACGTCATAACACGTACGAAACTGTTCTCGCTCAACTTATAACTTTTGCGTGTACATGGCTTCCCGTATATTCGCCTATAGCAGTGAAGCGTGTCGTGTCTCGTTTCGACTGAGTTGCCACGAGCCGAGTCTCTCCGAGCTGTCGCGAGTTTATCCGACCGCTCCCTTCTGTTTACGTGCCTTCTTAAATCGGAATATGACGCGAAAACTCAGCTCTTTCCATCTCGCGATTGACATTTCCGTTTTCCGGGCACAGTAAATTTATAAATATAATATGCGGCAAACTCGTTAGGGCGCCAGTTAAAACGAAGATTCTAATTACTTCATTTTGTTAAAATTTTCTTTAATTAAAATTGTTTTCCCCTGGACTTTTAATTTATTTTATTTCAGTGCCAGGCAGGTCTCGACTTCCCGCCATGAGAAAAATTGCTCACTAAACAAAAATTATACCTAGAAAAAAAAAAGTAACACCAAAAACAAAACAAAAACGTTTAAATTTCTCCCTAGGCTAGACTGTTCCGGCAGAGCGTCGCGGGTAACTGTAAATGTTACCTAAAAGACACCTGAGAGGTCACTAAAATAAAACGAAACAGTGTATGTACTTTACGAATATATAATAAGGGCATTTGAATAAGTAAATAAAAGAATATTAATCATATGTACATATAAGTAGCGGCAAAAAGGAACCTCCCCAGAACTCCACATTTTACATTTCTGGAATTACCCAAGAGAATTAGTAAAACCGTCACTGTTATCGCGCCTGATTGGCAATTTAACACAGACACACAAAATATAAGCTCGTTCACCTAGTTTAAGAGATATAAGCCCTGGTGGACCGTAGGAACCGAATGGAGCCTCTACAAAGTACCCGTAAAGACCCCATTGGGTTCCTATTCGGTTCCTTTTTAAAAAACTCGAAAAACAGCAAAATCAACTTTTAAATTGTTGAAATTCGGATTCTACATTAAAATTCCCTATAGAAGGTCACGGAATATTTGTAATAGTTTTTTTTTGCAACGGTAAAAAGTTTTAACAAATATAAGACGTATAACGCCTGTTGAGTGCTACATTCGGTTCCTTCGGTCTGCCAGGGCTAGGATAAATGCTATTTCCGCCCTAGAGCGATAAACAATTAAATTTCTCCGCGCCTGCGGAATTTAATGGGAGAATCTAAAATAAAACACTTTCAAACGTAATAAAACAAATAAAATATACAAACTAGTATGCTAGGAAAACACAGGTTTCATATGAGGCTCAACCGAATACTGGCTACCGCTCGCTTCTCCCGGCGGCACGCAGGATGTCCAGATGTATCGTCTGCGCTGTCTCAGTTTCATGGCGAATTGAGGATAGTGGTGCTGCAGAAAATCTAAGGTCGTGAGATTTAAATCGCACTAGGTACAAGACAAAGATATTATAAACGTAGATTCGGTGCGGGCTTAGTTACCCGCCATAAATATAGACGGCGCGTCCGGCGAAAAAAGTCACTTCCCCTCTACCCACCGCTCCCCGTAGAAACCACCCTTCGATATTGTTTGCCAAGAGCCACTTGGAGCGCTGTAAGCAACTCTCGGCACACCTTCGTGGCGCACTGATAGTAAACTTAGCTTGGACAAGAACCATTTGGATTGAAAGTAAATTGCCAATTCAAACATTTTTACATTTATAACTTTGCAAAACTTGGTTGTTTTAATAAATACCACAAATATAAGTCGATGAGTAATTTATATTACGGTTTCATATATTTTCCACTAATTCCAAAATTCTTAATTATAATTTTGATTCTATATATTGTCTATATATAGTTCTTTAATATTATTTAGTTTTTATTTTTATTTTTGTGGTCTGCAATTTCTACGAACTTTTTTCTAACGTTTTTATAAAAATATAATTATAAATCCAAGTGATAGGAAAATTGTTCTTTCGATTTTTAGATGTTAAGACGACAGTTCCAAGCCACATTACGTTTCGCATTGGCAAACAAAATTAGACGAATAGAATTTCACTGGCACATTCATAAAAAATACAATATTCCATAAAATATATTATAAAATAAACTTTAAATCATTATAACTGATACAGCTGACTCGAAATATATATATATATATATATATATATATAATTCAAATTATTATTTAAGTTTTTCAGGAGTTTTAAATGCCTCAAAATCTTCAAGATTTTTTTACAATTTTATAAATCTTTTTAAATTTTTGAAATATTTTCGGCACTGTAAACTTCCCGAAATAACAAAGTGCTGAAACCTGAAAATCCCGAATTAAAAGATTCTGAAATAATGAAATTCTGGACAGTTTACAATATTATTGAATTTAAAAATTCCCGAATAATAAAACTCGAGGCCGAATGCTGTCTAATGATAAAATATACAAACTAGAAAATTCCCGAATTGCAGAAATTGAGAAAACAGTTATGTGGTCAATATTATTTATTTATTAAAAATACAATAATCAAATATTTTTATTATAGAAATTTTGTTTAATGTTTCATTTTTTTAAATTATTATTTTAATTTAAAATAACAATAATTGTATAAAAATGTGATACAAGCATAAATTTAAAACACGTGAGCTTCAAATGAAACAAACTTTGCAGGATTCAATGCAGGCTGATTTAACGCGACTTTTATTTTTATTATTTTAAATAATAATTTTATTTTTGCGAGCGTTTTCTGTAATGTGCAAAAATAAAATGGACATTTTCAAACAACTTTTTTTATCCAAAAATACATTTGTTCAATTATTGTTATTTTTAATTCAAAAAATAATTTTTAGAAACATTAAAAAAGTTTTTTCCTCGGTAAAAATATTTTATTATTCTACTAAAAAAAATTTTTAACTAGCTATTTTCTAATTGTTCAAATTAGAGAGTTGTCTAGCCCGAATATTGTATAATTCGGAAATTTTTTGTCGGCAATTCTTAAATTCGGTAAGATTGTAAATTGTCGAGAATTTTCCAATTCTGGACTTTTATATTTCGACAATGCATTGTTGAAATATAAAAGTCCCGAATTGGAAAATTAATGATAAAATTCCCACATCACTGTAAAAATTCCGAAATTATAACATTGCAACTGTAAAATTCGTACATTGAAAAATAACCAATAATAAAATTCACGAAATTATAAAAGTCCCGAAATATATAAGTCAAATTGGAAAATTCGCGAAAAATAAAATAAATAAAATTCCAGACTGTAAGATATTACCGAATTTTAAAAATCCCCAAAGAAAATGCCTGAATCATAAAATATCCGAACTAGAAAATTCCTGAATTTAAACAATTTAAAAAATTGTTTATTAAATATTATTTATTTATTGAAAATACAATAATCGAATATATATTTCTGTATAAAAAATTTGTTTGAAAATGTGCATAGTATTTGAAAAAAACATAAAAATATTTTGCAAAATCGAATTTTTTATTAATAAAAAAAATAATAATAAAAATAAATTTTGATATAAATCGTTGTTGTATTGAATCCTGCAAAGTTTGTTTCAAAAATGTTATTATGCAGGTACGAAGAAAATGTGGGCAGAACATTTTTTTCTTTCAAAGCACACGTGTTTTTTAATGTATTTTTTAATACAATTTTTATAAAATTATTATTCAGGTGCCGGAGATTTTATTTTTTG
>NC_046661.1:644292-647219 GCF_010883055.1 Belonocnema kinseyi | reverse complement strand
ATTATAATCGTAACATTCCAAGTTTAAATTTGTCACTCTGAAATTGTGACAATTCATTTTCAAATTGTTTACTATTGAAAATTGTTTTTTTTTTTTATTTCCGAACCAAATAGGTTAAAAGTGTAATATTTTATACTGAAATAATACTTCAAAAAGATTTTGAAATTAAATAAATGCGTTCATTTAAGAAGCCATTAATTCGAACTTTACACTTATGTCACTACTAAGGCTTTACAATTAAATTAGTTCAAATTTTAACGTTAAAATATGTAAATTATATCATTTTAAACAGATCTAGAATCACCTTGTAAAATCAATCACTGTTTAGTTTCTAATACTCGAACTGCAGTTGTTGATAATTTCTACATTCTCATGAAAAATGAGAAGGTATTAGTTTTCTATGAAAAATAACTTTTTCGGATTTTATCAAATGTCGACGTTTTGAGCCCCACGAGTCAGAAAAACAAGTTTTTACGTCGGGGTCTGTTTGTCTGTCCGGCGTCGTCGCTGTTGTTGTCTGTATACCGGATAATTTTCGAAAGACTGGTCCGATTGGATTGGGCTTTGACACACTGTTCGAGGAACCAAAAAGAGAGATCGAGTTCGTTAAACAGCTATTTTTGATAAAAATCCAAAAAGTTGAAGCTTTTTCAACTCTTTTTGATAAAATCAAACTTGCCAAAGTTAAAGGATTATCAAAATCCAAAAAACCAAACGAAAATGGACATTTGAAGCAAAAAAAGCTTGATATGGAAAAAAGTCAAGAGGCGAAAAACGCTACTTTTTCAAGGCCCCATGCTTATTTTATCACATTCTCATCCATAATGAGAAGTGTTTTAAGCGAATAATGATTTTCGCGAATTTCATTAAATTTCGACTTTTTGAGGCACCTTGAGTAAAAAAAAAAACAAGTTTTTACATCGGTATCTGTCTGTCTCTCTGGCGTCTACGTCGTCGTTATTGTGGTTATGGTTGTCTGTATATCGGATAACTTTTGAAAGAATAGTCGGATTGGATTGTGGTTTCACACAAAGATTTTTTATTTTAAGAATTGTATGTAATAATTGTACTATTTTTATTTTTATAACAAATATTTTTCTTCAATTGAATATTTGCAATAAAAGTGTTTCGAAGATATTTTTTTTAATTTTTCGGAGAATAAAATTAGTATTTATAGATCGACAAAGGCTTGTGTTCTTTACCAAATTTGGTTTTCGTCTAAATTTTTCCAGTTGTTTTTACTATAGTACAATTTACGTTTGCATCTCGGGCGAAGAAATCCATTCTATTGTTTGACAAATATTCTTTGTAAATCAATATTTTTCACAGAAAATTACCATGAGTGACAGAACGAAATCGGAAACAATAAGAGTTAATTTATTCAGGAACAAGCTTTTTGAACAAAAATGACCTTGAGAGAACCTTTAATACATTTTTCTTAATTTTTACAAAAATCAGGCGTTATTTTCTTTAAAAAAAAGTAATTTGTGGGAGGAGAGCAAATTATCAAATAATAAATAAAACTTGAAGTTGTATGAATTTAATTTGTAACTAAATAATTTGAGAGGTTTCAATTTAAAATTATCGACCACTTTCCATTCAAAAATTCAGGTGAAATATTTAAATAGCTTTAAATTGAAAATTATTCAATATATTCTGAAGACTACAAATTTAAAATGTCTAAATTATTAAGGCTTTAAATATTTGTGAAATTGCTGTTCTGGAGACTAAATAGCACTTCTTCTTTTATTAAGAAATCACAAGCAAAATTGTTTAAAAAAAGTTTTTAAAAGAGTCTTAAGAACCTTAAGAAAGGTCAGAGGTTTTAATAGTTCAATATATGTGATAGAATCTCTTTAAATATGAAATTAGTCTATACTTTTTCATGTTTGAGCTACAATTATTCTATTTTAGAGTTATAAATTACAGTCGTGAAAACCCAATAAAATGTTTTAATTAATTTATATACGAAACAAAAAACCTTTGTATAATTCAATCTAAATGCAGTTGCAAAAATTTAATTTGAAATGAGTTGAATTCAAGGTATAGTTTAAAAAAAAACTGAAAGCAAGGGATCGACTTTCAAAAGAAAATTCAAACAATAAGGCTGTATTCTGAAAATGAAGCAATTTTAACGCTAAAATTCAAGTTCCTAAACTGAAGGCCTAAAAATTTGCAAATTTTACAATTAGAGTTATGTAAATTGTATTGGTATCTTAAAAGAGTAAAAATAGTTCTTAAATTAGTTTTTAAATTTTCTGCAGTTTACCTTTTTTACATACCTAGATGTCAAAAAAGCCTACCCAATTTTTGCAAATTTTAATCACTTATTTTCTAAGAGACAATCACCCCTGTTTACCAGTCACTGAAATGGATTAGAAAAAAATTGCCAAGACCCAAAAATAAAAATTGGATGTAAAGCGAATTTTTAAATTTTTAATTGAGATTATCTTTAACTTTGTGATATCAAAAATTTCCGTACACATTTCTTTTTAATAATACTGTAGTAAAAAATCAACAAGATCGAGCGCCGAAATTATAATTAGAGCAAATTTTCTGTAAATCTTTGGGAACGGCTGAAATATCCCGAAAAATAAAATTCCCGACTCGGTAAAACTCTCTGTCCCAAAAAATACAATTCCAAAACTAATAAAATTCCTGAACAGTTTATAATATTAACGAATTTGAAAATTCCCAAATAATAAGACTCCCCAAATAAAATTGTTTCTTAATCAATATTAATTATTTATTAAAACTATTATTATTATTATTATTACACCATTAAGCCATTTCCCTTTCGGGGTAGGTGTGACTCACTCGGCAGTGGAAAGGAGTAGTGTGTGGAAGGGATAGAGATTTTTCAGATTGATCCAGAATTCTCGTGCTACTTAAGTAAATAACACGTTCGTTCCGCAACACTGCTCCGA
>NC_046661.1:613565-644192 GCF_010883055.1 Belonocnema kinseyi | reverse complement strand
CAATTTTGATTCGCGTTTGTTTTGCTTTCTTGGGTCTCTTTTTTCTCCAACCCCGACCTAAGTTAATTTTTGAGATCAGAAGGTAATGGTCAGTATTACATTTAGGACCCCTCAAGACCCTTGTATCTTTGACTAACTCTATAAGTCTTTCATCCGCAACAACAAAGTCAATTATACTGCGGCTATTTCCTTTAGACCAGGTGTACATGTGGATGATTTTATGCCTAAACCAAGTATTTGTAATAAACAGACCCCTTTCTAAGCATAGACCAACTAATTTATCTCCGTTATAGTTTCTTCTTGGATCCCCAAAATTACCTAATACTCTTTCTGTATCCTGATTTTGGATATTGCCCTCGTAATCCACAGAAACACTGTAATTGCCTGAAATGTCTTGGTACCTCACAAAGGAGATTCACCACAACGAATCAACTACGAATTGATATTAGAGAATTCTTGTTATTGGACGGTATTTTCTAGTACAATCACTTGATTATTCTTTATTTGCTACCAGATTATTTGTCACCGTTTGGAACTAACAGTTATTGAATGAGAGCAAAAAGAACCAAAAATGTGAAAAATCACTAAATTTTTCACTAAATAATGTAAAAAACACTAAACTGCGTTATTACATAATGCCTGCAAAAAAACATAGCGTGCCCTTTAGAAACACTAGATATGTGTTAGAATCACTGAAATGGACATCCCGGATGACTGGCGCTTTGGAGTAGCAACACACTATAGTATGTACACTAATTTGAAAACATTGAGATTTAGCGAGATATATAGTCAATGTAAAACGGCATGGTTTCAAATGCCTTTGTGTGGCACATAGGCGAGTCATCTGTGTGGCTGCTACATGTCGATTATGAGTGAAGAATCAAAAATACACTCCCACTCCCATAAACTCGCGTAGAACTCGGCTTGACTCCTGTGGACTCTTAGCAACCTCAGACAACTCTTTTAAATCCTGCGGAATCTCTCATTTGAAAGTCGCGATAGAGTAAATCTAGTATTATTTAGATCGCTCGAGTCGCAACTCTAAAGTAAACAGCCCTTTGAGTTTAATTTCACTTGATTCTGCAAATTCGTATAACCTCACTGCCATATCAATAAAGGCAGCTCATTTTAACAAGGAAATCTACTTCACAAAATGAACGATAACGATAAAATAACGATATAATAAAAATTAAAAATAACTAGCTGTCAGTTTATACTTCATAAATTACTATGCATAAACATAAAAAAATAACAAATAATTTATGGTATAAACATTCATGATCTCTATTTCACTATTTGTTTTTTGAAAAGGGATTGGAATTCAAAGGACAAATGGTACACTGCCCGGAATCAGACTCTATTCTCTTTGTTGGTTCACCTTTTCTCAATGCGTTAGAAGGTCTGACTGGTCGAGGACTTTTTATTTCGGATATTCCTCTTCACGATGCTACAAGAGATGTAATACTAGTCGGAGAGCAAGCAAGAGCGCAGGTAAACCAAGTATTTAATGTACGTTTTCAAACAAAAGGAAGAAAAAAAATTCACTAATAAAAAACAGCCTAACACAGACAAATTATAAAATCTCAAAATTTTAACTTTTGATCCAAAAGTTCGTAAAATCGTTGCATAATAGAAATATAATTGACACCACACGCAGAAAGATGTGAATCTAGTTGCAATTTTTAATACGTAGTTATGTTCTTGTCCACTGCTGTTTCTTCATTATGCAACAATTTATTTATTTAACTTTCTGATACAAATTTCACAAATTACGAATTTAGTCTATAACACTGCTTATTAAAAAATAACCGGCACATTCGGTGATATGCTTTTCTAAACTGGCATTCTGGGTAAAATAGAAGGAACAAGTTCTAAAAGTATTGTTGGTACATCTTTCAGGTTTACATTGAACACATTATAATGATGCTTAAGATTCTTATTCAGAACGAAACATGTGTTCTGGATCAGATATGTTAATTCACGCTTGCAGATTTTCGCGTTTATAGCATGACAAAAAGGTAATGTAAAGAATGTATATGGGAAATTTCCAATAAATGTATTGCTAGCGAACTTCATTCCCGAAAAGTAAAGGTATATCAGTATAATACGTGACATTATAGTTTCAAAATGTTGTAATATTATATAAATATATTGATATTTTAAGTAACGTAAATACCATAGAATTTTTTTAAAATCTGGGATAACTTTAAAGAAGAAATACAGTTGACTTTCAAACATGCCAAACGAGACTGGCATATTTTATCGAAGAAACTAATCAACCTAACGAATTTCAGTTTTTAACATTAATTGGCGCATTTTGTTGAAACGAGTCTTACAATATAAAAGTCTAAATTGCGATAAATAGAATTTTTTATTTTCCATGCAGGATGGTTTACGGCGGCGTATGGATAAATTAAAAAGTTCCATCGAGGAAGCCAACCGGGCTGTCGATGCTGAGAGAGAAAAGAATGTTAGTCTTCTTCACCTCATCTTTCCACCAGATATAGCTAAGCGTCTCTGGTTAGGTAGGTGGACAAAAAATCACAGTTTCGGTATTTTCAGTTCAAACCCAGTGGGCACACTAGGCCTAAAGTCATCCTAAAGACGTCTATCTGTGGACGTATTTAGGCTTTTATAAAAAGACGTCATGAGGTCGTCATAAAGACGTTCTAATCTAGTCGGTAAATTCTTTCACTATCTCAAAATAAAGGTCCAGTTCGTTAGACAGCCATTTTGAATATAAATTCAAAAAGGGAGCGTATTTTGAAAATTTTTGAGACCACTTTTTTCGAAATTCAATCATTTTCTGTACTGATATTCATATATCCTGATATATATTCTGTACAGACACCTTCATAAAAATAGTTTTTTCTGACTCAAGGATCCTTGATAATATCCTGCGGACGTGCGTAGGTTGTCCTCAGAATGTTATAAAGGATAACGGTGTGCCTAAACGAACTTGAAATGGGGGTGAAAGATTATTGTATTGGTTTTGTGTAAAATCGGACATGGTCGATTTTCATCAAATCTCCACGTTTTGAGACACCCTGAGACAGAAAACACTATTTTTATGAAGGTGTCTGCCTGTTTGTCTGTCTGTAGCCTGTAGTATTATGTGTTTCGGCACACTTTTTCTGGGCCCAAAAAGAAAGAACGAGTTCGTTAACCAGCCATTTTGTATGAAAACTCAATGACTGAGCACATATTCAAATTTTTCGAAACCATGTTTTTTCCAGATTTGAAAGTTCTATTTACGGTTGTCTATAGTACTTTGAAACCTGAATAATTTATTCATATGACTTTTTCCAGTAAAATCAAAATTTTCAGAGTTATAGCATTTTCAAAATCCTAAAAAACAAACGAAAATTAACATTTTAAACCAAACAACGCATGATATGAAAAAAAATCAGGAGTAAATAAATGTTTCTTTCGGGGAGCCTTTCAATGTTATCAGAATAACTTTTTTTCAGCATAACAACTTTTTTCCATAAAAGAAAAATTATTAAAGTTATATCAGTTTTAAGTCCGCAAAAAAAAAGATAATTAACATTTTAAGCCAAGCAACGCACGATATGAAAACAGTCGGTAGAAAAAAATGTTGCATTTTTAAAGCCCTACAAAAATATTCTGTTTCGATATTGAATTTCATACACTTAATGGCTCACATTATACTCATAATGTCGTAGGATATATAAAGATGTTTCTAGGACATCCTTTTGATGTCCTGGTGCCCAAATGGAGGTTTTTCACTTTTTAGCGTGAAAAAATCATGTCTCTTATATGTCTTTTTGGGGCGTCTTTAGGACCAGCCCTGTTGACATCTTTGTGGCAACTTTAGGCCAGACACAGAACGTCTTTAGGACGTCCTAAAGTTATCTTTATAACGACCCTGGGACTTAGACGCCAATGTCCAACAATGGCCCAGGACATTCGAAGACGTCCTAAGGACTTCTTTAGGATATTCCTATGCCTACTAGGTAATTCTAAATTGTAATATTATGCCTCTAAATGTAAGCTCATACAGTAGCTAAAACTCTAACTGCGTTCCATATAGGCTGTAGAAAACTTGGGAAAAATTTAACGCTTTCATAACAAATTCAAGATTCCTCCTCATAACAAGCGAATTATTGAGGAAGTTCTAAGCATAACAATTGGTATAGACGATAACCTGCGTTATACCTTCCAATGTATAATAGTATTATAATTCCAATAATTGTAGAGAGAAAATTTTTAAAATCTTTACGTTTTTTTTTGCTGTGAAAAACAATTTTAGCTTCTAATTATTTTTTAACAACAAATTTATCAAATATATTATTACTAATAAATAAGTCAATAATTTATCCATTGAGTGAGGTGTTAAACATGACATACTTCATACCGTAGAATTTATATGTTTTCCTCATCAGGATAGTCTTATACATAAAAGTTCCTAATCATATCATGTCGATTATTTCATGGATCCTGCACTGAAAAAAATTGGGACAAGCAGCTGTCTTCTTAGTGGCAACGCAGCGCAGCCATGACGGTTGGTGCAGCGGCCAGATTACATTTAAGCAAGCTATAGTACCAAATGTGCGAGCAGATCCTTCACCGTGTGTTAAGAACGCAGCACACCCACAACGGAGAATGAAATTGCCCCACGAGCATAAACTATAACTGTATAACTCCGCGCGAAATTCGTCGTGGAGATTCCGTGCTCCCACCTAAAGGGAGCGTTACTGTACCAAGACTGTTGGGACTACAGCTGTTCGAATGTGGGAACATATAGTGTTCCCAATATGAGAGAGGATGTGTACGAAGTTGCAGGGGAGCAGCGCGCCACGCATTTGGTGTTCCAACTTTGGCCAAAAACCGATCAATAACGTGATGAGTCGATTCGGTTTGCTTTGTTCATTTGGTTGAAAGTGCTACTTAAATTTATTAAGGTTTCACAAACATGATAAGGTGATCCATTTGTAGAGATTTCGTTAGTGAAATCTCACCATTAAAATCTGATTAGCGCATCAGTATTTTTAGTCGAAAATAAAAGTGATCACCTAGGGTTCATTTAGACATTACGTAGGAACCAAGAAAGAAAGATTAAATTAAAATAGTTTCAACTTCAATTTCGTAGTGAAATCATTAATCGAACATTCTGGCGAAAAGCAACGCAAATCGAAGATGATTTAATGTATTCAGTTATTATTCTCGTCGGCCTTTTCAATACAGAATAGCGTATATTGATGATGTGAAATAATGTACTTAATTAATTAATTACTGTTTCGAGTTATTGATGCTCATTTCTTTCATGAGTTTTATTATTACTCTTGTATACGAGTGTCTTGCACAAAGTTCTTCAGTATTCCGTTTTTGCTCTCTTTCACTTCTATTATGTTCTTTAAACCCTGTAGAAAACATTACTTCTAGACAAGTGTGTGTGATTTATATTAATGTTCAGAATTTGAATCACGCCCACCAAGCCTCCATCCATTTGCTTGTTACAAGATTTTAATAGCTTTAGGTACAAAATACGAGTAAACGTCCGCTAAGGGCGCTACATACCTTCTCAACACAGTTAAATCTGACATCATTAAGAAGGTGCACGCGTTCACCATCTTCAGTGTCCGTCTCATAATTAACGAAAGATTTGCCTAGGTTAGTATAGTGATATAACGTACCAAGCTATATGTAGCGTACACGATGGAAGTTCAGATATCTGTACTACTAAACGTCCCCGTATGGTACCTTATGGAACCGTAGGGGATGTATTGTGCCAAGCACTTTGCAATTATTCGCACATTTGCTTAATTTACTCATCAGGAACATCCCAAAGTTATTCTACATTGAAAAATTTGTTGTTTTTTCACAAACAGTCGATTTTGGTCAAGAAATTATGAGTCAATAATGCATTTAAGTTGACCATCTGTTGGGCCGCGCATTTGTACAGTATTTGTTACAGTCCTAAGCTACGGTCAATGACAATGAGTTAAATAGCAGAGATATAATAAGTTACTAGATTTATAGCTGTTCTTTGGGTCCAACCTGTAGCTGGAGTTAGGAGTTCTCTACTAAATCAGGAAACTTTGAAGTCTCAGTGCGATTGCTAAAAATATTTATGTTTGAAAATAAAAAATATGAATAAATTTATTTGCCAACGAGAAAGAATTTGTGAACATGCCCGTCGAAATTTCTCTAATTTGATTTTTTGGGCCATTCTAAAACCCGTGCATTTTGACTTGCTGGTTACGAAAATGCTAGTGAAAATACCCGAAAATTTTGTTTTCATTATGGAAACCATAAAAACCATAAAAATTGGTTGCGACGCCGCAATGTGGGTGGAACATGGACAAAATTTGCTAGCCTTCACAAATCTTTGCCGATCCAAATAAAATTTTGTTTAAATATTAATAAGACTGTTCTCTTTAACGCACACCTGTAGAGAACAAGAAATTGTTATTTTTATTTTATAAATATACATATGGATGTATATATTTTTATTTCTAATGTTTTCGCCATAACTCGCAACAGTTAATAATGACTAATATAATGACTGTTGAAAAATGGATTTTGTGGAATTGGGTTTTATGGGCTTGGAATAGGTGGACTTGGGATATATGTGGTTGGTTTTTGCGGGCTTGAAGTTTGTGGGTTTGGGATATGTTAGCTCCGGAATTATAAAACTAGGTTTCGTGAGATAGGGTTTTGTAGGCTAGGGATTTTGTGGTATTAGATTTTAAAGGCTTGGGACTTGTGCGCTTGGGATTTGTGAGATTGGGATATTTAGGTTTGGGACATGTTGGATTGGGTTTTGTGGGCTTACAGCTTGTAGGCTTTTGGTTTGGGGTATGTTGTTTGCACTACACTCATTTACAGAGGTACCAAACTAATGAGTCAATCCAGGATGATCATGATCACATAATGAGTCAATCCAGGAGAAGAAATTTAAGAGTAAGTTAGGCTATTAATTTAGACTCCTTGTGAACTATTGGCTATCTCCACTGCAGAGGAAAACATGGCGGGCTAAGCAACTTCTTCAAGTAGTTTTAGCGCATGAATTATTATCATTTTCCAGCCCGTTCAGTCAAAGTTTATAAAAATTTTTGAACACCCTCTACGCCTTAATTTTTTTTCTCCAGCCCCACTGCGAAGAGAGGCATGGACGAGAGAGGGAGAGAGATACATAGCGATCTGAGATGTTATCGGTTTAAAACACTGAGATCAAGCTAATATATAATGTAATATGACTCTAATTCAAACTTCTTTTCGGAGAAACTAGTTCTAATAATAAGAAGTAGTGATGAACGACTGCCTCGAGGCGATAGGTTGTGGTTGCTAACTTGAAATATTTAATTTATTATTCGAATCAAAATTCCAATACGTAATTGCAATTATGCAGGTCCGTTGAATGAAATGCGTTGCTTATAATTTGGTGAGTTTCCAAATGAAATTTGTACTTTATGATTTTATTTATTATTAAACTCATGTACTAATTTGTTGGTTGCTCTTGTTAATGACTTAATAAAATAATTGATCAAAATGTTTAAACAATGTCTCTTTCCCTGTCTAATTCCCTTCAATGCAGTACTTGTAACGAGTGGCCCGAACTCTTTTACGCACGCGTCGTACTCGGTCTCTGATTAGTTACTGTTCGCGCGCAATTTGAAATGCTAAAAAATAATATTCTTATTGTTTATTATGAATAATGTCATTTTAACTTATATAAATGTTTATTAGACCGATAATAATGAATCTTGATAAAAATAAAAAAATTTTAAGTGCATACTGTGTAAATAGAAAATATCCTTTGGTACTCACTTGTCTTATTCTTGCATATTATTAATTATTCAAAAATCTTGTCATTTAGAGTTTATTAAAATATTAAAATGCATTGACAATCTTGCTTTTTAATAGAATTATATTAATTAATACAAAAACTTACATATTTAGCAAAACAAACTATAATTCCCGACAGAAAGGTATATCGGCATTTAATAAATTTTTATTTTGATCAAGATTCATTAAAATTGTGCTAATAAACATTTATATAAGTTAAAATGACATTATTCATAATAAACAATAAAATTGTTATTCTCTATCATTTAAAATTGCGAGCGAACATCAACGAATCAGAGACCGAGCGCGACGCATGCGTAGAAGAGTTCGGGGCACTCGTTACGAGCACTGCTTTAATGTACTACATGTAAGGTGGTTCGCATCGGGAGGTCGACGCTGTGACAATAAGCAATGCCAATTATAAATTTTGCACCACCCTCACAGGGTCCACCGTGACAAACCCACCCTGAAATTTCCAACAAACCTCCCTGATTATTACCAGTGTCCGAGATTATCTACTTGCGCTCGCCTTTTTCTGAATAAGAACTTACTTGAGACTACGTGTCATTTGTAGTGGCTCGCAATGATCTCGAAACAGGATTTACACCTGTTTATAAGTAGCACAGTTAAAATGGGTGAATTGCTCAAGCACGAGACGTTTTAAATCCCGAGAAGATGTAAGCATGCATTGGAGAAGATTTTTGAACTATAATTTGTAAATTATATTGATAAAAGTTAACTGATGTTAGTTTACCTAAGGATTAGGGTGATTGATTGAGGTGATGTTGCAAGATTAGGATCCGTGGAGTCTGGTTAACACACCCAGCGAACCCTTTATGTAACTGTACCAGATCAAAAAAGGAACTGTGTTCTATAACAGTTATTACAAGATAGTGACAGAACTGTTCTAAAATAAAAAGGTAACAGTGTTCTTGAATAAAAAGGTAACAGTGTTCTAGAATACTGTGACAAAATTTTGAACGGATCGTTCTAGAACAAAAAGGTGAGCGTTCTGGTACACTGTGAAAAATTGTGACGCGACTGTTCTCCAACTATGTGACAGAACTGTTCTGTAACAGCTGCTATGGAGTTGTTCTAGATCAAAGTGATCACGGACGTTCTATAATATTTTTTCAAGTTTCTTCTAGAAATGTGCCGTAATAGTGTTATATCAAGGTTCTAAAACCCAGTTACGAGTGTGTTATAGAGCTGACCAGTCACATACGTTCTGTATAATTTGCTCCAATCTGGATCTAGAACTCAGCCGTAATAATGTATATCGAAGTTGCAGAATCCTGGTACAAATGTATTCTAGAATAAATCAAGAACAAAAATTGAGATCTGTTACTGAACAGTTCTAGCCCTGATATTCTAACGTCCATAGTCACGGACTGAGTCGAGTAACTGATGAGATTAGAATATTATAAGTTAATTCAATACGTTGCTTGAAACTTTCTGCGAGGATGTTCTAGGTATTCAATTACGAACGGCCGCGAGCGTTGGAGGTGACAACAGTCACCTCTGGATGCTTTTTCAGAGCTACCATCTATCACTCCACGGGTTTATAGTCGCTCGCTTCCTGATTGTCAAGAAAGTTTCTTTTAATGCGATAAAACCTTCACGATAAAACCTTCTTTCATCTGGCTGAAAGTTACGATTTTGTTGCCTTCGTGCACTACTTTTCTTGTGCCAAAGCAGTCTGGCAGTAGGAACATTAAGTCTCTGCCGTTTGGAGTCCATAATCTCATTGAATATTGCTGGTGTTAATTTCGCGATGTGCCGAGGATAAATGATATTAGTAACGTAGTTCATCAGCTTTCTGATTCATTTTCTTTTTTACATTGAGTTAATCCACCCAATTTGCAACTTACTTTGCTGACATCCATATCAAACTTGATCTTCCATAGTGGATCTCGATCCCTTGCTGGGACAAAAACTGCATTTAAAGGCCTAGTTCTGGGGCCTAACCTTCTAACGATTGCCACAGCTGCACAGTATACAAGAGATTGCACCTCTAACACAGTTTGTGTTACATTCAAATACGCAGGTAAGACCTTGCTGTTGAGATGTTCTATTAGAACACGCAGACAATCTGTGATGTTCATTTTGGGCAGAGAATGCCTTAGTGTTGGTTCTATATATCTGAATTCTAGTAAAGCATGACCAAAATTAATTTCAAAGTACTGTAGTTTTTTTGGGATTTCGCTGTCCACGTCATTGTTATTAATATCCGGATATTAATCTGATGGATCCGGTACATGATGTTCATTATCCCTTGCACCTATGCATTTAGCTGCTGTTCCACTTTCATTTTAATAGCAGCTATTTCAACGGCTGAAGGCAATCTGTTTACAGATATTGAGCGTTTTTGATCTGCCAAATTCTGCGCATTTATTTTTGTGGCTAGCTCTGGGAATTTAAGTAAGAAGATTCTCTGATGATCTCTTCTCACACTTTGCCCACATTTCTCTGCCAAAAAATAAAGGCGCATGACATGTTGTCGTTTTTCCCCGCCAAACCAACCTGTTATTTAATCTCCATTGCTCGGTCTTCTGTGATGTGTAGATTTGTCCTGATGTCCTTCACCTCAGCGATAAAATTTCTTAGTGCGACTTTCTGTATATTAGAATACTTTTCAGCAAATTTCGTTTCTTAAATTGTATCCTTTTACCATTTTTGTTTCAAACTTCGCACATTCGTAATAGAGACACATAAATTGCTCTTTCATTGTGATATCCCACTTCATGCGCTCCCACGATATATTTCGCAAATTATATTATTTCGCAAATAGCAAAAGCTAGCCAAAGCATCCTCAGCAGACACAGTTGATGTTCCAATGTTTACCATTTCTCGCAGATATTCTTGATGGCCAGCTGTTTGATTAGTGAGATCTGCCTGACCATCTCGCAGTTCACCATCGCCACCATCCCGCATGCTGGAGCTCCTAGCTGTGGCCCACAGGTGTAACTTCAAGGGCGCCTTGCCGATCCTCGGAAAGTGACAAGCGTTTCAATATCTTTAATATACTCTCCATTATTATTTGGGTTTTAGGGATCTTCTTAGTGCCTCTCTTCTTCGTTATCAGCCAGCTGGCATAGGGAACTCTGTCAGACACCAACGCAAGAACACCTTCGGTAGGGGGTTTTTACCCGATCATTGACGGACTGAGTTGCAGTCAGGTACATGATGGGGGGACCTAAAACTCAAGATGGGTCCCGAACTACCAGAACCTCGGTAAAGGCACATAGAAAAATTTCCAGAGGTACCGGCTCAGGTATCGAACCCCGGAGCTCTGAGCACCGATGTATTATTATTATGATTATTATTATTATTATTATTAACTTTATTATCTGTATTGTTCCGTCCAAATCTTACTTTAAAGTTCTGTCGAAAACTATTACATTGAATTCCTTAAATTAAATAATAAAATAACTATTTTCATTACTACTAACATGAAAAAAGAATTGTACTACCGTAATGTCTTTTTTGAGTGAAACTTATTCGAAAAGAAGCAACGCAGTTTACGATGTCATTACGACGTGGGCAAGACGTCCTATGTCCGTGCTTTTAAAACATATTTGCAACATTTAAACATGTTAGAAGTATTTAAAGATAACTTTACGATACGAACATACGTCGTCATAGCGTTCGTATGAATCAAGTGCGCAAAGTTATCCCGCAAACACATTACTTAAAGTTATGATTTGAACGTATGATGTAGCTTTTTCATCCTTTGTAAGGACAGAATACTTTGCTTTGTCTACAATTTCCTACCGATTTCATCAATTAATAACATAAATGGCAAATTATGTTAACATGACCGTTAAAATTCCTAAAAATGTTAATCATCTTATTTGAACATTTTATCAACATTTTTAGTGATAACCGCTACTTTAATCTGTAATGACTTTTTATAAAAAATAACTATTTCTGCAGTAAATGATAAATCATTATTTGTAGGTTAAAGATATGATACAAGAAGATTTCATTTATTATATGAAGATTTGAATCTAGCCACATTGGTCCGTGGTTCGGCCGTAGTGCGCCAGAGAGCGCAGCGATTTGTCTTTCTCGCAATTGAAATGAAGAGTAGAGTGTTTAAGAAATGAGGCGAGGTGGCGAAAAGCATACTTACCTGCTGTAGAGGCTAACATTATCATCAAGGCAGTTTCACCAGGGCGACGTTCTTCCATTGCACTGCGGTCGAGCTGACCCTTGCAAATACACCTAATGTGGATATCTCAGAAGTATAATTTTTTTTAGTCGGGACTCCATGCTTGTTGTCCCGAATCAAAATATATCCATGGGGATTTCAAAATTTTTGCCTTGCAGGATATTCCGACGGGTTATCCTTTGCATGCTCCAGGACATAAATGGGGTCACATTGAATATCCCGGGATATCTTATTACTGTGAAGGGCACCTAACATTGTTTCATATTTGATACGCTACAGTTCTACAACTGTTATAGAATTGTCCTAGACATTTTACAACGCAGCGTACCAAAGTTCTAGAATAGTTCTAGAAATGTTACAGATCGGTTGTCACAGCGTTCTAGATCTGTCACAGAATCGTTACATAATACTGGTAACAGAGTTCTAAAATTGTTCCAGAAATGTTGAACATCATAAGTCACAGCGTTATAGAACTGTTACAAAATTATTCTAGCGTATGGGCGATGACATAGTTACTCGCGTGTTCGTAACCTGTTACTAACCTGTTCTAGAACACGTTTTTTTGTGTTCTAGAATATCTAAAGATCTGTCCTTGAACCGTCTTTGCTGAACATGGGCGTCTCTAACTCTTGAGGAGATTGTACGTTCCAGAATAGTCGTGAGACTTCCGAAAGTTGATCCATAAACAGTGAGACTGACAAAATTTTGTCAAATTTTTTATAGAAATGTAAGAAGTAGGTTAATCGGAAATTAATAAAAGTTCAAGTAACACATTTGGCTCATGTTGATTATAAGGAGGAATTTTCATGACATGTGGAATTTTTTTAATGACTGATAGTTCTAATTGTTATTTTGTCAGTGAACAAAAAAACTTCAAGGTACTGAAATTTTCTTAGATTTGTCGTCGAACAAAGATGCGCCCTCCTTAAAGCCATTAGGAATGAGGACTAGCGCATCCCTATTCAAGGATATTAAGCTAGATATTCGGGATAAAGTTCATAAGCGATCGTCTTCGGAGTCTTTATCGCCAACCCTAGTGTTTAGTCGCCTAGCCTTTTCATCATAACGTATCTCTCACCTTTTTTTTAGCTTCTATCATATTTTTAGCTGCAATTTTCTGAATTTCGTTTCATCTAATTATTAAGTCGTGCAAATGAGACTCATGAGTCTCTAATCTTTACACTGATGCAAAGGAGCTGGGCAGGTGCGCAAGCTTGTCTTATATTAATTTGAAGGGGGTAAAATCGATAGATTGTCGTTTCCTTAGGGTTTGAGTCATTCCTCGTGTCAAGGTACTTACGAAAGGATTCTAGAAATACGTTTACTCTAGCGGGAAGGGGGTCGTCTACGTTGGTACATGGATCAATGTTTTGCAAGGAGATTAGTGACACTTGTTCATCTTCCCCTCCCGATACTGTATTGCATTGTATTGGAAGGGATTCATCATGTTGGACTTCGTCATGTCCTTCTTTGTCCTAAAAATAAGACTGGTGATCTTCTAATGCACAGTAGAAATTGGAGATGGATCACTGAATCTCTTTCCTTTCCATTATAGATTCGAATGGTTTTGTAGTTATGTCTTTGCTACTCTGGCCGCCATCTCTGTGGTCGGTATCTTCGCTGTTTTCGACAGGGGGACCGACATGAACTATAGGGTCTATATCACCAGTGTGCATAGTAGTACCTTGTTCTTTCTGAAAAATACTGGATTCTGGAGCATGATTGTCTAGTTCTTCCAAATCTTTCCGATTAACAATAGGTTTGCCATCATTGGTCTTCCGTCCGTTGGTCTCCCAGTTCATGATCCATTTGGTATAACTGTCGATAAGGAACTTTGAATCCGCATTTATCCGCATTATTTTGATACCGTTCTAAATCGCTTTCCTCGTGGCTGATGTGCCGGCCTGAATTTCAGCAGAGTTATGACTGTTCCTCCCAATAGCGGGTTGGGAAATTTTCCGCGGATAATCGTGGCCAAACCACATGTCTATACCGCCTTTTGGGACGCCATTTTTGTTGTAAATTCACGCTGCGTCTACATATACGTCCATAGTTTAATCGCATAAACTTGCGAATGTTTCTTCCGATATACTGGGTAATCTAATTCGCACATTTCTTCACTTTGTGAAGACGCGTCATCGGCTGATGAAGATTTAGAGGCATATATGGGGGTCTTGAGACTTATCGCTCTTCATCTTCGTTCCTTGAATAAACCGACTATTCCACTGTTTAATGTATTAAATTTAGCGTTTAATGTCAAAGATAGTGGCCGCCTTCCTTCTAAGCGCTTATGGTGTACAGCGGTAAGCTTTAGAATGGATGATTTTTGTCTCAAACTGGTACAGCCGCCTTAGGTCTAGTAGGTGTAGCTTTTGATATTCCCAATGATTGTCGGTTTCAGATCGAATGGGTTGACTCGATTCTTTTAGTTCGCTATTATCCATTTGGGGATTCTTACTTTTCTTAGTTTTGTTTTAAGTCCTAAATTCGTTTAGTTTGCGGAGTAATTATACTTGGTGAACTTGTCAGTTTCTGTTGACACTTCTCCCTCGTTGAATCCATTGAGATTTTCAGATAATGCCTCTACTCTTCTGTATAAGTTTCCAGTTGTGGTAGCAAATCTGCTAAAGGTTTCGCTACTTTTGCATAATTTTGGATAAATCCCCTATATAATCCTGATAGCCCTAAGATATGTTTGATCAGTTCGCTTCCCTCAATCTATCAAAGAGTCTCCAAACATTTCCATCGTGTTTCTCTATAGTTTCCAAATAGATTACGATACCATCCAGGTATACAAAGGCTTTTGTACCGAGCATCCTTTTCAAGACATGGTCCATAAGGCGCTGGAAGGTTGCGGGATCATTTTTTATACCAATGGGAATTTATAAGTATTTGAAATGTCCGCTCCGAGAAGAAAATGCGCTTCCAGCCCTATCGCCTGGGTGATGTTCAGTAATGGATAGGCGTTGCCGATTAATTTTTGTTGAAAACTCTGTACTCTATGACGACCGGTATATTTTTACCCCCAAAACACCCGTCTTTTTGGGAAATATCACTAGTGGCGCATCGTACATTCATTGTGAAGGACGGATAACACCACTTTTAAACTGTTTTTCAATTTGGATGTTAATTTGATCCAGTACATCTAGGGGATTATTATTATTATTATTATTATTGTTCTAGTTTGAGACAGTAAAAGCCCCTGATGCTCGGGTAATTCCGTTGCGTCCTCTTATCATCCTTAGGTGTGACCCCACAGCCCTCTTCATAGAGAGAGGACCGCAGCCACGCTGTTGGCTGATATTTCAGGCTCATTGATACAGCAATTGCCTGTAAGAATTGCACATTTTCCCGCAATCGCAGGGCAGTGACAAATCATGAGAGTAGAAGTCTCATTATCTTTACCGCACAGACGACAGAGGCCACTTTCTTCACTATCTTATGTATGTGGTATCGAAGCTTTCCGTGTCCTATAAACATTTCTGTTAGTACTTTAATTTCGTTCCTCCCGAGCTAATGCTCCTCTATTAGCCAACTGTTAATATCTTCAGTGACTAACCTGCTATAAAGGCCTACGACTGGCTCAGGCCCAGTAAAATTCTCTTTTGATAATAGCTTTGCAAGCCTATCTGATATCTCATTGCCCTTGATTCCGCTGTGTGCGGGGATCTAAAGTAGAGTGACTTAGTTGTCTGTCGCTAGCTTATTTAGTGTCTCAAATCACTCCCAAACTAGTAGCGACATAGTTGTTGTTCCATTCAGGGCAATGACAGTAGGCCTTCTGTCTGAGCAGATACGAATGTTTCTTTTATTGAGACACTCTTTTGCATTGTATGTGCACTGGAGCATGATAATGATCGCAGATTATAGTATTGTGGCGTAGGATCCCATCGCAATTGTGAAGCCCATTCCATTTCTTCTACGATATACCTTGAAACCTTGTATTCTCCATGTCGAGTTTGAGGCACCAATGATGCCCCTCAGAGTCAGTCCCCTGATTCTTTCCAGTCGAGACTTCACAGTCGACAATTTGACCCTGCTCCTTCAGACCACCGCTGCATAGGTTAGTCTGGATCGCAGGGTCGCTGTGCAGATCCGCATAAGAGTCTCTGGTTTCAAGTCCCAGCTTTTCCCTATAACTCTCCTGCAAAACCAGAAAGTCGGTACTAGCTTCTTCTTGCATTTATTTCCAAGGTGCCCGTTTCATGACAGCTTCTTATCCAGAATGACTTCCAGATATTTTACTCGTCCTTTGATGTCCAGTTGTTTTCGAGCCAGTTTCAATGTACTCGTGGTTCCCCACTCATACCTTCTGTTGCATACTACTCCATCCGTCTTATTCGAATTGACTAACAGTCCAGTCCTCTTGCACCATGATAACCAGTATATTGTCCACCTAGCCTATAATGTGGTGGCCCTGACAGGTGAGTAAATGATGCAATTCATCCACTACCGGGCACCAAAGCAGGTGTGATAAGATACCTTCCTGCGGACATCCGGAGTCAACGATTCTACATAAGGTGGTATCGCCCTTAGTCGCGGTTAGGTTCATGTTGGCCAACATGTGGCAGGTCCATTCCACGTCTGTAACAGGCACACCGGACAGTGCGGTGAATCAGACGATTGGGGTTCAAAATGATCCAGAGCTTACAATTTTCATCCGATTCCATCTTTTTTTTTAAATTAAAGCTAATTAAATTGTGAAGAGGTCAAAACCGATTATTGCTGTACATTGAAGTCTGGAAGCGCTTTTCATCACGTTTTCCCCATGAAATTGAGTGAAATTAATTTTTTGTTGAAATCAAACACTAAGATATAATTTGTTTGATTGTTATACGCAAATTTCATAAACAAATTTAATAAATAAACGCCTCTGTATATTTAAAATGCATTTTTTCACGAAATTATTAGGTTTACCTTCAAGAATTAAAATTTTATGACAGAAATGGAAAATCAAAATATTTACCATTGTCATAAACAATGCTTATTAACAAATGGATTAAACGGTCTCTCTTTGATAGAAAAAATTCATTTTTTTCATGATTGTTCATTTTATCCCTCAATTAATATTCTGATAGAGAACACTGAGGCTTTCACAAGTTATTAAATACTCTTATTTTTTAATTAGCAAAAAAAAGTGAGTGAAATTAGTGAACTTATACATCCTGACATATCTCATAGTTTAAGAATCTGGATTCCTAAGAAAACGAGGATCAATTAAGACTAACAAACAGAACCGAATTGTAAAACGTCTAAAATCAACATCTTTTCGAATATTATAAGCAATGAGGATACCTTAACTATTAAGGTTTACATTAACTATTGAACCCAAAAAAAAAGATTTCTTCCCACAGAAAAGAATTATTTTAAGAATTGATTAATCATGATTGTTTATACAATGGGAAATGTTGTTGGATGTCAGTGTATTTCGTAGGAGTTTCATTTTTTATGACATAATTAACATTTCAGCAAGAAAGAGATTTTTCCTATTTGCAAGCGTCTATTAAATGCATTTGTTGATCATAATTGTTAATGAAAATGAAAAAATTCAGACTTCAGTTTCCTTAATCAGAATATTAATTTAGGGATAAATTGAACAATTATGCAGAAAAATAGATTTCTTCCATCAAAGAGTGACCGTTTAATGCATTTGTTAATCGGTATTCTTTACAACAATGGTAAATATTTTGATATCGAGAAACACGAAATTCCTGATTCTTTCACATAAAACTACAAAATACAAGATAGGGCACCATGGAGACCATAGAGTCTCGATAGGGTCTTCGTGTTCTTTTTGATTACACAAACAACCGCAAACTGAAACCCAAATAAATGTGCCATAATCAAGTCACATGATGAAGACATGAGGATCCGCGAGAAATTCCAAACCTCCCAATGGAAGTTAAGCTGATCTTATCTCAACTAAATTCTTACACCGATTTTACTTTAAAACATAAAATGAAAAATAAACAGAATCGCTCGTATGTGCGGTAGAGTTTCCCCTTTGCGTGGCTGTTGAACGATTGAGAGCTTGGCTTTATTATTGTCGAGCGCGTCGTCTCGCTTCCCTTTTAGGTGAGTCCCCACTGGTCAGCGCTGATTGGTTTCTTCATTTGCGCTGCGGTTGTGGTTCGTGCTATTCAGCTCGAATAATTCTTTGCTGTGTGGCCAAAATGAAAGGAGATACAGGGGCGGCTCTAATAAACGCTGTGATTAAATAAAGTATCTGAGGGTTTATTCGAAAAATTTACGGTAAATGAAGCTCTCGTCCTCTCTGGCACGAGAGTTGCCCGCATGTGGCAAAATATACAACAAATCGGGCACAACCAGACCTGATTCAAATCGCTTCACTGGATTCCTCATGCATCCCCAAAGTCTAGGGATAATAATCCGGTCTCATCTAAGGCTCTGAAGGCATCCAAGGGTTTTAGCCAGGTTCCGGGTATATTGAAGACAGCAAGCGGAAAGGCGGAAACTAGATTCAACGCGAGAATCTCAATTCTTATCCACAACTGCAAAAGCAAATCTCAGTTCTCTGTGTGCACCCAGATTTCTAAAAATCCCTCGATATCCATCGTGGTTTGAAAGCCAAGGCACGATCATAAAAAAAAATAATAAACGGAGCGCAATTAATCCTAGGTTCTTAAGTGTACAAAAATATGCCCATGGAGTATCGTGCCACACAGCGGGGGTACCTGAACTCGGGTAGAAAAATAAAAGAAGAGAAATAAAATACTAATTTTGAGGTTCAAATTTTGCATTGTTAAAAAATATTTGGATTAATAATACGGTCGAAAGTAGTAATAATCAAAAATGCAGGTACCTGAAAAGGAAAGACACAACCTAACCGTAGTACAATACGATATGAAAGAATGGCTTTGGAAAGTTCTAAGCATTACCTTCGCACGCAGGAAATTTTAAAACCCTTTTTGTCCATTTTCAGTAAGGTCGTTCCGCAACTTTCGCATTTATAATTGTAAACTAAATAAATAAGTAACAAGATAAGGTCATTCGGCCTAAAAACTGTAATTTCTTGTTACCGTTCTTTCTCTCTCTCTTTCTCTCTCTCTCGTATTACTATCCGGAAAATCGAATGGGGTCCTGAGAACTCAATTGCACTAACTCTTTTAATTGTAAGAGAAATCGATGAATTCCTTTCCTTTTGTTTTATAACACTGAAAAATATTTAAAGTAATCTTCTATTTTCTTTGAGCAATTTTCCTCCAGATTTCCTCTTCAATTTCTATTCCCTTATCAGAGGGATTTTGAATTATTGGGATGTCAGCGATTACTTTTACTTCGTCATCGGATGAGAAAGTGATGGATTCTATTTTGTCTCTTTTTTATTTCTTGACGATTATTGTTATCTAACTTTTATTGGGCTTTAATTAACAAGGTGTTAAAGAAACAATCGAACTCGCAGGGACTCTCGATTTCCGTGAAGATATCTTGCGGTGTTAGAGGCGGGGGATCTACAAACCGGATGTTCAAGGGGATGTTGACTATTTCCCTCAAAGTTTGTACTACTTTCCTAATTTCGTGGCCAAGTAGCTTGTCAGCCAGGAAACTTTCAGCTTGTCATTGATGTTTAAACAGTTCTTGGTGCCCTTTTTCATTTCTCTCCCCTCTAGGTTAAAGCGATCCCGGGGATTATATGAACCCATAACGTCTAGGTCAAGGTCAAATAAAGGTCAAACACCTTAATTCGACTGATGCAATTTTTTAACCCCGGATTTTGAAAGAGCTGAAAATTCCACTTCCGAATACGTCTTGGCTTTATTTGTTGAACCGACCTCTGAAGGTCGTTTGGATGTCATCTAGAGGTAAAATCCTTCTTTTGATTTCTCAGCTGATGTTTTAGCTATGAACAGGTATCGAACCAGTGGACCTTTACGTTTTTGGGGTCAGTGATCACTATCCTGGTGTCCATAAGATCCCATAACGGCTAGTTCAAGGTTCAAGGAAAATTTTACGTTCGAATACGTCTTGACCTGTTTGTCAAATCGAACTCTGAAGGTCGTTTGAAAGTCATCCAGAGGTCAAATCCTTCTTTCGATCTCTGGGCTGATGTTTTAGCTAGGAACGGGTCTTGAACTAGTGGACCTTAACGGTTTTAGGGCCGCTTATCACGATCCCGCTTTACATATGACCCCATCACGTCTAAATCAAGGTCAAATAAAGGTAGAACTCCGGTATTCGGACGATATAATATGCATGACACTCCTGATTCTGTTTTTGTGTATCTATTCGTGTATATGGGTACAATCTGAGTCTTTGTGTGGATCCGTGTATGTATGTAAAAGAATGGATTCATTTAATAGAATCGCATGTGTCTCTTTTCAAAGACCAACAGTAGTCTGACATCATGTTCACATCCCAGACACCTTGATATCTTCTCTCAAAGTCTTTCAAGCCTTGGTGAATTATCTAACCCTGCTCCTCACTGAAGTCCCCCAGAGTTTCAGGGAAGTAATCAATGTGGGAATGGAGGAAATGGATCAGTAAATTCATTAAACATCTGATCTTTCGGTAGTTTTCCAACAATATGTCGGCAATATTCTTGTAATCAGGGTCTTTGTTATTTCCTAAAATTTTTTTAAAAATTTATTTGAAACTACTCCAAGCTGCTCTCTCATTAGTTGTCATTCTGATTTCGAATACATCATCATTCATTAGTTTCCTTATTTGAGAGCCATCGAAAACACCTTCATTGATTATCATTTAAGAAATATTGGGAAATTTCTCAAATATATACATGAAAGAATCGCTCTCCGATACCCTGAATGCTTTGATAAGCTGTTTAAATAAGCCGAGTTTGATATGTAATTGTGGAAGGATAACCTTATGACTAGGAATGAGACTCTCTTGCGGTATGTTCATAGATCCTGGAGTTGATTTTTGCCTGAGTGGCCAGTCCTTTTTCACATAAAGTTGTTCTCGGGCACGACTGTCCCACTCACAAATAAAACATGGATACTTTGTGTTTCCGCTTTGTTGATCTAATAAAATACTGGTTATTTTGAAATCTCCAACTAATTGCGACTTGTGACTATCATACTTCAATTTTTCAAGTAGGAAATGGATATTATTATATTGCTCTTTCAAGATCACTGAATAGCCAACCGGTATAGGAGCATATATGTTTCCATTGTGAAGTAAGACACCTTTTAAAGTCCTCACTGATGAATCAATAAATAGTCGCCAGTGACTAGCTACATATTGAACACTTTTATACTCATTTGTCAGTCCTTCAACATCATTACAATAAACCAAACCCTTTGCTTTAGAGAAGAATTTCCGAAATGGGCGATCTCGATCACAATAAAAACTCACTTGAGTACCTGGAGCTAAAAAATTCTTCTCTTTTAATCTAGAAGCTACGAGTTCGGAAATATCTGTCGAAAGTCCTGCGTTACGAACTAAGTCACTTAGCTCGTCTTGCGTAACACAATGAGAATTTCCGGGCTGACCATCTTCTGATGTTCACTTTCAACCTGTTCAATGCTGATCAAAACAGCATGACTTACAAATTGAACAGGTGCATATAATATTGTAGAATTATCATTTCTATTGTACCCAGATGTATTGGTCACACAGAAATAAATTATCCATTACACTGGTATCTCTATTGAAAGATTTTTTGTAATGTTATTTCAATTTATCTTTAAATTTCCTTCCCTGATTCGTGATGACATATTTCCCACAAATAACGCAACTGTTGTTTAATCGATGATAACATGAGGTTTTTGATCAGCTTGTAGCATAAGACTCTCAAAGGGCCATGTTTTCCACCAAATTAGAGCTGCGATCGCATGATGACGACAATTTCGGGCCCGCTTGCTCACCATGACCAATCGCCAATACTGGGTTTCCGAGTCCCTTTATCGTACAGCTACTTTTTCTTGTGCCTGCTATGACGACTTTAACGCCTTCACCCAGGGACTTCGCCGGTAACCCGTTGCCCACCGTCACCACGTGGAGATACTCTGGGAGGAAGCACAAAAATTTCGATTCACGATGTCCCTTCTTCTAACTTATTATGTAAATAATAAATCTTGGCATCTGTTTGATCTGGAGAATTACCCTGTTGGTCAAATCTTAGGTCATCCCTTGCGGTAAAAATTCTCAACAGTTAAATATGATTTCGTAAAATGATAGGCCCATGGTCTGAAACTTAAAGTCGGTTGAATGTAAACACTCAAGCTTGAAATTAAACATTAACTCATTCAATTTCTCATTTTAGACTCTCAACCTATCATTTTACGAAATCACATGCACCGGGATCGTGACCAGCGACCCCAAAAACATAAAGGTCCACTGGTGCGAGACCCGTTCATAGCTAACACATCAGCTGAGAGATCAAAAGAATGGTCTGACCTCTATATGACCTCTAAATGACCTTCAGAGGTCGGTTTGACCAACATGTATTCGGACACTGGGATCGTGATCAGCGACCCCAAAAACATAAAGATCAATCAGGCTGAAAGATGCTTACCTCAATTTCATCTTATGGCCCTGTGTAATTATGCCGTTAAATGGGAAAAGAAGAGAGGCATCAGGAATCGTAAGTCTGGGGTAGTTCTAATTTAACGTAAAATGTATAAAATCAGAACACCCTTGGATGACTAGCTCTTCTCTTTAATTCTGAATCTGAATCAAAAGGGAAGTAGTTTAATTGTATTCAAAATTAAATGAATTACGATGAACCTTAAGCATTCAGCTTGAACCTTAGGCGAGGTTTCGAATGGCTGTTAGGCTTGTCTGTACTCCCTGCTTTCTAAATTGATTTAATTAATTCTGAATGGCCATAATAATCAAGAAAATATTTTTTGATTAATTTCGTAAATAAAATCGGAAAAGTTTCTTTCATTTATCTATGAAACAAAGCTAATTTTTCTACATAATTAGAAATCAAATAAACCATTCTAAAACATTCAAGTGCTGGCCCTTTGGCTTGCAGCTCGAACCTTAGGGGAGGTTTCGACTGGCCATTAGGCTTACCTAAACTCCCTGTATTTCAAGTTGATTATATTAATTTTGAGTGGCTATAATAATTGAACAATCTCAGGTTTTATTTCATAAATGTAACCAGGGAAGTTATTTTAGTTATTATTTAACCTAACGAGTTATTTAGTCCCTAAGTCTAGTGGTCTGAAATTTTGATAAGTTATGTAAATAATTTTAAAGGACACTATTATTTGTTTTAAACTTTATTAAAAAAAAAATTTATTTTAAAGTTGATAAAAATTCTCCAACATCTCCTACGCCCTTTTTTCCGCCCCCACTTATTTAGTACCAGATGCTTTTTTGTTGTTGCCGCGGAGCGTCGCTCAACAGGTCGCTGTGCACTGCCCTACCGATTCACGTAATGTGGGAGGGATAATCCACGTATTGATGATATTGGGAAAAGTTTTTAGCAATGTTTACATTTTTGGCCTGAGAACATTAGCGGCCAGATCTGATACGCGTGACCACTAAGTGCTGAATTTTCAAAAGATTGTGCAACTTTGACACTTGAAGGCACGTTCGGTGTTGCTAAGCAACTAACTTGAAATGTTTAATTAATTATTAAAATCAAAATTCCAATAGGCAATTGAAATGTTTCAGGTCCTTTGAATGAAATGCTTTGGTTATAATTTTATGAGTTTCTACATGGAATCTGTAATTTATGATTCTATTAATTATTAATCTCATTTTCTAATTTGTTCGTTGCTCTTACTAATGAACAAATTAATTGTCACATCTATATTTTTTTATTGACATAACGAGGCTATTGGTTATTACTACTTCTTGATTTACTAAAATCATTGATGAAAATGTTTAAACAATGATGAATTTTATTTATTTATTAGTCATACTAAGCTGATAAATAATCGGTCAATTGACGAAGTTACTCGCTTATTATTTAGTTGAGGTGTTAATACATAATTTAATTATTTATTAATTTACTGAAGCTCATTTTCTTTATTGAAAGAACAATATAGATGCCTTTACTTGGCTGAGGTTTCACGTCCAGGAAGGTACCCGATCTTATTCCTTCAATCTATTACATAGATAGATAAACGTTTGTTTTTTCGGCCTGCTGGCCTTAAAAATTTGACTTGCTTACACTTCAATTTTTTACACAATTTTCTTGCAGCTATCTCCTAAAAATTACAATCTATCCACACCTTATAACTAATCCACTCGCTCCTATATTCTAACCTTCCTCGCTGCGCCTCGCCTCGCATGTATGTCTCCCTTTCCTCGCTATGCCTCGCATTGCCAGTTTTTGTCTCCGCGGCTAACGCCTAATACTTAACTACTATTTACAATTTGTAGAGTTTTCTTACATCTACTTTCTATGCTATTTACAATACTTCCTTCTCTGTTCCTCTTCCTTCTTCCTTCTATTCTTCTCCATCTTACCCAACACCCCCTTCACCCATGCTAAAGCTCTTTTGTCCCCCTTTCATGCGACAATACCTCCATGCATATCCAACTTCTTTCCACCTCTTCACATTTCTCCAACCAGTGCTCAATTTTTGCATCCTCCATCCCACACAATTCACACATTTTCTTTTCTCTAGAAAGCCAGAACCTATTATAATTCTCCATGCAACCGCATCTCATTCTCGCTATAAGTTCCTGACTTCCTTGCTCTCCTTTCTCACACAAATATTGCGCTCTCTCCCTTGGCATAACTCACACATAGTTCCCGTTAAATCTTGACTCTCTTATTCTCTCCTCTTCTTCTGCCTTCTCTTTTTCCATGCCATTCTTTTGAGTCATCTCATATACCTTCCTTAATTTCTTCTGCATATTTCTCACTTCATCTATCTGCAATCCACTCGTTCTAAAATACCTTTCCATCTCCAACTTTGCACACTACATATGTTCTCCTTCTCCCACCAACACTCTCTAACCAGCTTACTTTCCCTTCTTCCAAAAATTTCTCCTCATATTTACACGCTCGACTCCCTGTTATAAACTTCAAATTCGTTCTTTCTGTCTCCCTCCTGGCAATATAGTTAGACGTATTCCTTGCCAACCCCAGTGTCCACTTTACATACCTCTTCTGTATCCTATTTACCTCCTCACTTACATTCCACCCCCACACCTCCACTATGTAAAATAAGACACTCATCAATATGTTCTTTTAATCCCCTCATCTCTCTTACGTTATCTAGCTTACGTTACCTAACTCCTCCTGATACTTATCTATCGCCTCTTTCGTTCATGACACCCTCTGCCCTAACGACTCTTTTTCCCTACCCTGCCTTTCGCCAGCCTCCCCCTGTATCCACAAACTTAATGGCTGATGGTCTAATTCCGCCCTCTCCTCCACTGCGAATTCCTCTAATTCCTCCCACCCTGGCATATTCATAATCACATAGTCTATCACCGATACACCCATCTTACCCACCATACCCTTATCTCTCTCTCTCCCATCAAGTTTTCCACCCTTTCTTTAATCGTTTCCATCCCATCCTTACTGTACACAGTCACAAACTTATACATTACCCCTCCTATCTTTACAGTCCTCATTTTCACGCCCTCTCCCTCTCCATAAACTTCTTTCTCTGATCCATTCCTAACCCTTGTTATAATTCCCCCACTAGTCCTTCCTTTTCTCTTTAGTTTAACAGCCTCTTGTAGCCTCCAACTATAACTTCTTCGCAACATTCGGTTTACTCTATCCCATTCCTTTTTCTCTACCCACGTCTCTACTAGTCCACACACATCAAATTCCTAAATATACCTCCAGAAATTCTGATTTTTCTCCTTTACACCTGCTACATTCCAGTACAGCACCTTTAACACTCCTCCACCCTGCTTTATTCCCACCCGCCTACATCCCATATTTTCTTGTCTATTTTTATTTTTCGACAACCTATCTTCGCCGCTCTTCCTTCACTTCTCTCCTTCCTAGCCCTATCATTTAGCCTTCTCTGCATATCCCTTTCCCTTCTCTTCAAAACTTGATCGATGGAAACCTTCTTGTCCTGTATCCTATTTTTGTTACTCATTACCCCTAATTTGTCTTCCCAGCTCCCCAATTCCACCACCGTCACATTATTGTCCTTTCTCCCCTTCATCCTAACTTTTCCTACCTTCCCTTCAAGGCAGTATTCTACTTTGAACGCTTGAAAAAAAGCTATTTTTGTAAATTTTTCTTGTAGTAAAATTAAATATATTAATATGGTTCTTGTAGAGCATAATAAATACAGTTTTTAAATGTATTAAAAAAATTTCTTAAATTTATTTTATACACTTTTTACGTTCGAAAACTGCAGCTAAAGTCAACCCCTCGAAAAGGAGAAGGTGTGCGGTGTTAATAAAATGTGAGAAAATAACATGAGAAAATAACAAAATAGCAGAATAAAACAACCAAAAATTCGTCATTTTTTTCGCTGTTTTTGGCCAAACTGCCTTAACCTACCCTATTCTCTGTAGCAGCGCATCCACCCCCTCCCTCTCATCCCCGATCTTTAACTTCAATCATCTTATTACTATTTTATCTCTCCTATCTGCCTTCTCTCTTCTCTACATTCTTTTCCAGACTTTTTTTCCGCCCTTTCCTTTCACACCCTAATGCCTTCTTCCATCTCCTTTATTTTGTCCTCATTTTCCTTTCTTAGAGACGCCAACTCCCTCTGTAATTCTTCTACTTTCCCCCTCATCTCTGTTACTTTCTTTTCCCATCTCTCATATTTTGCCCTCAGGTCCTTCCTCACACTTTCCATCTGCTCCATAGCCACCTTACTTCCTCCCTCAGCCCTCTGATATCGCCTCTCTGCGCCCCGAGAGTCTCCTTTTCCGCCTGCCCCTCCATTTTTAGGAGAGGTGACCTATGTGTTCGTACGCTTTTTTTAAAGGGACTCTTTAGCGCGCTTTTCTCTGGACTCTATTTGCTTTCCCTTTTCTTATTCAAGAGATCCTCCCCCTCGCTTGCATTGGACGCTCTTTCCCTTGCCTTCTCGCTTCCTTCGCCCCGATTCTTCCCCCTCTCTGCCGAGCCACACGACACAGGGCCACGCACAGCTGGCCGCCTAATCCTTCTGGAAATTTCCTTTCCGTCTAATTCACTACAAACACTGCCAGTACTCTCGCTGCTCACCTACCGTTCTTCCTGCTGCCAACAGGTGTCTCATAAGGCTGCTGTTGCTTACCGCCCCAAAATTAAGGTTTCTTTGCCCTATCTGACCCCTCACATCCCCTGCAGACACCCTTTCCTCATCTATAACATCCTCCAGCACTGCAAAAACCACCCTTGTCCGCTATGAAGGTCCAAACTCCTGACCATAAAACTACTCTGCTCCCTTGCAAACCTAACCTCACTTTCCCTATTTAGCCAAATCCGACACCCCAACTATAATGTAAATTAATTACTATCTTTCCAATGTACCCCTCACACTCGTACTCACCTCCAAAACTTCCACCCTCACACTCCACTCACAAATTCTACACAAACTCCGTAAAATCTTCTCACTGCCTGTCACTGCACGCTTTCTCACTATCGCCACCAACATGCAAGTCCCAATGTATTACATGTAAAGTGATTCGCATGGGGAGGCCGACAGCCTAGTGGAAGATATCACCCACTTCCGCCCTTTTCTGAAATCCTCCGTTTTTTAAACATGCAATTCTGTGTGCAAGTGTCTCCTTATGAGAGTGCAATAATATAAACGAACCATTATGCTTGTAATTTATTTAAAGCTATATTTTCGCAATAGAGGGAATTGGCCCGTGGTTTCGAAGACGGACATTTCTGCACTCAAAATTTATGGTCATAGTGCCTTCACGTAGCTATTTTTTCGCGCAACAGGGAATTTGTCAGATCGCCTCGTAGTCCTACTAGGTAAGTATTCCACCGATGCCATCTGCAGGTCTGTTTTATCGACCGTTTCGTTGGAAATGACGATTATTTTTTTGTTATATACATGGTTTTTTTGTTATTACTTTTTTCATGATCCTTTTATTTAAGGCCTTGAACTTTATTTTTTTTAACAACGAAGCTGTTTTATGAACACCTGTTAACTTGAAATATCTTTATTCAATTTCGTATTGTAAAACATCTGTTATCGTTTTGTTATTTTTTATTATCAACCATGCTAACGGTTAATAAACGAAAAGTCCCATCAAGTCCATGTCTATTTTAATTATTTAAAAAATTTCAATATTTTAATTATTCAACGAATTTTAAGATGTTTACTATTTTCGACATTATCAGATTCTTTTATTTTTTATTTTAACAATTATTATTTGAGTTTAAAGGTTGCTCTGGCCCTTAAAATGTTACAAAGCTGACAATACATCTAAAAGCACTGTGCAATTCTGGATTTCCATGCGACAGAAAGATAGTGTGTCAAATTGCATATCACTATGTTGAGCGTCTCGAAATCAACCACAAATTCAACAGAGGAAAGCAAATGGCCGGTCACTTGCAACCTCTCGGCAAGACGTTTTTTTGTCCGTTTGAATTACACTTCAAAGTAGAAAAGAACGCGGCCTCTTGTTGCAGCAGCTTAGAAGAAAACAGCAAGATACTAAATATCCAATAAACCCGAAATCCCCGATAAGAGTTTTGTCCAAAATATCACCTCTGCTAGGATTACCAAGAAATGCAGCTGCACGAAGAAGCAGTGGTGATGCATTAATGCTTACATCTAAGCAAGCATGAAAAACGTGCACGAAAAGGACACGCGAAAGTAACAAAAATCAAAGAAAAAAGAAGAAGGAGAAATAAAAAAGAAAACTTTTTTTTAGAAAAAAATCACCAATCGACGAAAATGAAAGCAATGATACGGGAAGCGAAAACTTTTCAACTAATGAAAACTATATTCCAAAACGTAACCAGCCTACTAGTAACAATAAGACGAAAATTATTTCGAATAAACGAATAAATAAGAAGAATTTCAACCCAAAACGTGAAAAGCCTGTCAAAAATGTTGCATATTTTTAATTTTTTTTTTAAAGCTGTTAACTTCAAGAGGATAATATAGTTTTTCGCAAATCTGTATACCACTCATCTGTTCAAAAAACGCAATGGCGTATTCATGCATCATACAGTAGTATTCATGTATGCCTTATTTCATGAAGTAGACTGTGATTTTAATTTTAAATTTAAAAGTATACAATCAGCCAAAATCATAGGCAAGGCACACATGGACACCACTGTACATCTCGCTTTGTAGCCTAAAGTTTTACATGAAATCGGTCGTGTTTTTTATTTAACATTTGGAGATAAACAGTTATGTCTATTATGCATTAATTAAGTAATAGAGGATGGCGAATCGAGGACAGATAAAATATTATGCACCTAACGTATAACAGCTTATAAAACTGCCTTTGATCACCGTTCACTGAAAAAACAGGCAGTAGGGCTATCTACTTCAATTAGTCAAATATGCCACTATTAATCCATTTCTTTGCACAATTCATTTTTTTGTTGGTATTATTGCCGTTTAGGTTATTTTGTCGTTCAAGTGATCCACTGACTTTAACAATAAATCTATAATATGTACTAATAATAGCTGCACATTGCATATTGCTTTGCCTGCCTCTCTCACTAACTCAATCCCTCACTCTCTCACTCACACACTCATTCACTCACTAACTAACTAACTAACTCACTCACTCACTCACTCACCCACTCACTCACTCACTTACTCATTCATTCACTCAGTCACTCACTCACTCACTCACTAACTCACTCACTCAGTCACTCACTCACTCACTCACTCACTCACTCACTCACTCACTCACTCACTCACTCACTCACTCACTCACTCCCTCACTCACTCAGTCACACCCTCGCCCTCACTCACTTCATTATTTTCACTGTTTAAATGACTCACTTACTTATTTGCTCTCTCTTCCTCTCTGTTACGCAGGCCACTCACTCACTCATTTTGAATGCGCGATTTTTCCATCTGTCTAAAATGTCATTTCAAGAATAGGATATCTCATAAACTAATTTATTTCTATTTCCATAGCGGCTGCCGCATAGGTTCCTATTCCCCAAAAGAGAACGTGTTTTAAATATATTTAATTCCTTATAAGATTTGAGTCTACAAGAATAAGTGAGTTTATTAATCGTGGTTTCAATAAATCTACATTTGATCAATTGTCGGCATATGAAATGTTATTTACAAAATATCTAGTTGTGTTGCTCACATCTGAATATAAACTTAAGGTTATTCTTTAGGTAATGTATTTACATTTATCTCCTTTTAAAATATAGGTACCTGGCTGTAGTGTTCTAGAGTCTGTCTTTTCGAAAATTACAAAATATGTCAGTTCTAGTGTCACTCGTGTGTAGGGCTATACCTGTATTTAATGGCTATATAGGTTTCTTCTTGGAGTAAACAGATTACCTCTTTGCTTTTTCCTTTTGAGGTTGTACTTATAGTGCTTGAATCGCAAGTATCTTGTTGATGAATAATATAATCAGGTTGACTTTTCTTGCAAATTTGAAAAGTGCTCAGCTCTTTACATTCTTTTAGTTGTTCCTTTCCTTAGGCACACAGTGATATTTCTCAGTTAGTATATGTTCATGGTCTACTATTTTATTATAATAAACATGATCCTATTTCTTATGTGGAATAGGGCTTATACGTTCTATAGTTAAGTCATATTGATGTATTAGAGGTATTTTT
>NC_046661.1:609488-613465 GCF_010883055.1 Belonocnema kinseyi | reverse complement strand
AAAGTGTTTTGTTAAGTAAATATTCTGATCTCACTAGAATTAATTATTCGTTAATAATTTGTTTCATATCCTTCGTAACGATATCGGGTATTATGTTCCTTTTCAAATTCCATAATAGTTGCTCTAATTATTTTTGGCGTAACCATAGTTAATTCTATAATTTTGTGCTTGTCTAGGTTAATTAAATTGATGAAAGTATTAATCAGTGTTATTTTGTCCTGTAGAATAATATTTCCTCTAATCTCGTCACTGACTTTTGATAAATTTCACATTATTAGATTTTCAGTTGTTAGTCTTGAATTTATTCCTCTAATATCGTGAGATGAGTCAAAGAATTCCGAAAAGCATTTCAGAGACATCTACTATTATATTTAATAATCCTATTCTGAAGAGTTTTTCACCCATAATACATTATGTAGCATGCTTGCTTTAGTTCAATCTTGGAAGCTTCTGGTGTGACCCCTAAGGGTTTACATTTTCCCTTCACCCTCTTCCCTATTCCCCTACACACACCCCGCACATTTACTTGGTGGTGAGAGGGGGACCTACAGATTAAGGTGGGTTCCGAACCACCAAGAGCAACAGCTTTAAGTACTTAGAGAAACCTTTTTATCCAGAGGTACCGGCCCCAGGACTCTTCGGAGAGGAACAACTCCCTTGCTAGCCGCATGGGCCGCCGAGGCTTTTCCAGACTGAGAGGCGCGATTCGAACCCGCAAAGCCGACAGAGTGGGTCCAAAGCCTACGCTTTAGCCCCCACGACCATCGTCCTACTTGCTTTCTTTAGTTTTTAACCTATTTACTTTTGCAATTATGCTAAGAATTGTTGGTTTGAGAATAGATTAATTGCATTTGAAAGCTAGAAGTTCCTTTATTGTACCTATTGTGCTTATTCTTTCATGAGTACTGGTTAAATTTATTTTCATTATAATTGTGCATTCGTTGTCATATACAACTGCTTTTTCTAGTTCTTCTCTGTATAAGTTACCTTTAACTTCTGTTATCGTAATTTGTGCCTGGCTGGGTAAGGTGTGTAACCAATTATTCGATTGAAAGTCGTGTTATAAGTTATAGTTTCTTTGTTCCAGAGTTCCATCCCAATCCTTTAAATCATGTGTATAAATGGAGATGTAGTCTACAATTTTCTTGTGAGATCTTTCATTTTTCCTATTGCTCTGTGAATGATAGCTAGTTGTAAAGTTGTGTCTAATTCTTAAATCCTTCATTAATTGTTTAAATTCTTCCGAAGTAAATTCGGTTCCATTTTCTGTCAATATTTCTTCAGGTTTTCCATTTTGTTTTAAACGTGTTTTCCATACGGCCTTAATTAAATTTTTTGTTTCCTTGGTCTTAGTAGCCTTTAATGAGATGTACATTGTCAGATAATCTTAAATCACGACGATGTATTCCTTTTTTTTGACTAGTGATATTTGGCCAATTAATAAATTTCCAATTGAGGCACCTAGAGCAAGAGTAGAACAATTATCACTGTCCAGGAAAAAAACGATCGAAAAATTCGTCTCTACTACGCAAGAAAACTTGTCTTTTTCTTACTTCAACTATTTCGATAATATTATTATTCCTATCTATTCACCACGAAGGAATAATAAGGAGACACAACTGCCAGTGAGAAGCCATCTGAAACTGGCAATAGAAACATTATCGTAAGTGATACGCACATTACAGGAAGATCTTAGATTTGAGTGCGCAGGTGCGCAGTTATCCTCTTCCTATACATCGAAAAGTGTGCGAGTGAAAAAGTTTGTCAAATTGACGTAAGTTAGAGGTTGTGTTCTTTTGTTGATCATCATACGAAAGATACACAAAATAAATACATAAACAGTATTTTCGGTACTTGTTTGAAAAATGTGTGAACAGATTTTGAGAAGGAACTATATAGGTAAGTACCTTTTAAATTTGTAATATGATAAATAGGCTAAAGATTCTGAAGGCTCTGAGAAGCTCTGAGAAATTCTCCGCAGGCACTCAGGTAATGAGTTAAGGTTAAATTTCTAAATCATTTCTATTAAAATTAAATGACAGTTAGGTAAAACAATAAAATATATTAGACGTTTATTGTACTTGCAGTGAAGGCTTTAAAAAAAACGAAGTGTATTTGCCTTCTTCGGCGTGTAACTTCGTCCACAACCCGGAACTTGACACCTCATGGCTTAGAACACATTTCTGAAACTTTCTCTCTCGCACACTTTTCCATGTATAGGATGAGAACAACTGCGCACCTGCGCACTCAAATCTAAGATCTTCCTGTAATGTGCGTATCACTTACGGTAATGTTTCTTTTGCCAAGTGGGGGAACGGAGTTAGGTCTCCTTATTATTCCTTCGTGCTATTCACGAAGGGTTCCTGTTAAGATCTAGGTCTTATAAGTTTATGTTTCAATTGATGCAAATGTTTCTCTAACCTTGCTTATGAATGGTTTATTACTGATATAATTTTAGAAACTTCAAAGGGTGTTTCAACAGCTGGGAAAAATTTCTACGACCCTTTTCCCTCAGTCTGTAAATTTGGTTCACAAATGATTTAATAATTAATCAGAACAGTTCTTGTTTCAGCCAGATTTTAAGATTTCTTATCATAATATTCCTCAATAGAAGAATTGTTTACTACTGTAAGAATTTCGATACGAAAATATTTGAAAAAATATTTCTGAGAAATATTGTTTTTTTTTCTATAGCGTTATAGGCTTCAGCAAAAAAACTAAATTTGTTATTATAAGTTTTCTATGGCAAATTTTAAAAAATTATATTTTTAAGGAAAATTGTTTTTTCCTCACAGTGTTATAGGCTTTAGTAATAAAAAACTAAATTTGTTATTGTGAGAATTTCGATAGCAAATTTAAAAAAATAAAATTTCTGAGAAATTTTTTTTTCTTACAGCGTTATAGGCTTCAATGAAAACAACTGAATTTGTTATTGTAAAGTTTACGATCGGTAAATTAAAAACAAAAAAAATTGCGAACAAAATTAAATGATTAATTAAATAAATAAAATTAAATAATATTAATAATGAGGAAATGAAATTGTACTTTACAATAAGTAAATAAATAGTTTTATGCATATGTGGGAAAGAAAGTATGCCCTAAAAAAGATATAAATAACGGTTCCCCCAATTCTGTATGTGAAACTTTGGTTCTCAATCACGAAGGCCGAGCTTACCTTCACGAGGGCGACGGCGCTTTCACGAGGGACAAATCTACGAAGGAAGAATCTTCGGGGGCGAACAAATTGTTCCTCCGAAAAGCACTCTATGTTGAAGAATATATAAGGGTAAAAGGAAGGTACCCACCCAGCTAGCAGTCAGTCAGTTTTGTACACCAATCTTTGCATCAGTCTTATCTTCGCGCCAAGTATTCGCGTCAGTGTTCTTGCTGTCTCTCATCAGCCAAATCGAAGTTTATCTGAATCCAGTGTCGTATGCGGATTAAATCCGAGGATCGAGTTCAGCCACCCCAAGAATAGATTGCCTGATCCGAAAATAACCATCGGTCCCAAAGGGTTGGAGCCTATCTTTGAGCCAGCTTCTAACACACACCTAAGGACTCGTCAGGCGATCTTAAGCGATTTTTCTATTTAAAGAATCAAGGTTTAGTACTTTTCAACAAACAACCTCATCTATTGATTATCACAGCTCAAATTTCAACCCGCAACTTACCTGTCTCGTTCTTTTTAGGACGGACCAATACATAACTGAGGGCGCAACGCTGGTCTATTACTGTCAACCCTATATGTTTCAATTAAAAAGGTGTGATTACTAAGTAATAAATTTCATTCAATTCAGTTTCCGTGCTCTTCTTCGGATTGTCCTCGTCCCAAATCCATTTCGGATAAAATTGAGCATTCTAGGGAACAATTGGTCTATTTTATGTTATTTATGACGTAACGTAGCCAATTATTTTTTGTGCATCGGCCGGGAAAGCACAAGTCATTTAATGAGAATTTGTGGAAATGGCGAATGATA
>NC_046661.1:598154-609388 GCF_010883055.1 Belonocnema kinseyi | reverse complement strand
TACACTATTAACATAAAAAGTGAACAGTGAATACTCGTATCATTAAGTTTTATGAATCTGCTTAGAGATATTATCCCAAAATTGCGTAATAATTGGTATGTATGTGAAATTTATAAATCAACAGTGATTATTTCAATTAAACCTTAAGTATAAATGAGGTATTTTCAATATAATTAAATTATATGAACAGGGAATTCAAACAAACATTTTATGTGAATCTGTGTCCTCATAATTTTGGTATGACTAAATGTATATTTAAATGGATGAATTTGATTCCATTAAAAACAAATTAAGTGATGAGAGAATTACTCGCAGTAAGGTACAAAATAATCCAGAATTACGTAAAGTTCTTAAAGAAATCGGTAACCAGCCCCTTAAAAAGCCAATTATAAAATTAACCAATACTGATACAAATAAAACAGTAATTTTATTGACGCCAACACAAAAAATTTAATTTCTAGTGCATCTACTTCTAATCTTTTAAAAGTTGAAAATCTTGCTTCTTTAATTACCCCTAGGCTTAGAAATTGTATTGACTCTCCTTCTGGAGTGAAGTCTAAACAATTAAAATTCCATTTATCTATTTCTGGAACTTCATATCTACATGTTGAACCAAGTAAAAATCAACCCTCTCCCACTTCTATTCAAAATCACTCTTTACAAAAAAAAGACGAAATTTCTCCAATAAAGGTGACTCAAGAGAACAAAGTTATTAAGAAATCTGATAATAGTGTCATTATTAGCTCTAGTGAAAATCAATAGGAAAATGTAATATTAGCATCCGATACTTTTTCTCAAAAAGTCCCAGTAAACTCCACTGAAATAAAAGGTGATTCTCAAGAAAATACACTCATAACTCAAAATTGTGGGCAAACAAATAAAAACGTTCCTTTGACTCGACTGGAATACAGGATATCTTTGAAAAAGAGAAGAAGTGTATTCGAAACCCTAGTCTTGCTGATACTATTAAGACAAAACCTTCTGAAAAATCTCATACACCAATAATAAATTCTGGATTTTCGATAAAAAGCTCTGACCTCAATAATCAAACAATTAACGGATTGAATCCTTTTAATCCTTTTAATAGTATAGTTTTAATATTCAAAAAAAACAAAAGCACATAAAACAATTTTTGAGATTAGCCGGGTTCTATAGAAAATTTATAGGACGATTTGCACATATTGCACACCCATTGACCCATTTACTAAAAAAGGATATTCCATTTGATTGAACAAAAGAACAAGATACAGCTTTTAATACCCTCAAAAATGTACTCTGTGAAGAACCACTATTGCAGAAACCGGATTTTTAACGACCCTTTATTATTACCACTGACGCCTCTGGCTATGGTATAGGAGGAGTCCTATCTCAGGGAAAAATAGGTAAGGATAAACCAATTGCTTACGTTTCAAGAACCTTAAATGAAGCTGAGAAAAAATATGATACTAATAATAAGGAAGCATTGGCAATTATCTATTGTGTGATACAATTTCGACCCTACGTATACGGTAGAAGATTCACACTTGTGACGGACCACAAACCATTAATGTGGTTCCAAAATGCTAAGGATCCTTATTCCCGTATTAATAGGTGGAAGCTGAAGCTTGCAGAATACGATTTTGATGTAATATACAAGGCTGGTGAAACAGGCGTTATCGCGGATGCATTATCAAGGAATCCAGTGGAAGAAGAATCGATAGAACAAAAATTATCAGAATTTGAGATTTATAACAAAAATTACAAAAACAATTACTCAAGTGATGAGGAATTTTTAGGTTATGAAAAGAAAAATCCAAACAATAAAATTACACGAGGGAGCATTGTTTTAAGGTGTAAAGAGAAGCCAAATTATGAATTAATTGAAGGTAACCAAAATTTACGTACGACTTCACAAAGTCATGAAAAAGAGCCTACTGAAATCCCAAATGAGGAACCGAAAGGGAGAATTAAAACCGAAAATATCATGCAGTAATGACTAGGCAAAAACTAAAATGAATGGCTGAAGAAACCAATAAATCTCAAGAAACGAATAATCAAAAGGAAACAAATTATAAAGAAGACACAACTGAATCTGCGGAAGAAAACCCAATCCCAGGAAGAGAAAGAGAGGAAGGCCAAAGAAAAATCAAATTCAAGGTAAGAACAAAAAGTGTGATACTACCAGCACAAAAAAAAAGAAAGGCCGCCCCTTCTGGAAAAGGGTGAAGCATCATTTTTGGAATAAAAATATTATTGAGTGTAGGGACCAGATGGCCATGCGAAAGGACAATTATACATATTTCTTAGCAGTCAATGGCACTTCTCGCGACAATGGGTCCGAACTTTTGGAAAAACGCAATGAATTTCCAAGATTTTCTAACCTTAAATTAGGAGAAGCAAAAGAACTAAAAAGGGGCCGATTTTATCATATATCACTTCCCATTTAATCTGAAGTAATTAGTAATGTTAAAAAATCAATTTATTCTTTACGCACAATGACGGATAAATTGTTGTTACGATCAATTAGTTTACAGCAAACTTCCAGAATAATTCATATAGACTGTAAAGAAATTTTATCATTAATCAATACTGTTTTTTCTGATTCATCAACCAAAGTAATCATTTGTAAAGGAATTACACAATATTCTAATAAAGCACAGAGGGCTACATTAATCGAGGAAACACACTCTTCTGTGCTAGGTGGGCATAAAGGTGTCACAAAAACTTATAACAGGATTCGGCGAAATTTTTATTGGAAGAATATGAAACTAGACGTACAAAAACATATTCAAATGTGTTTAAGGTGACAATTAAAGAAAGTGGTACGCGTAAAAACAAAGCAACCCATGGTGATCACCGACACACCTGTAGTTGCGTTCGATAAAATATCAATGGACATCGTTGGTCACGAAGGAACTAAGTGCACACCTTATGAATTAGTATTTGGCAAACTGGCACAAGCTTCCAGCGAACCTACACAACCACACGAAAAATTAGAAGCGTTCGATGATTATCTGACCAATCTTATAATTAGATTACTTGATATTCGAGGTATAGCAAGAGAAAATCTAATTACAGCAAAACATAGATCAAAAACTTATTATGATAAACGATCCAATCCACAAAATGTAAAAATAGGAGATGAAGTATTTTTACTAGAGGGTTGAAAAATACAGAAATTATCTGGTCAATATGCAGGACCACATGAAGTTTTAAAAATTTTATGAAACGGAAATACAAAAATCAAAATAAAGAATAAACCAAAAATAGTTCACATTAATAGACTTAAATTATCAAAAATCTCAAAAATACTTGAACAAAATTCAGATCAAACTTAAAGTGAAGGATTATTATATATATAAAAATGGGGATACTAGCCATATTTCAAATTTCAGATATAAAGGGTTTTCTTTAAAATGGATTACGGTCACCGCCAAAGAATCGATGCAGTAATTCTTTACTTTATTCGCTATGTCGACATCATAAAACTATGGCCTCACTTATTCACTAATAAAATTCACAATAGAGATGATTGTAATATTCCGAACTGGATACAAAATGGAATAAATGATCCAGAAGATATAAGCGATATTTTTCTGACCATAAAAACTAGAGGACCGCTAGCTTACCACTATTTGATACTAAGTCTTCAACAATCGCAACAAAATTTTCTGGCAGACCTCTTAGAGATTGACACAGTGGGCAAATAAATTGAATAGACAAAGTCAAAAAGACTTCTATATCTTTTCGCACGAAATTCAAAAGAACAATGACAGGTATAACTGTTAATAGGAAAACCCCTTTTTCCAAATAATGGAAATCGGAGTCCGAGGTCTCGCTCATCTTCTCCTGCTATTGACATGGACTTATCCAATAAGTGCCATCGTGGGATATGTTTGTGGGTCTGATAATCTTATTGTAACAACCTTATTATTATTAGAAGTAGGAGAATGTAATTTTCATAAAAAAACACTCGAAACTAAAGAAACTTATGTTCAACTCTTGCAACTAAGCAATCTTGTCAAAACTAAAATAATTCAATCTTAAGTAGAAGTAAAACGCACAGTATATTACTGCGGTTTGTATTCACATATATCAGCAGTAACTAATGAAGAAATGACATTTTTAAAAGAAATATCTCGCAGTCAATGCCAAAAAATGCATGAATTTGGTATATTTAATTTGAAAGATGATCCACAAATATCGAATTTAAAAATGAATTTCACTAATTATAGAGCCGTGACTTTCGCCGGTACAACAAACTTGTACGGAAAATGCTATGAAACACAATATTCTGATCCTTTTGGTACTTGGAAAGATGTAATAGTTAAGAGCTCTTTTAGTATTTTACTATGGGAGAGATGGATAACTGCAAATCTGGAAAGTAATAAAGTTATTTTAAATTCAGGGGTTGCTCGCCCATTTGTGAGTACTTCTTGCATAGACGTAGATAAGGGTTACACATTTTGGAATTACATACCTGCGGACATCTGTAACTCTAATAAATACGAAGTATTATACGAAGGTTTAGCAAATAAAACATGGGATAATAGTACAAGAAATTTTGAAGTAATATATTCTTTGACAAAAAAGATGTAACTTTTGGTCTGACACAAAAATCATGGTTGCCAGAATGCAACTATATGTTAATTCAAATGGAGCACCCTAAGTTACTGATTTTCGAGGGAAACCCAGGACAAATGTTTAAAAAGGGTCATAGCGTATTAATAAAAAATATGAATATTTTCACGTTTGTCAACCCTAAATTCGTATATGTGGAAAGACATATCAGGACAGAAGTGATTAGACTAAAAATGATATATCATATCAAAAATGTATGCTGGAACAACGAGTGTTGAAAAATGCCCTTATATTGGCCACTCAAGCTCCTGAAGAATTCGCGTATTTTCTAATGAAAGTTCCTGGTTATATGTCAATTGTAGCAGGTGAAGTAATTTATGTTATTAAATGCGTACGAATAGAAGTAATGCTTAGAAACGATAAAGAATGTTATTTACAATTACCCGTAACATACGAAAATAAAACTAGATATTTAGCACCGTGCACCCATATTCTAACAAGTACCAGACTCCAAGTATCTTGCAACTCTTTTATTCCAACAATGTGTCTCTTAGGAGATAAGTGCTATAAAATGTTGCCTGATCCTGTAGAAGCCATGCCTCCTGAGATAATGAAACCTACGACACGAGCGACTTGGGAATATAGAAACCCTGCTGCGCTTGCAACCAGTGCTATTTATTCGCAATCTGACTTAGAAAAGCTAACGGAACACATAATGTTCCCCGCAGAAAGCCAATGATTCCGAACTCATTAGCCCGAGGCATTGTTGTTCAACTGATAGCCCACCAAGGAATTTCATTAATGAATATTATGGACGAAGAAACAATGGATAAAATAGCAAAAACTGCATGGGGCAAATTTTGGTCAATTTTCACAAATTTCGGGACAGCAAGTGCCGGTTTGATTGGAATCATAATAATAATCCGTGGTATTAAACTAATTGCCGATACAATAATACACGGATATGCTTCAAATTCTGTTTTTGGTTGGTCAATACATTTATTAGGAGCAATATGGGACTCTGTTACAAATTTATTATTGCATTTAGGAAGAAACAGAAAAACATCAACTGAAGTGGCGGAACAAAGTAAGAAAGCAACTGATGACTAAGAAAAAGCAATAAATCCGCCTACTCACGTCAATACTGTTCCAACAGGTAATCGTTCAACCAACACAGATCCAAGATTATACCCAGTAAATGAATAAACAGAACTAACAATCTCTAATCAACAACAAAATCACTCCTTACATTTCTAAAATTAGAATAAGGACGACGTTCTAGCTAAAGAAAATACAGCACGAAGTGTTTGTTGTTCGGTGCAAAAACAAAATAATTCTGTGTTATATAAAATAATTCACCCCATGCATGATTCGGAAATTATTTTTGAATTAGAAAAATTTTGTAAAGATCGGTCCCTTCCACGGCCAATGTTTTCAGTAAGTCGTATTCATTCTTCATCTGACAAACATCTAACTTATTTAGCTTATTGCCAAATAGGACTTATAAGAATTTTGTAATTCTTGAAACCTTAGCTCGCATTAAAGCCGCCCTCTTAGTTTATTATTCAATTCAAAACATAAGCAGATTAACTGTGAAAAAAGATTTAGAAGAATCATTTAACAATCTGACAGTTTCAAGTAAAAAATCGCCGAAGCTCAAAAGGAAGAAGACGGTCACAATTAAATCAGAACCAGAGTTAATAAATCTAAAGGAACAAAAATATAAAAATATAACTAGTGGGTCAAATTATTCCCAATAAAATTCTAAGATTACTCCATTACCAAGCTTCACGCAAAACACGAAATCTTTCAAGAAATGTATTAATTGCGGATTTAGACCCAAAAATCCTTACCATGATTTCTGAAAGAATAAAATGCTGTTATTAAAATGGCAAGCAAAATGATATTGTATGCAATAAATTTTTAGGCTAAATTTAAATATGCATGTAAATATATAATTATTGCTTGTTAGTTCGTACATACCCACTAATATGAATATTTTTTTTCAAGGTCACAGATCGAAAAGCAACATGAACAATTTAAAACCTTTTATTTTCATTATAATTCCAATACAGTTAGCGCCCAACACACATTCAGATTATACATTTACTTCTTATAAAGAGCCTGGGTTACTTTTCAAAAGATTATCTGGTGTTCATTTCCCACTGGAAGAATGGAATATTATCACATTTGCAAACATGAAGCATACATTGAGTATTGGCCATTTCGCTTTACAAAAATACGAACAACTGATTAGTTTTTGTCGTAATTCAAATAAAACTAATTACTGCCCTCAGAATCATAACATTACACAAGAAACAATTAAAATAATTCAATTCAATAAATACAATTCTTTAATATAATATAATGAAGAATCTAATAAATCCTCTCTAGTTGTTGAAGCATTAGAAAAACATAAAAGTGAACCACGATCATTTCTCCCATGGTTGGATAAACAAACGCACATAATTCCATCTAATATTCTAGACATCTCAGAGGAATTTGCTTAAACTTAACGACACGATGCCAGGCTTTTTAGAAACTTCAATGATTCTGAAAAATTATAAGATCCAAACAGCACAGTGGTTATACCAATCACCGAAAATAACTGAACAACATTTAAACTCTTTAAAGCCATTACATGGAATTTTAACCTCAAAACCTTAATTCTCAGTACTTACATTTTGAGTTTCGTCACTGCAGATATAAAAAAGAAAATTCCTATGGCTTATCTCCCAAATAACTCAACACTTTAGCGAACGTTGCGCATTTCAAAAATTAAAACATTTGTCGTTAATGGTATTCTTACTTTTCAAATCACAATAACCATTCCTCACTCTATGCAATTCAATTTTTATAAAATGTATCCGTCTCATAGTTTTGAAAATTCCCTAATTAACGGTATAATCACCTCTCATATTAAACTGGATAATATTTTCATAGGAATTTCAAAATCAAACGAAACTTACATTCTGAGCCATGAATATCCACTTCAGGATTGTAAAATCTTACCATTGGGAAAATTGCGTCGGCCAACAGAGGTGTTAAGAAAAACACACGCAATTATTCCTTGTGAAAATTTCCTTTTTTTTATTCATCCAAACCTAATTGTACAATTGAAACATCAGAAGAGGTTAAAAATTATTTTTCACCTTTAGAAATGAGAAATGGTTGGATATACTATTCTTCATATGAAGAAACCGTCAATATTATTTGCCCCTCAAAATTAGAAACAGTTTTATCTCTCCAATTACAAGAAACTATTAAAGTTCAGTCAAATTGCACGTTGATAATTAATGGTTCATCCCAATGGCTAAATAAAGACAAATTAAATTCAAACAACATTTGTTCGCAAATAATTTACAAATTTTTAAATATTTCCACGAAACATAAAATCAAACCACCCAAAATTAAAACTCTTAAAGAAATTTCATATTATATTGTCCCAAGCCTCTTAATTTGTAACATAATCCTAATAATCATTATGTACCTTATAAAATTGTACCTTGCTTTAAAAATAAATTAAAAAACAATATATATGAAATAACCCCATGGATTTCCCCTTTACGTACTAGATTTCTATCTCATGATGATATTAATGAAACAAGGAGCTCGAAAGAACAAGAATTAAAATTCGTAGATCAAAATGAAAAGCCAGGATTATCGGTATGAATGGTGAATAATAAATAAATCAATGATATTAAAAATAATAACACTGCATGATATTCTCTTTCCCTTTTTCACGGATATTCATTTATAACAAAAATATATAATAAAGACTTCAAAAATAAATTTATTGAAACACAAAAGCTGTTTTTTACAAGCCAGTATACTAATATTATTAATATAACATTCCTTCCTTTTTTTCCTTATATCGGGCCATACACATGTTTCTAAATCACTTCCAGAGGAACTTTCATGAACAGGATATTTCTCGTTGCCTCCAAACATAATTTGAATCAATCAAAAAACTGAAAATTAAAATTTTACAATGAATAAAAATGATTGAATATTAAATAATAACAAGAATATCATAAAAACAATATTCTCCTCTATTTGCTTACCGGTATCAAACGCCTTCCATAAACGATCCAAAGTCTTGTTTCCAATAGGTGATGCCAAACCAAAATTTGTCCACTGAAAAATACATTTCCTTTTTGAACTAAATACTGGCTTAAACCCTTTTGTGGAAAATCCCGTAAAAGTGAAAGTTTTTGTCCTTGAAAAATCCAGTACTTGTTTGGACAAAAAGTCCTAGGTAAACCCCTAGGTAAATTATATATGATTCTACTAGAATCAACTTAAAAATATAAATAAAATAGGAAAATCAGAAGAGATTCATATTAAATTAAAATGAAAACAATAAACTATAAAATCTTAAAATTTAATCAATTTCCTTTTTTTATATATGTATACATTTATTTTAATTCAATGAACTGTTTTGGTTTCAAAATGTTGTTTTTGAAAATAATTTCTAACCATAATAAAACAAAATTGTTCAACAAAAGCTGGATTCTCTACAAAACCAACCCCATCATTTAAAATCAAAAACGGACCTTGTTAACTTGGTATATCCAAAAAGAGATACTCTTCTGAAATATTTTCTTCATCTTCAAGGGACCCCTCTTCGTCAGAGATAATCGTCTCTATCTCATCTTCATTTTGCGAGTCAACACTGTACAAATCCCAAGGAGTATGTTTTTTTTTTTCAAATTCTCTTCCACCCAATCCACCACACTTCTGAATGACTGAGAAGTTCGATATTTTTCGTACATTGTGCCTGCTGAACAATGTACCCATTTTCCAGTAACGGCTCAATAATGTTTACCGGGCGACCGATGGGATACGCCACCTCATATCTTTAAGAAAGGAAATGCTGCCTGTCACTAAGAAACTCAAAGTGATATTCGCAACCTTTCTCTTTAGATTTCTCATTTTTTGAAACCTGCGTCATTTTTTTCTTTTCACTTTTCCCGCAACGGTGTTGGAAGGTCCAACAGAACTGATTTGTGCAGTTTGGCAATTTGAAGCACCAACTTAAAATTCAAAAGATGTGAAAGGTCCAAAAAATTATAATTTTGTGACTTTTCCAGATTATTAATCACGTATTGAATGCCAAATGGGTTCGAAGCCCCAGCAAATCCACTTTGTGATGTTAAATAATTAATAGGTCCAAGTCCAAACTTGTTGGATCTTTAAATAAACCCAAAATCTCATCAATTCCTGTATTATTCTCTGGAGTAATGACTATGTTTTCATTTTTTTCCTCTCTGACACTATTAAAATTACTCATCTCAATTGATAGAAAGTTATCATCGCGTTGATCACGCTAAAATTCGAAGAAAGTAAAGCCTAAATCAAAAGGCTCACTCATGTTTTCTGCACTGCGTTACATAACTATCTTGATCATTAGCTCATGACAAACTGATCTTAAAACGTACCCCAAAAACAGAGGGACTTCATTATTGTAATGAAGACGGGATTATATGATTTTCAGAGACAAATATTTTCAAATATAGAAAAAAGGGTCTCATACAATTTTCTTCCTATTTAAAAAAAAGGTGGGCCGCCACTTGACGCTATTATGTTATCTAATTTAGGGCCATAACTTTTAACTAATGTAATCATACGGGACGCAAGCAAAGAATTACCCCACATCTTGTTGGGGATTTACATATCGATCCCCGCAATACTCCAAACTCACGGGTTGTAACCTTAACCATATCTAACTTAGAGATTTTAGGAAAAATAATTCTTTTTTAAACAGAAAAAAAGTCTCAGATAGATTTTCTTCTATTTAAAAAAAAGAGAGTTCACCACTTGACATCATTAAATTGTCTAGTTTATGGGTCATAATTATCAACCAGGCTAATCATAGGAGACCCACGCATGAACTTACCCTAAACTGATCTCTTTTAATGCCTCAGACTCACGGGCTATAAATTTATGTATAAACAATATTTAACTTCACGTAAAACACAGTTCTTTTATAAAAAAAATAACTGAAAATTTGAAATCTTTCTTTTTCCTTTTCCTCAAAAATGTGTATATAATTTTAAATTAAGATAAAAAGAATCTGGTTACAACCGTGTACAGAAATAATAAGCATCTGCATGTTTGGAAATAATAATCTTAACAGAATAAAAACAAAATTGTACCATACAAAAGTAAAAAAAATACCCAACAAAAATTCGTTTTCAATTTATTTTTAGGAAATGCTTCCAGACGCAAACGTAACAGAAGCGCAACTTCCAAATACTATTGACAATGCATTACCGGTTAATCATACACGAGCCTACTCAAGCATTTTCAGTGCTTACTGTTTTAAACTTAAACCAGAAGTTGCTCAGTTATATTTTCATAAACAAAAACAACTACGTATATGTATAAAATGATATTCCTACATAACAACAGAAACACAAAGAAATGTACAACTCTGTAACTATTGGCATTCATTAGAGAATATTGGAACAATCAATACTAGATTTCACCATTGTAACCAAAAAATTATCCATGCAGAAAGAAGAGCAACAGATTGTTCATTATGTGTGGAAATATATTTAAAATTCTCAATTAATATATTGCGAGGCCTAGACATAGAGGTAGAAGAAGATATATAATTGAAGAAAAAGGAACGAGAAAGAAATTATTGCAAAATGCATGAAACAGCAACA
>NC_046661.1:593537-598054 GCF_010883055.1 Belonocnema kinseyi | reverse complement strand
ATAAATATTTTTATTTTATTTCCTTAAGCATCCACTTGTCTAATAGTTGTATCTATAGATTATGCCATCTTTATTTATGTTCACTACGCTGAAATCAGTCTCAATTTTCTTCATAAAATTTTCTTTTTTTTTAACATGCAATATCCATTATCTCAGACTGATAGCAATTGAATCTTTTCTTTTGCGTTTAAAAGTACACTAGATTATTCAACGAAATACAGCATAAAATGTTCTCGTTAAAGAATGTATACAAAAGTTAAAAATTATATTCTGTAATATTCTTCTTTTTATAAGATCTCCTAATATCGTTGTTCCAATAAGTGTCGAATGTCGCAAATAAACTTATTGTAGCAAAAACTCTATCTAGTTATTAATAAAAAGTTTGATTTCCGTCAAAAAAAATTTTTTGGTGAATCGTAATACCACCCCCATATTTGATTAACATGTGAATCCTGTTATGTGACCAAATTTTGATCGGTACGCTCAAAAATGAGAAAGCTGAGGTGTTATGTGACCTTAATAGTGATAATAAAATAGAATTATATAAAAACGCAATTAAAATATCTTTAAAATTCATACAAAATTGCCTGTTCATCAATTTTACAATTCCTTTCTTCAATTTTCATAACAAAAAAAATGGAACATAAGGAATTGTAATCTACTTTTTTCCAAATTCGATATTTAACTTAATTTTAAATCACGTATTGTTATCTGAAAACGTTTTATGCAATTAATTATGCTTATAATTGTCGCCATAATTTTCGATGTTTTCAAATCTCCTAAAGAAACTTCATTGTAATAAAATCAACATCCAGTTATTATCTGTCGACAATTTTCCGGTAAATCGCAATAACACCCTCAGTTTTGCATAATGATAATTTTGCATAAATTCTAGCCTGAGCCAATATGTTGATCGGGAGGCTCAAAACTGAGAGAGGGGAGGTGTTACGTGACTATAACTAATAAATAATATTAATAATGAGGAAATGAAATTGTACTTTAAAATAAGTAAATAGATAGTGTGATGTATATGTCGGAAAGAGAGCATGGCCTAGAGAAGATATAAATAACGCTTCCCCCAATTCTGTATGTGGAACCTTGGTTCTCAATTACGACGTCCGAGCTTCCTTTCACGGGGGCGACGGCGCTTTCACGAGGGACAAATCTACGAAGGAAGAATCTTCGGGGGCGAACAAATTGTTCCTCCGAAAAGCACTCAATGTTAAAGAATATATAAGGGTAAAAGGAAGGTACCCATCCAGCTGGCAGTCAGTTTCGGACACCAGTCTTTGCATCAGTCTTATCTTCGCGCCAAGTATTCGCGTCAGTGTTTTTGCTGTCTCTCATTAGCCAAATCGAAGTTTATCTAAACCCAGTGTCGTATGCGGATTAAACCCGAGGACTGAGTTCGCCAACTCGAGAACAGATTGCCTGATCCGAAAATAACCGAAAATAAGCCATCTCATCACCATATCATCCCCTTGTCAATTGCGGAGTCGGTCGTCTCCGCCCACAATTTATCGATTCTAACAGTGGAGCTGTCCATTTTGTTCAAAATTAGATTCGAAAATTTTCTAATTAAAACTTCCTGATAAAAAAGAGAGAGAAGAAAAAAAGAAAATTCTAAAAAGAAACTAAAACAAATAAAAACTCAGTTATGATCTACCATAATTCACAATGGCGTAAATTAAATGTTCCTAATTAACCAATGAAATAATGAAATCTCTCTAAACTTACAATGTCAATAAAAGGCAAATATTGTAAAAAAATAAATTGGTAAAATTACATCCCACCAAATATAATGCACAAAACAAAAAAACAAAAAAAATCGCACGTATCAAACACAATCAGGTACAAAATTAGCATCGAACCCACAGCAATACATCTCAGGGTAACTGATAAATACCAAAAAATGCAATGGCAGGTCCATGAGATTCAAGAAATCATAATAACAGATCACAAAAAAATGCATCATAAAAAATTCAATCAATAAGCGGCATAGTGAATCCAACAAATAAATCACAAAAATTCAATAAATACATCGTATAATAAACAATTCACCTAAATAAATAATTCAATCAAATTTATATTAATAATGAATTCGCATAAATAATCAATTCACATAAATAAATGTAAATGACACATAATTAGTTTGCGCCAGGCACCCTTCCGGTGCCACCTGACAGAAAGAGAACTGAATAAAAGGAAAAGCTGAAATAAATGCCCTGACTCTGAGTAGAGGGATTGTTCGTGAGGTAAGAAACGTGGAGACTTTTTTTAAGAGAATAACAATAATTTAAAAATAAAACATTTTATTAATGTGAAAAAAGAGAAGAAAAAATGTGTTGAAAAATTTACAAGATGTCTGTAATCGAATCCATGGCGGCATTCGCCAGAAGGGCGTGACTTGCAATGTTACGTTCGAATTACTTCCGCCATTTTCTGTCTCACCAGTGATCGCTGTAAATGTTATTTTCAAAGGAAATAAAATAAACTAGTTTAAAGATAACATTCTCAGCAACGAAAGAAGAGAAACAAAGAAAATTACGGGATAATGCTTAAAACTACTTCGCACTGAAAGGTACCTCAAAGGCACACACACTTGTAAAATCCGAAAAATAAAACACTAAACTCTTCATTACGAGAAAAAAAAAAACAACTACATACTTCGCGAAATTTATTCTATTTCCGAAGACAAGAGAGTATAGCACAAGGGAATGAAAAAACTTAGAAGCCTACCTTTGTCTCCCTGAAGCCGACGTGAATCGAGGAAGAACTCAGTATATAAAAATGATGTTAAAAGCGTGGATGACCAACACGAACAGTGTAATAGGTTACGTCGTAACCAAGCTGATGGTGATACGCTAGTCACCACCCGGCGCTCTAGTAGTGGTAATGATGGCTGCCAGTTGTTATGACACGTGTCCCGCCGGATGTCAAATTGGTGTTTTTTTTAAACAATTAACCTGGGTAGCATAGGTTAATGACCGATTCGAAATGTAGATAGAATTGGACGTGTGAACTTTGCGTGAGTGGCCGGTAATAGCGGTGTTTTGTGGTGTGTTGTGATGAGCGACTAACAATACTGGAGCCCTCAAGAATTTCCTCCAAAACTTCGAAGATGTTTTCTTTCGGATTCACTATTCCGGATTTTAGGGAAACGAAAGCAAGACGTCTGGCCAAAAAAAATACAAGAAGTCTTTCCTACCCTAAACTATAAATAAAGAAAAACAATTACTCGTAGAGTGGATATTTTGGAAAAATTGTTTGGAGACGTCAAGATCCGATATATCCAAAAATTGGAAAGAATCGAAAACTTTGATCCGTACCCTGGCGGATCAAATTCGAATTCGACGTTAAATTTTCTATTAGAAACTCACGCAGCAATCGCAATACTTTTTTTGCAGCTTTAAAATTAAATAAAATGTCATTAACTGCTGCTGAAGGTGACTTCAAGCGCATCCATAATAGCCCAAGTAGTATGTTGCGCGCTAAGTTTAAAAATAAAATTCTCTCTGACTTGCATCGCAGCATTGTTGTCTGAGGTTTCCACTGCGTGGCGCTAGCACCCTGACAAAATTCTTAAAGTTATCGACGGAACGCTTATTAACTGATACTAAAACATGGACATATGAAACAAGGGACTAGGCATGCCATTGCGGGGGTGATGCAATGAGGGGGTAGGGCCGCCACCTTTTAATGTCCCGCGACAAATATGGCAGCGCTCACATGTTTATATTTTCATGCACAGTTTTTCGGCAAAAACGCTCGTGCGCATAATCAAATGACACATCGTAAGATGGCGGCTCTCCCCACTCATGGAATTTCCCCCCCTCCCGTGGATTCAACCCCGCTCGCCCAAGTTAGGATGGCATGCCTAGTCCCTTGTTTCCTATGTCCATGTACTAAAAGAAGATGCACTTTAAATTGTCTTCGGCCCATTTTAATGACAGGTATTTTATTTTTTTAAGTTTTTAACGCTGCGGGAAAAAGTATTGCGATTACGCCGTGAGTTTCTAATGCAAATTTTAACGTAGAATCCGAATTTCAGCAATTTAAAAGTTGATTTTGCGGTTTTTTTGAGCGTTTAAAAAAACAGAATGGGCAGTGCCGGATCATGGGGAGGGCTTGGTGGTGCTGAAGCACCGAGCCCCACGCTAGTGGGGACCCCCTTCTCCCCAAGAAAAACATATAATATACAGTAAAATAACCCGCTTATAAAAAAAAATAATAAAGTCCTAAAAAAAATTTTAGTAAAATTTTTTCAATTAAATTTTTGAATTTTTTTATCATGAACTAATTTTAAATGAAAGTAAAATGTTAAGTCCAGTTGCGATTCAAAACGACATCGAAAATGTTAATTTGGACAGCACTTTGATTTAGTAATCAGCCGTAAAATATTCGCGCGAAGCCCGTACTGTCTAGTATACTGTACATATTTTGATGTCCTACGTAGAGGCCCCTTAACTTTAGAGTTTGAGATAATTAGCTAAAGCCGTATCGAATGATTACGAAAG
>NC_046661.1:591834-593437 GCF_010883055.1 Belonocnema kinseyi | reverse complement strand
ACTGTCTAGTATACTGTACATATTTTGATGTCCTACGTAGAGGCCCCTTAACTTTAGAGTTTGAGATAATTAGCTAAAGCCGTATCGAATGATTACGAAAGTACAATAAACTGGTTTGTTATTATCACTATGTACGAATCGTATGCATATCCGATAGTTACAATTCTTTTTATTTTTTGCGTTAAAACAAACACGCATCGTGGCCGCTGCCGGCGGAGGCTCTCCGAGCGAGTCACCAGGAGCCACCGCGCATGCCCCTGCGCGAACCGTCGCGCGTGTCTTGTGTGTCACGCGTCGTTGTTTTGCTTGCTTTATGTGTTGATTAGCAGTAAAACAAATGCAGACTTAACCAAGCTTGAGCCGCTTGAGCGTACTCAGTGCATCGTAGAGTTGAGGGCATGACATTGACTGTTTTAACCTGACGAAGAGATCTTCTTTCGGTTTCGTTTTAAATGGATTATATCGCCCTGTTTGAGATTATTATTGTCGGTAATTTTGATTTCGTTATACGCACGTCAAAGCTATAAAATGAGTAAGAGAGTGTATCAGAGCGGTTCGTTGAAAATAAAACTCGCAAAAGAGAGAGAAGAGCAGATTCGGAACTCCCGAAATTAACAGATTTTTTTTCACATTCGTCAAATTCGCAAGAAAATGAGACGGCGTGTGGTAGCTTTCAAAACAATGATAGTCCCAGAGAAAAAGTTAGTGATAACACCGAAAATCCAAAAGAAATTTTAGAAACAACGCCCGAGCTGATCACCGATGATTTTTTAAACAGTAGCGGAAAAGGTATTTATCTTCAAATTTTTTATATAAAATTTCATTGTTACAATACATAGTTTTTAATTTTTATGCCAAAGCCAAGATCAGTATTTGAACCAATTTTCTTATTTTTTGCATGCAAATATTAATTAAGTATGTATTTTATCTTCACTAGAATCCGATGAAGGAAAGAGAAGTGGTAGTTGCGTTAGTGATGCGATTGGTACGCGCATGTCTTCGGCTAATTCTCTTGCTAATATTTCCAATTGCACAGTACCTCACACGCTATCTAATAGTGCAATAATTACAGGTATTTATCATTTAAGATTTAAAATACTTTATTGAAACTTTAAATTGTAATCAGAAATACTGAAGATAATACAGAATTTCAGCAGCCTTTTTTTTTAATTTTCGTTGGAATCTGAACTTTTTTGAGTAAAATAAATATTTTTTACGCGTAATTTATTAGCCTTTTTTCTCTGCATTTGCAAGAAAACATAGATTCGTGCCATAAAGATGGATCAAAATTTGTTGATGGTTCTGATGATACTCAAGTTATCAAATCATTTCCAACAATACAGACTATCAATGTTGATGCAGGTATTTTCCGACTCCTTTGTATGAAGTATTGACGTATACTGCGACGAATATTTTACTACTATCAAAATTTTTTTTAGATATTCCACACCAAGATCCAGCTCTCTGGCCAACAAGTTTAAATGGAAATAAAGTTGAGCGCGAAAAGTATTTAAATAAAGGAGCAGAATATTTTCAAAATAAAAACGCAAATTTTGAAAATTCAAAGAGGGCATATCCAGATCAAAATAGAAAGTTTTCTTCA
>NC_046661.1:578362-591734 GCF_010883055.1 Belonocnema kinseyi | reverse complement strand
CTTCGATTGATTAACTTCGATGACTTGATAAAAGAATTTGCTGAAGCAAAAAGTCGAAAAAAAAAAATTTGATTGGCATAAAAATCTCTGTATTCTTAACGTATAAATAAATTTTTATTTGTATTGAAGTAAATTTAATTACACAAAAAGTTCTTTTTCCTAAAATCCGCCGCCTTAAGGGAGCCCCAACGTTATTTTAGCTCCGGGCCCCGAAAGGTCTTAATCCGCCCATGAGAATGGGGATCCAATGGGATCTTTATGGGTACTTTGTAGGGGCTCCATTCGGTTCCTTCGGTCCGCCAGGATATGCTCTTAAAGATATAGATTTTAGTGAAAATGTAAACTCAGTGCCCTCGGTGACAATAGTGGATATATTGTCGTATTGTATTCAATCTCACAGTTTTTACACTGCAAAACAAGTGAAAGCATATATAATTTTGGAAGCTTATAAGTTTTATGAAGATGGTTTTGTGGTGAAAGTGAAGTGCAAGCAGATCAATGATACTGTTCTGCTTGTGAGTGAAGTTATAGTGAAACAATATAGTATTTTTAGTTTTAACTTAATATTCTAGTTATAGCTTATTATTTTCTATGAGCATGAACAATAACATAAAGAAATATTTGTGTGAAGTATTGTATTCATTTCAATTTAAGTTGTCAAATTCCATTGCTAACGTAAAAGGCGATGACAGTTTATTGAGATTTTGAGGTTAGGAGCAGCCTATTAAAAGAGCGATCTGCTCGCAGGATTAAAAAGTTAAGTGATATTATTATAAAGGCTTGGCATTGCATTCTTCTTTCCTAGTTTGATGTAAATAAGTGGTATTTTTACATAAATTTATATGGAAAAAAATTTTTTATGAGAAACCCCGAAATTGTAAGTATCAAAAAAGTGTACGAAAATCCAAAATTTTTCTTGATACAGAAAAGCAAAAAATACCAACTTAAAGAATTTATACCTTCTGCTAACGCATTTTTTATTTTCCCTGGCTAAGAAGATTAATTTTCTACCTAAAAGGACATGTTTTTCAACAAAATACACGAATTTTTAACCAAAAAGGGATACACTTTGAACCCAAAGTGAAAAAGTTATGTGTACAGTTAGATATTAAATTTTCACAAGAAAAAAATATTTTTCAAATAAAATACTTGTATTTTTCAATAAGGAAATGAATTTTTAAATCCAATTACTAATCTTGAATAAATTAAAAGGATTTTCAAGCTAAATTGATCATATGGAAAATAACCAAAATTTACTACTTAAAGAACTGTACGAAAATTCAAGATTTTTCTTGATACAAAAAAGTAAAAAATACCAATTTAAAGAATCTCTACCTTATGCTAATATATTCATCATTTTCTCTGGCTAACCTCATTATATTTCTACCGAAAAAAAAACAACTTTTTCAACGAAATACACGAATTTTTAACCAAAAACGGATACACTTTGAACCCAAAGTGAAAAAGTTATGTGTACAATTAGATAATAGATTTTCAGAAGAAAAAAAGATTTCTCAAATAAAATACTTGTATTTTTTACCAAGGAAATGAATTTTTAAATAAAATTATGAATCTTAAATTAATTAACAGGATTTTTAAGGAAAATTTATATTCTCCTATGACAAGTAACCCTTTTCGTAGATAGGTGGTAGCGGGGCAGTGAGCTTTTCCTTTTTAGAGCGGCTCCTTTTTGATAACCTAATTTTCGATAAGGAACCCAATCAGAATGAGCCTTATTCGCCAAATCAGCTGGAATGCCTGTATGATACAAACTTCTTTTACTTTTAAAAACGTCCCTGAAATATGCCTTCCCTATACTGGCAATGTATTTTCCCTTACGGGTATATCCCCGGAGGTTCGACCATTTAAATTTGTATAACTTAATGAGAATGCTCTATATTGGCCATTATTTATTATTTGGCTAGGATATTTGTTCGTTTATGTTAAATCGCTTATTCCTTTTGTATTCTAAATACTATCGAATCCCGAAACCCAAAATTACTTCATGTAGCATTATTTAGCCTAAATAATTTAGATATACCAGGAAAAGTTTTCAAATTTATTTTCATACAATAATGGTATAATATCAGTTTTAATTGCTATTTTTATAAATAATTTAATTTGTATCATACGAATTTCTTGCATTTAAAAAGTAAGATTTGACATGATGCCCTTTATTTATTCCTATAAGCATCGCTTCCTATATAATTTCCTCACCCAACAGCATCCAAATTTTTGCAAGGACCTCTCTCTAAATTTCCCAGGGTACTGAACACAGTAAATGATGTATGAATGCTGATATTTCTGTCATTCTCAGTAGTGATTTATGTGTATTCTTAGGTTATGTTGACTCTTGTTATGGTTATGTTAATCGTGCTCTACTCCAAATTTTCCAAAGTGTGCGCCATAGTCATTATTTAGCAAGAAATAAATTTAAAAAGTCATGAAACCAGGAGAAGTAGGTTTTAATTTATTCATATGTCCTTTTAAAATGACTAAAATGTTTTAAACTAATAAAATTTTGAAAACTAGTAAAATTTTGAAAATCATTGACATTGGAAATTTTTTGAAAATAAGTAAATTTGATAAATTTTTTGAAAATGTTGGGCCCCTATGGATTAGCATGTCGTTTCCATGGGGGACGACGACTGGATTGTCCTCATGGATTCCACCAGGCAAGAAGGCAATCCATGTGGACCCTGACGAGGGCCTCCTCCATTTTTCCACACGGGCAGTTCAAAAAATTAAAATATATGTACATATAATTTAGAAAATTGAATTTATATACTAATTTCATAAGATCGGAAGCACCATAAAAATTATATAATTGTAATTTGAGCGCGCCGAGGGCACGCTATTAATGGTTCTAGCGCTTCGCGCTCGATTTTGTATTTACCTTGCACTATGCGCACGAACTTTGTATTTTCCCACATTTGTGCATAGACCTTTTAAAAATAAATCTCAAAATATCCAGCACTGTAATTTTGTGATTGGAAATTCTCTTTGGTTAAAAGAGCTTTGCTCAAGAGTTTAAGCGCACATAGGGCGCGCGACTGTTGGTTGCCGCACTTCGTGCTCGATCTTTGCATTTCTCCCACTTTCATGCACAGACCTTTCAAAATTAAAGATAAACTGAACGACAAATTTAATATTGTGATTTTGAACTATCTTTTGTAAAAGCTCTTTCGGCCTTAGCGAACACATTTTCATCACGTATCTTGTGCGTCAAATTTTCTTTATTATGCTTAACACTTTCATATCAAATATAATACATTTTTGATTTACCTTTGCCTGGGATTGGGTATTTAGATATTCCAAAAATTGAGTAAAAATGGTATTTATCATGATTACTCTAATATTTGTTTCCTATTTTGCACTCAATTTTGTCCTTAACTGCGCTGAAACATGAATCATTGCAATAAATGTAAATCTCTACGATTCATAATACACATGGAAATTGAAACATTCTTATTCTTATTGCCGTGTTTTTATAATTCCTTATTTTCAATCTTATTTTTTACTACTAAAAGAAAAACTACGCTTCCTATACAGAAATATTCATAACAAATTTTTTAATCTTTTTTGATTAAATAAATTCGGTCTCACTTAATCTCGTAGCTTGTAACGTTTGTACACAAATATAATTTTTTCATTTTTAATGTTATTTCACAAAAATTAAAGAAAACCTACTTATCCTTAAAAAAAGTAATTCCTGACATTCGTATATTGCTTCGTTTGATTTCAAATGTTCATTTTAGTTTATTTAATTTTTTATTTTAAAAATGCTATAACTTTTTTAATGTTTATTTCATCAAAAAATGTAGTAAGGATAAATTATTCATATTTTTGTGTATTATGAATAGCTGATGACTCAATTTTCAAATATTAAAAAAGTGGTCTCAACAATTTTTTTAATGCTCTAACTTTTTGAATTTTCTTTAAAAAAGCTTTTAAAAAAGCTTTTAAAAAGCTTTAAAAAAGCTCAATATAAAACAATTGAGATCCAATCTTTATCCACTTTGATATTGTGAACGCATTTAATCAGCTAATAATGAATTAAACTTTTCACCACATAAAAAGCGCCGAACAGTTATTTTAATTGAAACAATAAAATTATTTTTACTTTACGTGCTTTCTTAATGTAAAGCTTCATTTCTAAATATTTATATTTATTAATATATTTTGAAATTATTCCAGGAAATTTAATTTTTGATATAATCAATTAATAATGAATTAATCATATTAAAACATACAAAGCATTAAATAATTATTTTAATTAAAATATTCAGGTAACTTATTCTTCTTCTTTATTCATCATGTGTCCCCTTAGGGTTTACATGACTTCCATTCCTTACAATCTTTCCGCTTATATCTATTTTTTTTCAATCTTATCCTTTCTATATATACAATTGTTTCCAACTACTGACATAAGTCTTTTATCTAGTTCCTTATCTCTATTTCTTGCGATATCGCCATTTAGGACTTATAAACAAACGAGTCAGCGATCGAACTAAAGCGAGAGTGCAAACGAGAGAAAGATAGAGAGAAAGCATGGGAACACAAACGCATCTGAGTCTACTTAATTTTTACATGACCATTACTTACAATCTTTACGCTTCTAAGCCAAGCGACTTCCGTTTCCTTTTTCTTTCACTTTCTTTATACCTCCATTTGCCTTTTTTCACATGGATTCTTTCATTCTCTCTCATTCGCTCCACTAGCACTCTCCAACCCCTTCATCTATTCTTCTCCTTATCCATCCTCTCCTAAAATCTTAACCACATTCTCTTTCCAGCTTCCTTTATCTTCCATTCCTCTCCTACATCCTTCCCATACATGCTCCCATGTTTCCTCCTCCCATTCACGTATTCTAAACCTTCTGTTCTCTTCTTTCTCCCAATACATCTCCTCCCTTACCACGTTTCCCAATCTAAATCTTGCTATTCTGGTCCACCTTCTCTCTCTATCCTGTTTCTAATTACTTTGGTACTCCTTCCTTTTTAATCATATTATGCCATTTATTGCATTTTGATTCCTCAATCACCCCTCGTCTTTCTATTAATTGTCTTTCCCACTCCTTTTTTTCCAATTCTTTATAGTTTACTCCAGTCCCGTCTTCTATTTCTCTTTCATTGAAGAACTCCTTCCTTTCTTATTTCCATCTCGTTCATCCGAACTCCCTCTCTCTCCTCTCTTCTATCTCCATAAAATACTTTCTCGTCAACTCCCCTCCCTTTCCCTCCCTCAGCATCGTCTCAAATTTCCATGCCCTCTTTCCCACTCTTATACTTAACTTATCACTTTGCGCTTCTTTTCTTACCATATATCGTGGTGTCCTCCAGTCTGCCCCTAGTGTCCACCTTATATACACTCTTGTAAATTCTCAATATCTTTCCTTTTTTTCCATTCCTATATCTCTGCTCCACAACCTAATACCGGCCATACCAGCGTGCCAAATAACCACATTCTCCTGCTCAATTTTTTTTAACCTCCGTTTTCCTATTCCCCATATCTGTTTCATAACCGCTGCTGCTTTTTTATCCTTTCTCTTATATGAGGTATATGATCTCCATTCTTTTGCAAGATATATCCCAAATATTTATACTATTTTACTTCTTCTAACTTTATTCCTTTCCAGATCCCTGTCCATTCTTTCTTTCTTCCCCCTCCTTTTCAAAGCATCATTATCTTTGTCTTTTCTACATTTACATTCAGCTTTTTCTCATCTAAGTATTTCTCTAATCCTGTAATTAATCCCGCCATCCCTTCTTCATCCTCTACCATCAACACTATGTCGTCTTCGTATGCCAGTGTATATATCTTTTCCTTCCCTACCCTAACTCCTCCACAACCCTTTCTCCTCATTTCTTCTTCTCAGTTTGATATTAATAAATTAAATAAAATTGGACTCAGAGGACACCCTTGTCTCACACCTTTCACCAACCAGAAACTATCTCCTACTGGCTCTCCTAACTTTACCCTGCTTTTTGTCTCTCTAAAAATTTCTGATACTCTCTTTATTAATTCCTCTCTTATCCTCTCTTTTATCATAACTTTTTCTATTTCTCCTCAGTCTAATGAGTCAAACGCCGCTTTTAAGTCCACGAATATTACTATCATTGCCACTTTTTCCCTTTTAATTCTCTTATTTAATAGATAGTTCAGAACATGTATGTTGTCCATTACCCCCATTCCTTTTCTAAACCCTCTATGATTCAATGACTCGATCTTTTTTCCTTCAACTTCTATCTTCAATCTCTCCCAGAAAATAGATACATATACCTTATACAGTGTTGGCATCAACGTCACCCCCCTATAATCTTTAACCTCCTCTCCCTTGCCTTTCTTCACTATTGGTATAACTACTCCTTCTTTCCATAACTATGGCCACCCCTCTCCTCTCCATACTTTATTACACATTATCCATGCCCATTCCTCTAGTTCCTCCCCTCCATATTTCCAAATTTCATTTGGAATCTCATCTATACCAGGTCTCTTTCCATCCTTCATTATTCCCAAAACCTTAACTATTTCTACTCTTAAAATGTCCTCTTTCTGATCTCTTTTTCTACCATATTTTCCTCCCTTACAACTTTTCTCGCTACTCCTCCTAGCAAATTCAATAAATATTTCATCCATTATTTCCATATCTTGGTTTACTTTTGTCTTCTTTTTCTTTCTCTATTTACTACCTTCCATACCTCTTCTTCCGCCCTAGCCTTCTCTGCCTCTTCCTCAAACATTTTATTCCCTTCCTCTTTCTTTTGATAATACAACTCGGTATACTCTTTCCTTTTTTCCTATATTCTTTCCCATTACTTTTTTGCTTTCTCTACTTTCTTAATTCCTTTCTGATCTCTTTTTTTCTCTCTTTACAGACCTCATCCCATCCACTTCTTTTTCCCCCCTTTACTAACTTTATTTTTGATTGTGCACTCTTATCCTATTTTGATTCCTCCTATCAAAATGGAAGAGGGCATTTTGATATTTCTGACCTTTTCTCTGAACTGTTCTTTTCCTTCCCTTGCCCAATCCCCTTTTCCTACACATTTTATATTTTCTCCTCTTTTATTCATATTGCTTTTGCTTATTTGTCCCTCTAATGATCCCATTTCACCTTCTTAGCGTGTATATACTCCTTTCTCATCTCCTTCTATATTTCCGTTTAAGATATACTATCACAACTCCTCCAAGCTCTTCAACAACTTTTGTCCCTCCCCATTTAGTACCTTATCTTTTGATTTTCTTCCTCTCTTTTCTCCCCATTCCCTTCCTTCTCTGTCACCTTTTCTCGCATTGAAATCCCCACCTATTATCAGCCTACTCTCTTCTTCATTTTCTTCAATCATTTCTTTCCTCTCCTCTGCCTTCTCCTGCATATCACTATTCACATAAATCCCCACTACCTTCTACTTCTCTCTTCCCATCATTACCTCTTCTACTATTAATCCTTCTTTTTGTTCTTTCCTGTCTTTCTTATCTTTCATTGTTATACATTCATTGCTTACTCTCATCACCATTCCTCCCATTGCTCTGCCCTTTTTTACTTCCTCTTTTCGTTTTGCACTTGTCATTTGTAACCTCTTGGTAATCTACCCCTTACTCTTTCCCATCCCTTTTTATCTAGCCACGTCTCCATCATTATGACTACATCCCATTGTGTCAAATGTTTCATAAACATTCTAGTAACAAATCTTCCATTCTTCCCTGCTTTTGTTTCTCATCTTTTTTACCTTCTTACTGTTTCTTGTTTTCCTATCTCCCGTTCCTTCCTCTGCTAGTTTCCATGCATCTCATTTCTTACTACCTCTTCCCTTTCTTTACCCCAAGCCCAAAATACTCCGCCTATCTGTATTCTCCCATACTTAACCCATGTTCTCTTTCCTTCCTACATTTCGCATTTCCTTCCTACATTTCTTCCCTTCCTAAATTTCGCATTTCATCTATCTCTACCTTAGCAACAATTCTTTTTAGTACTTTGTTCATCCCTTCCTTCAGCTCTTTCCCCTCTAATCATATACCCTTTATCACTATGCTTAATTTTCTTTCTTGCCTCTCTTTCCTTTCTATTCTTTGTTCTATTTTTCTCAGCCTTTGCAGCTCCTTATTCCCACTCTATACCCCACTACAAGTAGGCTGATAATAGGCGGGTTTTTCAAAGCTAGACCAGGAGACAGAGGAGAAAGAGAATGAAGAGAAGAGAGAGGAAGAGAATCCAAAGATAAGGTAAGGAATAGGGAGGGGAAAACGTTGTTTATGAGCTTGGAAGATTTGGGATGGTTTATCTTAAATTAAAATATATAGGGAAATGAGAAACGAGAATGTACACGCTCAGGAGGTAAAAGGAGAACGGTAATTTATCATGTGATAGTTTATGATGAGGTAAGATAGAAGGTAAAAAAACTAGAGGTAGGTGATTATATTGTGTAGAAAAAGGGGATTGGTCAAGGGAAGGGGAAGAACAGTTTAGAAATGAGGGAGTTAAGAGAAGGAGGTCAGAAAGGAATTAAAAAAGTGGAGAAAAGAATAAAGTAATGGGAAAGAAGATAAGGAAAAAAGGAGTATACTGAGTTACGTGATCTAAAAAAAGAGGAAGAGAAGAAAATATTTTAGGACGAGGCATAGAAAGCTAGGACGGAAGAAGAGGTATGAAAGGTAGTAAATAGAGAAAGAAAAAGAAGAAAAAGTGTAAACCAAGATTTTGAGATGGTAGAATGGAAAAAATATTTCTTGGATTTATTAGGAGGAGTAGAGAGAAAAGTTAGAAAGGGAGGAAAATATGGTAGAGAAAGAGATGAGGAAGAGGACATAACAAGGGAAGAAATAGTTAAGGTTTTAGGAATAATAAAGGATGGAAAGGCCCCTGGTAAAGATGCGATTCCAAATGAAGTATGGAAATATGGAGGGAGAAACTAGAGAAATGGGGAAAGTATATGTGACTTGCGCCGAAGAAAGAGAGCTTACTCTGAAAAGTGAGATTTTCCAGGGCGAACGGTCGAAGTCGACCCGTTAGACGCAAAATTTAGGAGAGAGGGAAGAATCACGAAATTTTTCCTCACCACTTGCCACTATTTTCTCACAGAAAGAGATAGGCAAGGGACTATTCACTGAGTGAAAATGAGTGAAGTCATTTGTAACTCAGAACTCATTCTTCGAAATCAAGGCAAATATTCGAAAATCCAACAGATCATAAGAAATCCTTCCAACTCTTACAAAATCGTACTCATTCTCAGAAAATCAGGTAAACTCTTCTGGAGTAAACATGGGACATTCTTGGATCAGCGAGGTTCAATAGTACTCTGGAGAACTCAGAGCTCATTCAGCCAAGGGGGTCTCGTTACGGAGCATAGCGGTCGGTCGCTTGCTTAACCGCAAGACCTTTTTCATTGTACGCAAATTAGATACGGTTGACCGGTTTCTCCGAATCGACCGAAAAATCATTTAAAAACTCTTCCAGTATTCTTTCAATTCATTCTGAACCCTTTCCGATCTTCGCGCATTCCCTGAATTCATCTGTATTATCGGCGCACTCTCTCTACTTTTACCGTATTCTTTCCATTCTCGCTAACTCGGACGCACTCTGACTCATTCCGCTCCACTCAGGTCGAACTCAGCTCAACTCAGCGCAACTCTGAGTTCATTTTGAGTCAAGATCGCGCACTCTCTGAAATCCCGGTATTCTTGCACTCATCGTTACACAGTGAATAGCCCCTCGGAGATAGGTCGTGGAAGAAGCTCACGGACCGGGTATAGATGAGATGCGCAGATTTAGTGATGAGTGATGGAAGGTGTTTCACGGAATCTCGAGCTCTTAAACAAAAGCCCGATTTCTCGGGTATCTACCAACTTAATTATTAGCAATAATAACGCTCTGAATTATTGTTCAATGGTTTCATTAAAAAGAGCAGCTCAAAAACTATCAAAAGTTGTAAAAACCTCGATTTAGATTTTTTAAGAGTAAGTCCCCTTTGTTTGGCGCACGTCACATATGTAGCTGTTTTGTTGTAAAGATTGGAGACAGAAGATTAAGAAAAAAAGATCCAGCTACTGATTCAAACAGGGTTTAGAAAAAAAATATGGGTAATAGACAACATATATGTTCTGAACTATCAAGTAAATAAGAGGATAAAACGGGAAAAAGGGGCAATGATAGAAATGTTCATGGACTTAAAGGCGACTTAAAAAAGAAGCTGAGACATGGTTTAATAAAGAGAGTATCGGAAATCTTTAGAGAGATAAAAAGCAGGGTAAAAGTAGGAGAGCAAGTAGGAGATATCAACATAGTGTTTATAGCAGAGGATGAAAAAGCGATGGCGGGCTTAAATACAGGATGAGCGAAATACTTAGATGGAAAAAAAAAACTAAATTTAAATGTAGAAAAGACAAAGCTAATGAGGTTTAGAAAAGGAAAGGGCCGGAATAAAGAATGCACGGGGAGATGGAAGGGAATAAAGTTAGAAGAAGTAAAAGAGTTTAAATATATGGCATATTTGTTTGAAACGAATGGAGATCAGAGAGCTCATATAAAAGAAAGCATAAAAAAGCAGCAAGGGTGATGAAAAGATATAGTGAACAGGAAAAAGAATGTTAAAAAAAATTGAGCAGGAGTATGTGGTTATTTGGCACGCTGGTATGGTCGGTATTAGGTTGTGGAGCAGAGATATAGGAATGGAAAAAAAGGAAAGATATTGAGAATTTACAAGAGTGTATATAAGGTGGACACTAGGGGCAGACTGGAGGACACCACGATATATGGTAAGAGAAGAAGCGCAAAGGGATGAGTTAAGTATTAAAACGGGAAAGAGGGCATGGAAATTTGAGACGAAGAAAGGAGAGAGGAGAGAGGGAGGGCGATCGAATTAACTAGATGGGAAGAGGAAATGGTAGAGTTCTTTAATGCTGAAAAAATAAAGGGCGGGACTGGAGTAAACTATGAAGAATTGAAAAAAGGAGAGGTAAAGACAATTAATAGAAAGTTGTGGGGTGCTTGAGGAATCAAAATACAATAAATGGTGTAAGATCATAAAAAAGGAAGGAGTACCAAAGTATTTAAATAAGGGATAGGGAGAAAAAAGGTGGACGAGAATAGCAAGATTTAGATTGGGAAACGAGGTAAGGGGGAAGATGTAATGTGGAAAAGAAGAGAACAGAAAGTGTATAGTATGAATGGGAGGAGGAAACATGTGAGCATGTATGGGAAGGATGTAGAGGAGGAATGGAAGATGAAGGAAGCTGCCAAGAGAATGTGGTTAAGATTCTAGGAGAGGATGTATTAGGAGAAGAATTTATGATGGTGTTGGAGGATGCTAGAGGAGCGAATGAGATAGCATGAAAGAATGCATGTGAAAAACGGCAAATGGAGGTATAAAAAAGTGAAAGAAAAGGAAACGTTATTATTTACTTAATTTAAAAAAATTAAAATTCAGTCCCTATAAGTAAACATTGTGAAAAGAACGTTTTAGTGAATAATATTTAATAATCAATTAACAAACATAACATGATCAAACAATGGTTTTCATCGGAATATTCAAATAATTTGTTATTTAGTATTAAATACTCTTTTATTAAAGAAATCTTTAATACAATGCCTCAATATTTATTTTAATTTGTTGGATGCAAATCCGATGAAAATGTGTGATAAGTGACTAAAATGTCCAGTAATATCACCGACGATTTAGTTAAATGAGCGTCTAATTTACTTCCCAATAAATTTTACACTCATAGTTATTTAACTAATTATTTGAGATACAGTGAAACCCTTTAATATCCCTCCCTACTATAGTCCTTCCGAGAATCAACACCGCGTCGCAGATAGGTGTAACAGGTGCTGCGCGGGGTGCGCGGTGTCTGCTGTTGTCACTCAGGTGAGCACTCCTGCGTTTACAAACAAAAGCGGGACGGGCCATAAGAAGTTAGTTTCAACCCACTCTCAGCCCCAAACTCGGCGCCATAAAAGAGTTTAACTGTATTTTGTTTTGTTCAAGGTGTACCCGGTCTTGGAAAAAATTTGGTGTCAATTTAAAATTGACGGTCTAATAATAATTGTTTTATATTTACAGTAATTCCTTTTCAATCAAATGTGACGCCGCATGATAGAACATACCTGACAGTCATAAAATCGATTTTGAGATTATTGATATTTTAAATTATTGATGAGTTCGTATATCACGCAAAAAAAGCACCCGCTCCCAGCGAAATCGCGGTAAAAGTTTAGCCACAACCACGTCTCACGACCGTGAGATAGGTGGCTACAGTCTGTAAAGGAATCAATACGATGATCCAGCAAAAGCCTCGTGCACCCTAAGAACACGGAGCGACCCAAGGACAACCGCCTTCTGCATTTTTCCCGCAAGTGTTTTAGCATATTGTTCTCGAAGTCAAGAAAAACCATGTGAGGCCTCGAGTGAGCAACAGAAACACTTGACGAGAATATAAAGTTCCAGTATATGCGGCACTTCCCATTCTCGACAATTGACTCCATTTCCCTAGGAGCATTTAAAGGAGCGATATTAAGGTTAATGCCGTAAGAGTGACAGAGATGATAATAAAGCACTCTTAGTGCCGCATTGTGCCTTTGAATGTAGGTCGTTCCCGCGTGAGATGGACAACTAGATAGTATGTAAGCTAAATGCTCGGGGTGTGCATGGAATGCCCTGCAGCTATCATCGGGAATGCCTTGGCTCAAAATGTGGTGACGGTATGTTAAGGTGGAAATGACACCGTCTTGGCATGCAAAGATGAAACCCTTCGTACCATACTTCAATCCGGACGATTTAAGGAAAGCAAATGTTAGCTCACAAGACATTGACTGATCCTTCACATTTCTGTGGAAGATACCGTGCATCCTCTTATCGAGGAGCTGTTCGCGAACGTTTTTCTCTTGTACAGAAACGCTCCTTTGCCCACTTCTTCGTGATTCCTGACCATTTTAAGAAGAGGGTCTCTTCCATTTGCAACTCTATGTTCTGTACCCAGTATAATCCTGTTGTGAAGACATTCAAGACTCAATATTCCACGACCCCCTTGACAACGTGAGATGTACAGTCGCGGAACGGTAGACTTAAGATGCATGCTTTTGTTCATGTGCATAACCTTTCTTGTCCCGATATCAAGAGATCTGAGCTCGTTCTTCGTCCATGGAACTACTCCCAATAAATAGAGTAGTACCGGGACTGCAAGCACGTTCGTTGCAGATACTTTGTTCCTCGCCGACAGTTCGGAAGACCGCCCAGGTATGTATAAGTCTCTCCAGCGCAAAGGTGTCGTATGACGCTTCTATCAACGAGTTCAGGATCTTCAGGGATGCCATTAAGTTTTCCTCGCTTCAAATAAACCTTGGCGCATTTGTCTAACCCAAATTCCATTCCAATTT
>NC_046661.1:570832-578262 GCF_010883055.1 Belonocnema kinseyi | reverse complement strand
ACAATAGTATTGAGAAAGATCATTTTTTCGATTTTGATTACGCGAAAATTCTTGCGAATCAATTTCACTATCGCAAACGTCTGATGTTGGAAGTGTGTCATATTGATGGTAATGAGAATGCTGTCAATTTAAGAACTGACGTCGAAAAGTTTTCAAAAGTATACTACAATAAATTTTGCGAACACGTGGTCACTGCAGACGTCGCCCCTAAAGGGAGCAGGCAATCGATCTTTGTAATTTTCAGGTACAATTACGGCCACAGTCCTTTTAAAAATAAAGTACCGTTCTTTTGAATCCTGTAATTTAAAAAATTGGAGGACCTCTGTGAATGCTTATTCAGTTTTCTTCGTGATTTGAAACAGAGGGGATGTCTCTATTTTTTTACGTCGAAAACTATCCTTTTTATATTAACAGAAATCCTGTTTTATAAAAATTTTCAATCGTTTGCCTTTTTTATTTCGTTCCATTAACTTCATCTAGAACTCAAAGTGTGTTTCTCTGTGCGACCTACTTCTTGTTTTTCTGTTTGTGGGATTACGAAGTGATTTACTTCCCCACGATCACCTCATCCTTCTGCGACGGTTTGGCACGACCACACAGGGAGGGAGTTAACGGTGAAGGAAAGAGAGACATCGATAAGGAGAGAGACGCGGAAAGAGAGAGAGGGCGAGAGTGGAGCTGCACGAACTAGAAATACAAAGTTTATGCATGAAAACATTTTTTTACCAAATGTTGAATAACAAGGTTTAATTTTAATTTGATTTATTATATAGATATATATAAAAATTATTTAAATCTTATGCCTTATATCTGCTTGGTCGAAACGTTTCCTAATCTAACCTTTTAAGAAATGCATGTTTTATAAATAAGTATTTTTATAAGACCCTAATGCAGGTAGTATAAATATGGTTTGGATGTTGTGTTTTTCAAAACTCTTCCTATTGGTTCTATGACACCTTCGATGTAGGGTAAGATGGTGGTCGTTGTTCTCTTTCTTACTTTAGTAGGTTGTGCTGACTTGTTTTTTAATTATATTTTCTGATTGTTTTATCAAGTCGTTTGTTTGTGTAACCTTTCTTATTAGGATTTGTTTAGCATTTGTAATGCCTTTAGTAAGTTATCTTTATCTGTCATGGAGGCAGCTCTGTATACAAAGGAGTCGATGACTAATTGTTTTTGAGATGAAGGGGTAGTGGAAGGAGGCATTTAGGTACATATCTCTTTATATGGGTAGGCCTTCTGTAAACTGCATGTCGTTTAACACTGAATCAGTGAAATTACACTGATTCTCAGTCAAATTTCACTGACTAAAATCATGAGAACGTAGTCACTGAGAATAATTAAAATTTTACTGATTCATTTAATTAATTCACTTTAACTGATTAGATCAGTGAAAATGACGGAATAAATCAGTGATTCAGTATCTTTTAGATTAAACATGTAAAATATTCTAGCTTACGACTTCTAATGAAAGGTATAGGCTTGAATCAAAACGATTTTTTTAAATACATTTTATTTTAAAACCAAAATGGCAAAAATACAACAATAAAACATTTTTTAAGAAAAAACTCTAACAGAAATGATTCACAAGGCCCTGGTTGTTTATGGTTTGGCTAGTCCCGAAATTTTACGAATGAGATAAAGCGAACCCCTGAAACGACTTCTTGAGCAGTACTGCAGTATACTTATTACGCACAAACAACTCTTAAATTGCATCCATTCTTTTCAATTAACATTTTAATTTGTTGAACTTTTTTAAATTGTTAGCAAACTAAAGGCAGGCATGATAACGCAAACGCTGACTATCTCGTGCTGCATCTCGCCTCTTCGATCTTACAAACTTCTACGGTCATTCATTTTAAAAAATTCATGTTGTCAACAATGATAAATCGGAAAGATGAAGATTCAAAACTCAAAAAGTTTAAAGACAGATTATATTATTGTTTTAATAAAACTGCTACAGTTAAAAGTACTAAGAGTTCGGGATTTTGAACTCAAAGACAAAATCACAAATCTGAGGATTTTAAAATGATTGCACCAAAGGTAAACGAAGGGCGCAGATTCAAAAAATGACTTCATTTATTTTGGGCTTTAGTTTCCTTATCTCTCTTCAGGTTATGTAACAACCAATTTAGGTCCTTATTTCTATTTTATTTTGACATATTGAGTTGTCTTGTAGCTGAAAACGATGGTTTGATCAACCCTAGTGATCACCCATACCCATATGTTTACTTATACATGAAGTAATAGCATATGAGGCCGAACTGTGTGTCCCTAAATGCTAAAGAGGTTCGCCTTTAGTGGATTTTTGGTGGTAGATTTAAATCATGAATAACTCTTCAGTCAAAAACATCTGGCAGATATTTCACTGTAATCGAGGAGAAAACGCTTAACATTTACCGTGAGTCCCCACACCCGCTCTAGTGGAAAAATAATCTCCACTGAGTATGACTGAAATTTCAGTGAATAGCTGGTCGGCATTAATAATAAAAGCGCTAAAAATCTTTCGCCCTGCAAAATCAAAAGAAGTTAATACAACATCTGGTGGCAGCTAGATGTTCTTGTCTGCGCGTTGTGTCAGTTCGTTGCAGTTCACTATTACCTGCTTATACCTATAGTTGATAAATCTTTCACCCTGGATAAGGTAATTTGTTATTGGGAATAGTAATGAATATAAACCCTGGCAAAGGCGAACCGAATAAACGAAAGGATACGCTACAACGTACCCTTCTAGTATCCACATAGTATCCCTTCCGTATTATGCAAAAAAACTCAGAAAACAGAAAGCTGGATATTTAACTTGTTGCAGTTCGAATTATATGTTAAATTTTCCATCAGAATTTCATGAATTAATTGCTTCAATCGCATCCCTGATCGCTTAATTAGTATGCTGATACTAAAAGAAATTGCGCTTGAAGTCGCCTTCAACTTATGTTAATGAGAGGTATTGTACTTTCTTTTAGCGCTGCAAAAACAACTATTGCAATTATTCCGTGACCTCACGGAAAATTTAACGTATAATCTAAATTTCAATAAATTAAAGGTTCATCTTGATGTTTTTTTGCATTTTTGTAGCATGATACGGAAGAGATACTATGTGGATACTATTAGGATACGCCATAGAGTATCCTTTCCGTTCATTCAGTCCGCCAGGGACAATGCTTTGTGCAATGCAAATTATTTGACATACAGGGAACGCCCCTCTATGTAAATATTTTTAAATTTGATTTAGTTAGGCAATATTCCAACTGTTCACAATTCAAGCGAATATTATTTTTAATTAATGCTGCCTTTCAGGGGAAACTATAGAAGCCAAAATCTACGCCGATGTTACAATGCTCTTCAGTGACATTGTCGGATTTACTGCAATATGCTCGACAGCGACTCCAATGATGGTTATTAATATGCTACAAAATCTGTATGAGCAGTTTGATATTTATTGTGGACAGCTGGATGTTTACAAGGTACGTTTCTTTGAACTGCACTTAATATTTTGATTTGAAAATGAGAAGATATTAGGAACATTGTAAAAATAACAATTTAATTTAAAAAAAAAATTTCCTAACTGACATAAACGAATATATATTATTTTTTCAGAAGACAATTTACCAAGTAAAATGAAGTGAACCTTATATATCATTTAATGGACACATAAAACTCAGAGCAAATGTCGCTATACCCTTTGGCACCGTAAGAATGACGTTTTTTATAATTCTGTGTTATTCTTGACATGCGTGGAAAAATAACATCCACTGCGCATGCCCCGAAATTTCATCAAATTGTCGCTCGTCATGAATAGTAAACAGTGCTAGAAAACTTGTGTCCTGCGGTGACAAAAGGTTTAACGCTATCTTCTCTCAATTTTGAGGGTCCAGTCTAATTACATGTTAGTGTCGCCTTATCGTAAATATTCAAAATGTAAGAGCTTTCGCAGACTTTCATGTCTAAAAATTCAAATATGAAGCTTCAAGGTATATGGTGCAGACATCGTGCTCTGTTTATGTATTTGTACAAAAACAAACAGGAATTTCAAAGCATTATCTTTACTTTTTTATAATTGAATTATATCAGTACGATCAAGTTTAGAGGCATTAAAATATTATGTAAAATTTGTTTTTTGAGACGTTGCAAGCTGGACAAATCAATTCATAAATATAATGACTGCTTACACAATTTTTTCATTTTCAGGTGGAGACAATCGGTGATGCCTACTGCGTAGCGTGCGGACTTCATAAGAATACAAGTACACACGCCCAGCAAATCGGTTGGATGGCATTGAAAATGATTCAAACATGCTCACAGCATCATACACATGATGGGAAACCAATAAAGGTTAAGCATAAAGTTTCCTTCTGTATAGAATAAGATAGCCCAAAAATGTACGTGTTGGAATTTTCGAGTGGCGAGTTCGTTACATTTTTCTTTCATGGAACCAAATGAATACATATTTTTTATTTCATAAAAAATAATTTTTAGTTCTCGATAAAGTATTCTGAAGTTTTCCCTGATGTACAAAATAAAGTAGAAACATCTTAAGAGCGCCGAGAATGTCAAAGTGGCTGCCATAAATACTGTTAACACTGTATAAATAAGTTTAAAACTATAAATAAAAAAATTATTTACACTTGAGGAGTTCCATCTCTGAGGATCGTCTCTCTACCTCGTAAGTGGGGACCCACCTCTCCCTTCGCTCTAGACTTCTCTTAGCGCCTGATAGCATCCGCATTCTCTCAACAATATGCTGCCTAATGGTCAGCAGCTTTGACTTGTTAAGTGCGTGATCACGCGTCCGAAGTTCGCGCGCGAACTTTCGAACCTTGGCGGTAAAATTCCTGTCAGATGTGATGTAGTCAATCACACACTGAATGCGGGACGCGAACTATCTTTCCCAGCCGATCTTTATGGCAAGTTAGGGCATTCGTCGTTTGGCCTTATGATCAACCGTTGGTTTTCTTTTAAGGTTCGCATCGGTCAAAGCTCACGCTACATTATACACACAATAATTGATAGCCCAGAAGTCGGATTCTTGGGAAAAATGTCCAAGAATCTCGTCATCCATTCCAGCCAGATCTTTAGGCTTGAGAGAAACCTTGGTGTTAAGGTTTCTCCAATTCATAAAGTATCGCTCTTCCTCTATTGGATGCCTGCCCGCGGTTGGTCTTAGTGTCGCCTCTTTTTCTCTGTTGATGGCTTGTTTTAGCTGTGGTAGCGTAGGCGTTCCGCTCACATAGCCCCTTTTTGGGAGTGGTTCAGCATGGTTTCGCAGACGTTGCTGCGAAAAGTGCGATATCTCCGTGTGTTTCTCGCACCACAGAGCATGCAGCCGAGCCATGTAACCCCGTTCAGGGGGCACACTCGCATCGTAGCACTCTAGCAAGTCGTGATTCAGTTGCACAGTCCACCCAAAGGTCGCTAAATCCCGCCGATCCATCGCATTGAATCCATTTTCATTGGCTCCCCCAGCTCTAGATTAGTCGGCATTGTTGGCTAACCCTTTGTCGGGAGCCCTGCGAGTTCTATTGTTTTAAACCGTACTTACTACAACTATGTTTGGTGTTATAATTGTTGTTCCCACGAGAAGCTAGGAAAAGGGGTTCGTCCATCCTTGTAGAGCCCCGCAGGCAAGGATAAGGCTGAGTACTCTAAGAGGTCGCCCGATATCCCAGAGTCACCGTTCTAGACACCTCATCCAGGTGCCATTCAGCTTTCGACACGGTTTTCACACCTCCGCTTGGGGTTAATTCCTTCGGGACCACCCCTGGACAATTGTCCGCGACTACCTATTCATTTTTGTAACCATAATCAGCAGAAACCCTTGGTACAGGGGTGTGGTGTCTAGAACGGTGACTCTGGGATACCGGGCGATCTCTCAGAGTACACAGCCTTATCCAAGCATGCGGGGCTCTACAAGGATGGACGAAACCCCTTTCCCTAGCTTCTCGTGGGAACAACAATGACAACACCAAACATAGTTGTAGTAAGTGCGGTTCAAAACAACAGAACGCGCAGGGCTCCCGACAATAGGTCGGCCGACAATGCCGACCAATCTAGAGCTGGGGTAACCAATGAAAATGGATTCATTGCGATGGATCGATGGGATCTCGCGACCTTTGGGTGGACGGAGCAACTGAAGCATGACTTGCTAGAGTGCTACGATGCGAGTGTGGCCCGTGAATGGGGATACACGGCACGGCTGCATGCTCTGTGGTGCCAGAAATACCCGGAGCGATTGCACTTTTCGCAGCAACGTCTGCGAAACCATGCTGTACTACTCCGTAAAAGGGGCTATGTAAGCGGAACGCCTACTCTACCACAGCTAGAACAAACCGGCAACAAAGATAGAGAGGTGACACTAAGACCAAACCGCGGGTAGGCATCAAATAGATGAAGAGCGATGCTTTATGACCCGGAGAAACATCAACATCTAGGTTTCTCTTAAGCCTAAAGATCTGGCTGAAATGGATGACGAGCTACGTGGAAATTTTTCCGGTGAATCCGACCTCTGGGCTATCAATTATTGTGTATATAATGCAGCGAGAGCTTTGGCCAATGCGAACCGTAAACAAAACAAAAGGGTGATCATAAGACCAAAAGACGAATGCATCAACTTGCCATGAAGATAGGCTGGGCAAGACAGTACGCGTCCCGCATTCAATATGTGATTGACTATATCACATCTGGCAGGAATTTTACCGCCAAGGTTTGAAAGTTCGCGCGCGAACTCTGGACCCGTTATCACACACTTAACAAGTCAAAGCTGCTGACCATCAGGCAGCATATTGTTGAGAGAATGCGGATACTGTCTGACGCTGAGAAAAGTCTAGAGCGGAGGGAGAGGTGGGTCAGAGAAAATCAAAAGTTTCTCTCTGACCCACCTCGACTCTTCCAAGACCCTCTAGTTACTATCGAACGTTCAGCATAGACTGGACGAAGACTCTGAAAATATAAAGAGCTTCAAGGAGTTATGTGTTGCCCTCATAACACCTGATAAAGAATGCCCACCCATCACTACCGAGGATTTGGAAAAAGTATTAAGAGGGATGAAGAACTGTTCCGCACCGGGACCAGATTGTATCAAAACCTTCTGGTGGAAGAAGTTTTCTTCAACCCATCAGCATTTGGCCCGTATTTTCACCTTATATTTGAAGCCGGAAGAGACTATTCCAGAGTGGTTGGTGTACCTGGATTGATTATCGGAAAGCTTTCGATTCGACATCCCATAGACTTATCATCTGTCTTTTGGAAATCTTAAAGGTTCATCCGCAAATATTTGGGTGCATAGAGAGATTGATGCCGCATTGGAAAACCAGATTTACTATCTCATCTGGAAAAATCGTGTGACAACTAACAAGGTCACGTTTCAGAGAGATGTCTTTCAGGGCGACACCATGAGCCCACTCCTCTTTTGCCTTACATTATTGCCACTATCT
>NC_046661.1:568754-570732 GCF_010883055.1 Belonocnema kinseyi | reverse complement strand
TTGGTCTTCCGAACTGTCGGCGAGGAACAAAGTATCTGCAACGAACATGCTTGCCGTCCCGGTACTACTCTATTCATTTGGAGTAGTTGCATGGACGAAGAAGGAGCTCAGATCTCTTGATATCGGGACAAGAAAGGTTATGCGCATGAACAAAAGCATGCATTCAAGTCTTCCGTTCCGCGACTGTACATCTCACGCCATCAAGGGGGTCGCGGAATATTGAGTCTTGAATGTCTTCACAACAGGATTATTCTGGGTACAGTACATAGAGTTGCAAATGGAAGAGACCCTCTTCTTAAAATGGTCAGGAATCACGAAGAAGTGGGCAAAGGAGCATTTCTGTATAAAGCAGCGGAGGAGGCTGCTGAAACACTCGGAGTTGTCTTCAGTATTAGGGGTGAGCAACATGCATCAAATCTTATCTATCTCGAGTACTCACTCCTGAAAGCCCGGATTGAGAAAGCACAAGAGAAAAACTTTCGTGAACAGCTCCTAGATAAGAGTATGCACGGTATCTTCCACAGAAATGTGAAGGATCAGTCAGTGTGCATGTCTTAGTTAGTATCAACACTTTTTCAAATGATCCTCTCCAAAATCATTTTGCAAACATTTTAATTCAACAAAATATCTTAAAGTCACGATAACTTGGCTACTTACTTTACTTGCGCTTGTCAGAATGTTATTTCATTTACTAAAATCAGCACCTACCTTCGGTACTGCATTTTCCGGACCTTAATATCCAAGAACAAATCCTCTATAAGTATGTTGCACGCCAGGCTTTCTGTAGCCGATCAAAAACATCAAAAATTAAAATATGCTGATGCAAAATCTCAAAATGCATAAATTCTACAGCAAAACTCATCAAACACAAAATTAAACAAGAAAACTCTATCTCAAGTCTAAATTTCCGTTAGATACAGTATACCGGAACAAATTTACGCTAACTGAGCCCTGAAAATCTAAGTAATTATAGAGGGGGTGGTCGACGGTAAAAATAAAATATATCCCTGTATTGAAATAAAGTGAGATCAGTCAAAATTCAATATAACAAATATCACATGTTTTATTAACCCTTGATACACATCAGTTCTCCTGCTGATACAAAATCTTTTTTTTTCCGGTCGACAATCCTAATCTACTTTACAATAAAGCTATTAGAACAATTTTTAGTTTCAAAACAGAAACTCTACATACAACTATCTCTATATCCTAAACTGACTAATCATTAATAGATTAGGCCCATTTTCGTTGGTGCTGCTCCACGATGCTCAATTAAATCTCACGTTATTAGACTACAGTCGTGGTCTTGAACATAAGTGCGCATATTTATGATCGGCTAAAAAGGGTACTCTGAAAGGGAGAACAAAAATTAAGTAAGGAGTAACCATGGGGTAAGCGAAACTCTAAGAGGTGGCCATGTCCAGATGCGTGAACGAAAAACACAGAGGCGTAGTCATACTGAATAGGGAATGTCGTAATCGAAAACTAAAAGGGATAATGTTTAAAAGGAACCATAGGGACTCGTCATATTGAATGTAGTTAGTCCTGATCAATAATTCAAGAATATTCACAATTTAAGAAAATAGTTTTCAAAATCAAAAGAATAGGGGTAACGATAACTTTACAAAAGTGTAATCATATTCTATCAAAAAGGGTTAATCAATTTAAAAAATAGCTAGTCATATTCTATCAAAAGGGTTTAATCAATTTAAGAAAAAGGGTTGGTCATATTCTATCAAAAGGGGTTAATCAATTTAAGAATAAGGGACTGGTCATATTATATCAAAAGGGTTTAATCCATTCAAGAAAAAAGGGCTGGTCATATTTCCACAAAAATAAAAGGGTGGTCAAATTAAGAAAAGGGGGGTATTCATATCTCAACAAGGAGAAAATCATAATTAACAAGAAAGGGGTAGTCAAGTTATAAAACGGGAAAGATCATAATCTTACAGAAAATCAAATCAATAGTCAACGTATC
>NC_046661.1:566580-568654 GCF_010883055.1 Belonocnema kinseyi | reverse complement strand
ATTTTGGTAAAGTTACAAATTATGACCACCCCGTTATTGTGATAAAGTCACAAATTATGACCATCCCTTAATTTTGGTAAATGTACAAATTTATGACCATCCTTCTATACTGTTAAATTTAAAGATTTCGTCTACCCCTTTTTCCGATTATGACCATCCCCTTATTTTCGGCTTTGACGAACTTGTTGACTATGACCGTCCCATATTTTCGATTTTAATTAAATTACTGACTATGACCATCCCATATTTTCGATTTTGATGAAATTACTGACTATGACCGTCCCAGATTTTCGATTTTGATGAAATTACTGACTATGACCGTCCCAGATTTTCGATTCTGATGAATTTACTGACTGTGACCAATCCTTGTTTTCGAATTTGATTAATTTATAAACAATGACCACCCCTTATTTATGATTTTGATTAATTTATTAGCTATGACCACCCCTTATTTTCGATTTTGAATTATTTACTAGCCATGAACATCCCCTTTCTGAGTATGACCACATCTTAAATTTTATAATTATGACTGCCCCCTATCTTTGATGAACCGACGGACTATGACCACCCTTTTTTTGGTTTTTGAATTCATTAACCCCCTTTCTGAGTTATCGTTAGCCCTTTTTCTTTTATTTTGGTTATCCCCTCTTGAAATGGTAGACAGCCAATATGACTACCCCCTCAGAGTTCCGTTTGCCCCTTGTTACACATTATGGTAGAATTTTATTGCGTTTGAGATTTTGCTGTAGAATATTGTTAGTTGAGATTTTTGATGCTTTGAGTGGCTGTGGAAAGCCTGGCGCCATACCTAACTTTAGAGAATTAGTTCTCGAATTTTAGTGTCCGGAACATATAATACCGAAGGTAGGTGTTGATTTTGTTTTTGTAAATAAAATAACATTCTCACAATTAATAAATCAATAATTGTTTATAACAAAATATTTCTATAACCACCGTTGAGTACTTTTTGACAACTTTTGAGGCAACAAAGTACTTATCATTGATTAAAAATGTCATATACATTTTTTATCAATAAACAAATAGTTTTTTAATAATAAACAAAATTTTTTTAAAAATAAAAAATACTTTTTTAATAATTTCTTATTATAAAATCTTGTCATAATCAAGCTTTTGTTATAAACAATTATTCATTTATTAATGTGGAAAGACGTATTATACATGATAAATGAATGATATACACTTATTTGTGACAAAAATTCCGGAATATGACCATAGTTCTACTTAACGGTACGCTCAGGTGCCTCTATGTATGAAGAGTGCACTTTCCAAGGTCATATCTCGTGACCTATTTGGGCTGGGACACTTTTTTGTTCCTTACGTCAAATTGGCTCTACTTTCATTTATTCTCTAGGAGCTTTGTGGTGGGATTCGCCGGAAATGAGGTATTTTGCAAAAACAACACTTCTTTGATTTTAGTCAAAAATGCAAAAAAATGAAATTTTTTAAACCTGTGAAACACTGTTCCGTGCAGTAATTATTTGCAAAAATACACAGTGTTTTTTGAAACTTAGTGATTTTCTGCTGAAAATAAAAAAATGGGGAATTTTCAATGTATCATAACTTGGAACCAATAGAAATTAGTGGATTTTTGTTAAAAAAAATTTGTTCAGAATCTTGTTTTCTTTCTTTTTTCTGTTGGACATTTTGATCTAAAATGCAATGGGAATTATCCGTCCACGTAAAAGTAACTTTTGGAACTGTTTTAAAAATAAAACCCGACTTGACAACTGATCTGTTCTAGCATTTTTCATATGTCAAATAGGACCTCAAATCGAAACTTTCTCATTAAAAACATTGCTGGTTGGATTTATTGTGGAATTTCACACATTTTTTCGACGTAATGCCTGGACCATGGTTAGATTTATTGTTGTGGTGACTCTTGCTCATATGGAGCCCTTAGTGGATTTATTGCTATCGCATATATGTGATGACATATATGTGTCATTACATATGTCATCACATATAGCATATATGTGATGACTCCAAATGTTAAATCCTTGTCCTTTAATTTGAACCTGTTTTTTTATCTTCACCTTATAATGAATTGTGATTT
>NC_046661.1:538162-566480 GCF_010883055.1 Belonocnema kinseyi | reverse complement strand
CAAAAATTAGGGGGGGGGGGTCATATTCACAAAAAAGGGTGATCTGAGTTTCATTAATAAACACTAAATAAAATAACCATATACAATACTCAAATGGGGAGATCGCAAAACCAATATTACACATAAAAAAAGTCACAATAATCAGAAATAATCATTCCTGCAATGAATCCGGTGGCAAAAGAGAGCATGGTATATAATGTATTAAGCATAACCAGATATAAAAATAGCAATTAAACAGCAGGCCAAAAAAATAAGCATATTCGAGAAACATTTAAATGACCCAAAAATCAACCATGACAAAAGAATAAAATCATTTAATGGCATAACCATCATTAGGATCCCTGAGACAAATTTCGACTCTACAATAAGATCCAGTCAAGGGACCCCATTTCGACCATGTGCCATACAATTATCGGATCCATCAATATGCACTCTACTTAAACACAAAATTAAATTCTCTCGAAAGTGGCCCCGTGTCGAACCAGTGTACGAGACCGAGTAGAAAAGTATTGGTTGAAGTTGGCGGGACGGCAGGCAGTGTGTCGTAGTGGACTTCAGTGCCGACTACTAGGGGTACTAGCGGTCCCCGTAGTCCTTTTTATATTCCTTTTGTCACGATTTTGGACCAACCAAACGTATTTTAGTCGATGGATAATTATTCTCTTTACTCTCCGGTAAGACCTATTGGCTACAGCCTGGAGCCCAAATTCATCCTGTCATCAGCAATAGATCTCCTCTGGTACCAGTAGTCCCAATTGTAATAGTCCGGGCCTGGGCTAAAGAGCTCCCACTAGTCGTGCACGGGGAATGAGAATAAAAACTTCTTAAAAGAAGTATTGTAAAGTTCCACGCCAGGTGAAGAAATCGAATTTGGAATTTTTGGAATGAGCTAGAATATTCCTCGAACCTAGTCGGCATTTCAACAAAAGTCTTCTTGAGGGGTGACGTACTCGTCAAAGCGTTGGTCGGTAGTTCATATTTCGGAAGGTGAATTCGAATATTTTGAAGTTCCACATATTGCATTTCGTCGTACATCGCTGGTTCTCTAAGTGTCCTATATATTCCATATGTCCAAGATATCGCTCGAAGTATCTTGACGTCAGCAACCATCTGCAGATAACATAATAAAAATAAGCAAAAGCAAACGAAATCAGTTCTTAAATATACAATGACCTTATAATTACAGTCCCTAGTCGTGGAGTACCGTGCAGTTCCCGAGGCGCCATTACTTGATACCTCGAAATATATTTAAAAACTATAAAATTAAAAAGAAATTAAGCTTTGTGAGTTGTTAACATTTTGCAACGTTACACGCTTTCCACAATGTTCTTGAAAAAGATGTTATGTTTTGGGTTTTTTATCACTGAAAAGGATATTTCAAAGACTAATGCTATATTTAATCGAAGATACAACGATATAGTTCCTCAAGCAATGGTATGTATTCATTTGGCCATAATCTCAGTTTGCTACAAAATCTCTAAATTTAAAAACTGGAATATTTTTACACTGAATGGAAAAACGATAAAAAATCCTAACTATATATATATATATATATATAGTACGCAAAAATTAACTTAGGCTTAAATACAGCCAAATATGATCAAGTTCGTTGCATTTTTTCACTACAAAAGCATGAATAGCGCACAACAAAACTTGACGATCACACATAACCTGGTTGTCGGCAAGGTCGGTAATTTTGTCCTGTGAACCGTGAAGATTGACATCTGCGCATATGCATAACGCAGATACAAATACGATTTGAAATAAGATAAATGTATAAATTATTTGAAATAAAATATTAATTTGACTCAACTGAATCGAATTTGCTGAATACAAAATACCCAAATAGAACAAGAGTTATCACAGCAAGCTTGCCTAAATCTTACCATGCAAGTTTCGGAAGCTTGCATTGCAAGGTTCAGACAAGCTTTCCGCAAATAAGAAAATGTCCGTCATGTGGCAATATTGCGAAGCGACATTGAGGAAACGTTGCCTGTCAATCTTGAACTTGATCCATTGCGCATTAGTTTTGCATGGCACCTAGAGCTGCACAGTAGTTGTTTAATGTTTTCTCACAATGCCGCATTACGTGCCCTACAAAAACGTATGATGTATAGTACTTAAAAATAGAAATTTGTAACAAAACTTTCCCACGAATCTTCCACTAACGTCCCTCAAATATTGCAGGCAAGTGTGTAGGAAGATTCCCATGGCAATGGTCCCTCAATCTTGCCTTGCAATATTGCCGCATGGCGGACATTGTGTTATTTGCAGAAAGCTTGCCTTAACCTCGCAATGCAAGCTGCCGGACCTTGCATCGCAAGGTTTAAGCAAGCCTACCGCAAACTCTTGTGGTATGTGAGTATTATTGGCATATTGTTTATATGTATTCAGTAAGGATTACGAGGAAATAACATGAGTGATAGCTGAATCAACCTCATTTTGCACGCACGCAGTTATCCAACACTTAATCGCGGAATGTGCTTACCATTTGAGTGCGATATGGGTCGCATCGTGCGAGTCGCATGTGTGTTTGAAGCGTGCATCGAACGATTGTTATCTGGGTAACCTCTCAGACCCTCCATTCTCCCTCTTAACCCTCCAATAAAAGTATCGGTAATATAAATGCTTCATCAACGATGCTCTATCGGCTGTTACGTATTGGGATTGGAATATACTTTTGACTATTTATCGAGTGTTTTTTCGGTATTGCTCAACTCTAAGTGATACTAAAGTCGCCGCATGAGCTACTGCGCTTGCATTTGGGCCGCACTCTGATCAGCCACAATTGACACGAAATTAAAAATGGAAATTAAAAACACCTTCAGCGCTATACTTCAGAGCGCCCACATCAACGTCACTGACCGGCGGAGTTCGAAAAGAGTTTTCGGGGTGAATGTGGTGGATAAAAGTTCCACTAATCTTATTCTATACGTAACCGTAACATAGCGTAGTGTTAGTTCGCGGTAATATTCTTGACAATTACTGAAGAAAAAAATTGTCATTACCAGTAACTTTTCTTTCGTTGCGGGAATTATTATGACAAAGGACAAATCCCTATGACTCAATGAAAATGTACAACCATTTAAAATTTTAATTTATCTGCGTATTTTTTGCAGCAGTGGATAATTCAAAAATGCTAAATATTAAAAAAAATTAAACAAATTATGCCCATAGTAAATTCCTTTTGTGGATACTCCTTAGTCCACAATTGCAAAAGGAAACTAGCGTTGAAAAACACTGTTAAAGCAAAGACTAGAAGGAAATGTGAACTGCCGAAAATAACAGATTTTAAATTGGTCAAAGAGATTCGCATTTTCTTTTTGTGCATTCTCATCTAGTATCCAAATGATAGCGGTTTTTAAATTAAGTGATTTTCTAGAGAAAATCAGTTTATAGAAAACTGAGATTATGGACCAACGAATTCCTCCCGCGTATTACATTGGTTACACTTTTCTGAAATTTAATACATGATTTTCGAAGAACCAATGACTAGAGATTTCGCTAGATGAGCTCGCAGGTTGTGTAGCAAAAGCCTGCAACATAGATGTCTTCACAAGTTCGGTGCATAAATTTGATTCTTCAAGGTTCGATTGTCAAACAGAGGTTCGGAAATAGTGTAAAGTGGAAAAGCTACAGTAAGCGTAAGAAAAATTGTAACTGGTGAAAAATGCTGTTATATTTTTTTACTCGTTCCGGATATATTCAAAAACGAAAATCACTAGCAGGTAATGGAAATTTACTATTTAAACTAATTATATATGTTCACTAATACACCAGCTAACTTCTGACTGTCGATTTCCTAGAAACAATCAATGGACCGAATGTAGGGCACTAACCTTTATTCCTTAATAATAGATTTAATGCTTTCATGATGATTAATTTTGATACAAAAAATATTTCGTGTTCCAAGTGTGTAAAAAACTACGAATTTTGCTGACGTTTCATGAACATTGCAGCTCACTTCTTCAGGGCTAACGTGAATCTGAGGTATCAGGTTATGTTTTTCGTATGTATACTCTCTACGATGCCTGTGTCAAATCTGCTTTAATCACTATTGTTTTTGTGGGGTCCTTTTTAAGTTTTTTGCATTTGTCGTCAGTTAGAAGGACCATGATTTTTTTGTTATTGTGAATTCTAAATTTCTGATGATTTCTTTTTTAGAAAGAAGATATCCCGAATATTTTGTTTAGATAAGGCTGACATCTTTTTTATTGTTGATAGGCTGGTCACAGATGTTTTTTACTGTATCAGTTAGTGGTGTTTGCCTTATTGGAAGTAATTTGTCAAATTTTATTTTTGAGTGAAATGGCCTTTGTAAGAATTTTGGGACGATTTTGTTGTCCCTGCATCGTTTCAAAAAAGCTAATAATGTTAGTAGCGTACATAGGGAAGTCCTGAGCTTACTAAAGGTGTTGGTTTTAGTAAAAATACTCTCCCCATAGATTTCTTTAATAATAGATTAAATGGTTTAACGATGATTCATGTTGATAAAAAGAGATATTTTGGGTCCCAATGTGTACAAAAACTACGCATTCTGCTGACGTTTCGTGAATATTACAGTTGGCTTCTCCTAACAACATCAATAGGGACAATGGATACAACATCCATCCGATTTGGCTTTAGATCCTCCTGGATTTAAAAAAGAAAAGAATAGATTGGCTAAGCAGATTCGACCAATCTCCACAGTGGGGTGCTCTAGCCAATAACATGCATCGTAGAGAGTATGCATAAGAACAACATAACCTGCGATCTTAGTTTCAGGTTATCCTTAAAGAATTGAACTACAATGTTCACGAAAGTTCGGCAAAATTCGTAGCTTGTGTACACGATTGGAACCCGAAATATCTCTTTTCATCAAGATGAATGATTGTGGAAGCATTAAATCTATTATTAGTTTGGAAATGTTACCTAAACTTTACTACATTTCCAAAAAGTGTCACCAGTAGAATATGCGGCAGGTATTTAATGATTCACAGTCTTAGTTTTTCATGAATTTTATAAATTTTCATTAACTTATAGGGATTTTTTCTTTGAAGAAATGTGTCTCGCCATGAGGGAAAAGTTACTATTAATGATGGAAATTCCCCTGCCACAATTGCCGAGAATATTACCGCAAACAAACACTAAGCTATATTCCGGTTATGTATATAATAAGATTAGTGTGACTTTTAACCATTAGCCCACACCACTAAAACCCTTTTCGAGGTTCTCCAATCAGTGATCTTGATGTGGGCGCTCAGAAGTAATGCGATTACGTTACGGCTGCACACTGGTTGGCATCAGTGGGCACGCAATTAACAATTTGTATGAGAACAAATTCTTTTAATTAAAATAAATCACTATTATGAAATATACGAGTATGTATTTTAATTGTATTGTATGATAATTAATGTTATATAATTTATATGAATTCTTGTGCATTTTATAATAATTACTTCTTCAAATTTAAAAAGTTGTTTTTTATACCCATTTTTAATTTCATGCCAACTGTAGCCAATGAACGTGCGGCCCTAAAGCAGGCGCAGTAGCTCAGCAATGGGAAATACTATAAAAGAGTTGATAGTTAGCCATCTATCGATTCCAAACCTGATACGTATCGGCCGAAAGATTATTGATAGTAAAGCATTGATACTACTCTGCCGTCCCAAATTCAAAAGTCGTATCTACATATTTTGCGAGAATGAGTTCTGGTAATGGACGTGTTTCTTATAATCTGCACAATGGTCCTGTATAACTAATAACTAGCTTATATGTTGTGAAAATGCATTTTTTATGGAAAATATTTACTTATCTTTCAAGGTCAAATGTTCGCGATAAATTCTAATATATTATCTACTTGCGCATGTGCAAAAAATGTGTCTTTCAAATCAAACAATAGACCATTTACATATTTGGTATAAGCGCGGTAAAATCATAAAAATCCTAACCTTAAAATAAATGCTTACGTGTAAGTACATTAATAGCAAAAATTTCAATCCGCTTAAATTGAAAAAAAAATTAGTTAAAGCATAATATTTCTTTGCCTTTATTAACAGTTTTTATTTAGTCACTTTGATAAAATAAATTTATAAACAGATACGACATTCTAACATATCACACATCAATCACTGATAATATTGTAAGTGCAATTTCATACATAGAAAGCAAAAAATGTCAACTTTTTTCTACGGCTATTGGAAATTTTACGTTTAATCAGTCTAAAACATCCATATTTTACTGAACATTATGTTTATTCCTTTCAGCAAAACTTTAAACGCGTTTTCATGTCCTGCATACAATTTCAGAAACTGTAGATACGACTCTTGAATTTGGGACGACAGTGCTGATACTTTCATTCGGGAGGGGGGAGCGGCAGAAGACGTCATTTCTTGTCTTTCTTCCAAATATGGAGCATCAATAAGGAGAATCGGCATCAAGAGTCGGAGTACCAATGTTTTTGTACTTTACACTTAAGAGGGATGTGTACTAGCGGGGAAACTCGGAGTTGAACGTGTGAGAGAGACCGAAATATGATATGCACGCCTCTAAGGGTGGAGTTTTTGACTTCAAAACAATTTGTCTCAACCAACGACAGCAGTGGGCCATCAGATAGCTCAAGAAAGGTCGTCAAAAAGTTTTTACTGGGGTAAAAATGTTACGGTTATAAGAAATTCATAAGAACCCCCGTGAGTAACGGCCCTGTGGCCCTAAGAATAAGAGTGCGGAAAAGCACCCCTGGTCCTTATACCCCAAAACTCATCCACAAGAAGCCAGTCTTGTGCTATCTGTTCATCAATTGAGTCGGCAATCCGAACGTTCTGTTTCCAACCTCTTGGTTACTCACGATGACGCCACGCTATCCTCCAGGATTATCTCCAGGATCTCAACCCGATCACTTGTTCTCGACTTCCAAATCCTTGCCTTTCCCTTAATTCGCGAGATCCCTCACGAATTCAGCGCCCTCCAAACAACCCACAATCTCTCCAAAATCCTATGTCGAAAATAGAAGTCTTGGAAAAAATGATGAAAGTCAAAACTAAAATCTTAAACTTGTGTGCAATAGTAGATTTTAAAGTGGAACTGAGCTTTTGGTGACGTAAATAATTAAATAGTTGAAGGATAATCCCTGGAAATTTTATAGAAAATTATTTTTATTGATATATATTGTTTATTGATTTTTAGGAGAGTGTTGGTAGAGATGTATTTTAGATCGAAAAAGTGTGGGTAGCCTGTTATAGATGTCCGTTAAAATAGTTGGTATACTTCGCGTGCTCGTAAGCTCTGCCACCTTCAATTTAGCTAAAATTACCATGAGAAAAAACGTCTTATCTGTAATCTTTGTAGCAGGACTAGATAAGTGAGGGATTTAAATTAAAAAGTAAATTAAAAATTACAATTTTCATAGATAGCCAAAAACGGAAATGAATGTCGGGAATAAGTAAAAGACTCGTATAATGTAATAGAAATTCGAAGAAAAAGTACGAAAATTAGAAAAGAAAGCAGAGTCAGTCACAGAAATTGACGCGCGATGTCACAGTGAGAGATGCAACTCAAGCAACCCCAAGCTTTCCCGCCCTCAGTAGATACTTCCGTTACGTGGTCAGACCACGCGCATCCCCCAGTAGTAAATACTGAGTTACTCACTTGAGTGAACGTGCCAGTTTTTAATGAGTAACGGTACGAAATTTAGAATTAGAATGGGGGCGGTACAACCTGGTCAAGTGACAGGTGCGATCCCAAGGACGATAATATAGACACAAACACAGACAGAAAATACCCCAAACTCCAACCGATAAAACCATACCCCACATAGACGCGAAATTGGAATACTTTCCCCAAAAGCGGGAATATGTTATGTAATTGGAGAGTACAAGAAGAAAATAGTAGGAATTTAGAAAATAATGAATTAGAAACTTGTAGAATAGATACATAAATTGAAAACAAGAGGAAATAATTCAAAATATTAGAAAGAGACAGGGAACGATTAAAATCAAGTACGATAGAGCGAGAAGAAACACTCAGGAAGAAGAAAGAAAGAACAGATAGAGAAAGAGCAGATAAAGCAAGATTAGGTCGCGAAAGGCTCCGAATAAATATAGAAAATCAATAATGAAACATTTAAAATCGATTCGTTTTTAAAAAGTAGTAATGAATTTTGGATTGGTGTAGAAGAATTAATTAATTTTGAGGAGAATAAAAGCGAAAAAACAAAAATTAAAGAACTTTCAGATGAAATAAAAAATTAAAATGATAGAATGATGTTATGTGGTAAATTGTGTAACTGACTTTTTTTGTGTGAGCTTGATGTCAATCTCTGACTTCAAGCGCTTCATTAGTATATATTGATACAAGCTTACAACTGGCTCCTCGGCATGAGGTAGCGCTTTATATAGGCTAATTAGACGTAGAGTGGGGGTAAATATCTGAGCTTAACAATCCCCTTTTTAGACTGAACTTAGTCTCTAAGTTTTGTTTCTTATCTTTAAAGGCTTAGTCTTTTTAACTATGCACGCAGTTTCATGTTTTACCATTGATTTGGGAGCTGGTTGGGGAGATGGTTGGGTTTGGTATGTTACAACATGGGGTTGGTTGATTACTTTACTTCTATTGCAATATAAGTTGAATGTTTTCGGAAAACATCCCTTTATGCATTCAAGGATTCCTAATTTACGCAGAGTATAGAGAGTTGTTAGTGCTAAAGCGGCGCAATCTAAATATTGTAACCATTCCAAACTGGTTTCCTTCCAGTTTTTAAGTCTTCTGTGAGTAGCGATAGTTTCTAAAATACTTTCGATGTCGTCTAGCCTAATTCTGGCTTGCTTAAGTTCTTCGTTTGATATTTGTTTAGGAAGTTGCACTAATCTTTCTTCTAAATTGTCCATGTCTTTCTGGTCAAATTTTATGTCGTATGTTACAATTAGCCATTGCGTCGAATAAGTTTCGTATGATTTTTCTAATTCTATAATATCGTAGCTGTTATACAATTTGCATCCAAATCCTGTAATTTTTTGTGGTTCGGTAATTTTTTCAGTTCTTATGGACTCTTCGCAGCTTATGTCTAATTCTAATGGTTTTGAGGGTACTATAATATAATCATTTATTATAGGTATGAAAGTTTCTCTGTGTAACAGATAAGGTGATTGGTTACATTTATTTTCCGAGTATCTTTTGAATAGGCTGGCTTCGCAAGATTCGCTATACATCAGAGTCTCGGTATTTAATGATCATGTCGTGGTCGGGGATGATTTATATGTGGACTTTATTTGGTTGGACCGGGATGGGAACTATGCTTTGCAAGGAACCTTCTTCTTCCTCAATTAATGGTATCTCCAATATATATGTAAAGAGACCTTGGATCATTGCTACGGAGAGGTTGCTGATGTCTATAATATGCTGATAATTTTCTTCTTTATTGTCGAAATAGTAACGTATATGTTGGGTTGTCTCAAATTCTTTAATTGTTTCTTTCAGCATTTTTGGTGTTAATATTTGGGGATGTACTATCCCGTGCCTTCCGTCATTCATGGCGTTAATTCCTGTTTCGATGTCTTTCGGCATTCTCATGGGCAGCTATCCATTTATGGTCAGTTGACGATGAGTCTAGGATTAATTTAAGTATTTTTGTGTGATTTGAGAGGATGCTAGCTACATTTTTGTTATCCTTATAAATTGTGTTAAATTCATTATTAATTTGTTTCATGTCTGATTCGCTCAATGTTCCAAACAAAGTTTTAGATATGTCTCCCACAAAATTAGCAAATCCTCTTTTTTGACGTTATTTACCTAATAATTTTTGTAGGATACTATTTTTGCTAATTAGTTTATTGTAGCAGCTTCTAACCAATTGGATTTCATATTTTGGTGTGCATTGTTTGTTGCAAGCTAGTTCTGCCGTAGCGATGGTGTTGCCGATAGTTTTAATTCGGCTTTCGGTCAAAGTCATATTAATACCTATTACCATCTTCGATTTTTCGTGAAATAGGTGCACCTTGGAGATCTCCTCTGTGTACACGTTTCCTTGTATTCCTTAAAGAGTATAGTTAGCAGTGATCATCGCTGCTAGTACTAGCAGGAGGGTCCAAAAGGGTGTCATCGCCTACAAAATAAGGCATTACTTGGTTTATATGGAGTCTAATTATTTTATCCTTGTTTCTAATTCTTAAGTTGTTATTGTCTAGATAGTCTATTACTTCAAATGGTCCTTTCCATGAATGGTCTTACTTGTTGGTGAATGGGTGATTGAGGATGGAATGTTGGCTTCTCTCCCAAACATGAGTTCAAAGGGTGTTAGGCCCGTTGTTTGGTTTCTCATGGTATTGATGGCAAAATTGATTAATTTTAGGTTATCATCCCACTCATTGTTGCGTTCGGAGATGCTGGTTTTTATTAAATTTCCCAAGGTTGAGTGCATTCTTTCAATGTTACCGTTAGACTGTGGGTGGAATTCAGTGGTTTTAACATATGTTATTTTTAGGGCTTCTTCCAATTGCTGCATCATTTTGGACAGAAAGTTTTGGCCTGGGTCTTTAAGTACTGTTTTGGGTGCTCCGAAGATGTAGATATAGTGCTCAAGTAATCCTTCAATTATTGAGCTAGTGGTTTCGTTCGCTATTGGTATCAATACGGTATAACGGGTTAATCGATCTTGTAGGCTCAATATGTATTTATTTCCTTTCGTTGTTTCAGGTAATGGGCCATATATGTCTAGGGCAATTTTGTCATTAAGTACTAATGGGATATCTGGTATTATAGCTTCGGCCAGGTTTCGGATTCTGGTCGTTTTTTGTAGCTGGAAAATGGGACATGTTTCCACGAATTTCTTGATATTATCATCCATTCCTACCCCCTCCGAAGTATTCGGCATGTGCTTCTTTAATGATTTTCGTTTTCTCCTCCATTGTTATTTCGCGGGTGTTATTAAAGCACATGTGAAATCTATGGTTTGGGTAGAGGTTGGATGAATATTCTACCATATCTTGTATTATTTATTTTTCTATTGGTGTAAAAAGTGGGTCCCCGAAAATTAATCTAATCAATGTGAGTTTTTTGTTTACTGTCTCGTCAATGAGCCAATCCAACTTTCTCAACCAGTCTTCTTCGTTGAACTTTGGCATGTCTTCTTTATTTATGGTTTTCCAGAGTTTTTCTACCGCGTTAGGTTTCGTTTTGACCTTTCCTTGCATTGGGTTCAGTCGCCAAGTCATGAACTAATCGTATAGGTCATCCTTGAGGGAGTTTCTTGGGTTTCTTGTTCGGCGGTTTCTTCTTGTTCGTTAGGGTTATCAGGGTTTTCTGGTTGATCTTGTTTTTTGATTATTACTCTGTCTCTTAGTATTTCTTCTTTATTGATTTTGGGACCTTTAATTGGGGTACCCAAGATTTCCGTGTCGAGATGTTCATTTTTGTCAGAGGTGGGAGTTATGTCTATTCCTTCCAATGCTTGTTGTAAGAGATCGCTGCTCTGTAGAGGGCAGTCAGGGCAGATCTTGAGAGGCAGTCAGCCACTTTATTTTCTTTTCCTTTTACATATTTGATTTCATATATGTACTCTTCGAGTCGCAGCCTCCATCTGAGCAATCTTGAGCTAGAATCTTTAACATTATGTAGCCAGATGAGTGCCTTGTGATCTGTTCGAATCGTAAATTTCTTTCCTAACAGGTTCTGTCGAAGTCTTTTCATGGCCCACACTATTGTGAGGAGTTCTTTCTCTGAGAAGCTGTAATTTTCCTCTGCCTTGTTCAAGGTTCTACTTATAAATAGGCAGGGGTGCCCATTTTGGGAGAGCACAGCGTCGAGGCCTTGGTTTGATGCATCTGTGGTCAATGTGAATTTTTCTTTGAAATTCGGGAATTTCAGTACGGGTTCCTTTGTCAGGGCATTTTTTAATGTTTCAAATGCTTCTTCGCATCGGGGTGTCCAGTCGAATACTGTCTCTTTTTGTGTTCGTTTCGTCAGTGGTCTGGCTATCGTGGAGAAGTTCTTTATAAATTTCCTATAATACCCTGCTAGTCCGAGGAATGATTGCACATGTTTGGGTGTTTTTAGTTGTTTAAATTCTTTGATAGCTTGGATTTTTATGGGGTTCGGTTTCACTCCTTCTGCTGTGATGAGGCCTCTAAATGCGTTGTCCATCATTCTTTGGAAAGTTGCTGGACTGTTCTTCAAGCCAAACAGTAACCTATTATACTCAAAGTGACCTTGACTCGTTGAGAAGGCCGTGTATTTTTTTGATTCTTCTTGCATCGGTATTTGGTGGAACCCAGCACTGATGTCGAATGCCGAGAAAAACTTTGCTGATCCGAGTTGGTCCAATATATCGTCTATGACCGGTAAGGGGTAAGCGTCTTGATCCGTATCCTTATTCATCTGTCGGTAGTCTATTACCATTCTAAGCTTTCCTCCTTTTTTGGGTACAATCCATATTGGTGAATTGAATGGTGATTGGGAGTTTCTTATAATTCCTTTCCGGAGTAATTCCTGTGTGTGCTCTAGCGCGTTCCGTTGAATCGGTGCACGGTAAGGGGTCTCCTTCTAACGTGAATACGTCTACGTATTGTAGTAGGATTTTCTTTACTTGTTCTTTGATTTCTGGTTCTATGTGGTTTAGGTTCAATTTATCTTGCAGTTTCTTAATGCGTTCCATGTAATGATGATAGGTAGAATTATTAGTGCTATCATCCCCTTTTTGTTCTGAAACTACGAGGTGTTTTTATAGAGTCTATCCTTTCAAATGGAATTGTTTGAGGGATTTTGGCTGTTGTTTTTCATAATTATGGTATGGTATGATTAGTTCTTTATTAGAAATAGTGTATATAACATCGGGGACCTCTTTTTGTCTTTCTATCCATATTGTTTGGTCCTCCTCAGCTTCCATCGTTATTTTGCAAATTTTAGTTGTGTTTCCGGATATGTAATCATCTTCGAAATGTAGTGGTAGTTTGTATTTGTCAATAACTAAGTAATTTCGAGTTATGGCACACCTTGGATATTTGTGGAAAAACGTAAACCTATTATACCATCTTCTATCAAAGGGAAATTGTCTTTTATTACATGGCTTGTTCCTCGTATTGGGTCAGTTCTGCTATCTCTTCTTCTGTCATCTCCACTTGTTCTAAATATTCTTCTTGATTTTCCTCAATTGTCTTGATTTGTTGGGGTCGATTTTGTGCTGAGCCTGGGCGAAAACCCTGCTGTTTACTATAACATTGGGAGGCGAAATGTCCGATTTTGCGGCACTTATGGCAACTCATCTTAGATCTTTCGGCTAGCGGGAGGTTCGCATTGGGTACCTTGGGCTGATGCGGTGTCGTGTTAGCCAAAGACCTAAATACTGTAGGTCGAGGTTGAAATTTCAGTGGCTGTCTAGGCACTTGACTTTGTCTAGGCAGTCGGCTTTGTCTTAGTATCCTATCTTTATTTTTTTCTCTTTGCCAAGCATCTGCTTCTAGGCCTTCCTGAAGTGCTTCAGTCAGGGTCGCGGGTCTCATGGGTCTAACTTGTGATGATTTATCATCCCTTAAATTCATTACAAATCTTTTAATCGCGCTGTTTTCTTCTATTTTTAGAGCCATTTTTCTTTTTGTCCCAGATGGATACTCTGCCTGTACCGCGTATACTAATTCGTTATAAGCGGCTCTGAACAATTGGCTAAAAGTTTGTACGGTGTTTCCACTCTGTCTAATTGTGTCCAATTTAGCTCGGCATAGTTCAATCGAGCGTTGTACTCCTAGGTTTGTTTTCAAAGCTAAGTATAATTCTTCAAAACCCCCTATTGGTGTATGCCGTATAGCTTGTTCGGCAGTCTTTAATTTTTTCAGCTACCACAAAATCGAGCAGTAAGTCTGGGATGGGATCTAGGTTTAAAAAAGAATCGGATGCTATGTAGGTCGGCGATGTTGCTTTCGACTGAGCTGGAGTTTTTTTGGCGAGGTCATTGCTATGTGGAATAAAGGTAACAAGTTGCGCGATAATGAGTCAGAAGTGGTGTCAGTATCGTCTGTGTCGTACGCTTCACTGGCTTTATCTCTATACGTTGCGTATGCCAGCGTAAAGGCTTATCTCGCTTTTGTTATCTAATATGCGTCTGGGAATGTGCTTCCGCTGGACTTTAAGTCCTTTAGTACAGTGGAATGCAAGGATATCGTCTAATACAATTTCTCTGATTCCAAACTAATTTTGTATTTTTTATTGAGGAAAGGCAGTGCTCTGGAGCACCAGGAGTATACCTTACCCTAATCTTGAAACTCTGCCTCGCACTGCTGACGTGGCGGCTGCTTGAGCTGCAGCTATCCTGGATTCCTTGCTGCTAGATTGCTGATACACAGATGTCTCCTCCGCCTGTTTGCGGGCTTCGTGCTGAAGTTTTAGAAGGTTGAGTTTACGTAGTATGGAATTTGTTACTTCCAGTGTTACTCAGTTCTTCTTACTGCTTCTGGTTAACGGGATTATCCGCAGAATAACACCAGAGCTCTAGCGTCTAGTGAATTTCGTAAAATTCCTTTTTCCTCTTCCCAGGTGTCGCTGTGGATCAGTTTTATGTGAAATATCTGTAATGATTTCGTAAAATCGGAGAAGTCGAAAAGCTGATCCTGGCAGGATCGCCAAAATGTTATGTGGTAAATTGTGTACCTGACTTTTTTTTGTGTGAGCTTGAAGTGACTTCTCTGACTTCACGCGCTTTATTAGTATATATTGATAAAAGCTTAGAACTGGCTGCTCGGCATGAGGTAGCACTTCATATAGGCTAATTAGACGTAGAGTGGGGGTAAATATCTGTGCTTATCAATGGATAGAATTTTAAATAAAATGCAAAATTTATTTGATTAGAGTAATAATTGTCGAAATATACAAAATACGGTTCATTTCGAAGAAACAAATTTAGAATTTAACGAGCAAGGACACGTGTTAACAGGTGCAAGAAAAAGAATAAGAAATAATAGAAGCAGCAATCAAGGAGACAAATACTCCTTACCGAGCCCGGTGCATAGGCAATCAATTATGAGAAAATCAAATTTGTCTCAATTTCAAACAGACTTGCAAGGTAGAATGAATAGAAGTAGAGACATCGATAGAAAGAGAGAGAGAAGAAATAATATTACATAATTCGGAAGAAATTCCAGCAACTCTGTTTCCTTTCGGAATGATTCAAACACGTTTTCGAATAATGTCAAATGGGCCCATTAAATTTCTGAATAATACTGAAAAAAAATCAGAGTTATTTCTTGAATAGTTGAATCAGGTTCAAAAGGTGGTACAAAATTAACGAGGTAGACATTTTAGAAGATTTAGACGCGATTTTTGAAGAGGAAGCATTAAATTGTTAGCAGTTTAATCAAGATAATTGCCGAAATTTGGACCAATTTATCAAAGTATTTAAAGATGCATATTTGAACGAAACATACTCAGAAATTATAAAAAATTAAATAAAATTTTGTAGACAGAAAAGATATCAAGATATTGAGACCTAGGTATCAAAATCAACAAAATAGACAATTTTAACCAAGATATCCAAACGGGAATCCTAGATTTTATAATTCAAGTTTTAAAAATAAGAATAATGATCGTAATAATTCTGGAATCCAAAGATATCCACGATTCAATAATAATGATAATAATAATAATAATAATAATAATAATAATAATAATAATAATAATAATAATAATAATAATAGTTTCAGAAATCAGAACCCAGCTGGCCAATTATGAAACGAAATTAGTCAGCTGTTAGGAAACACACAGACACAATAAACAAATAAGTATCCGCAAATACCAACGCGTTTATAAAACGCGGAAGGGAATAAAATTAGGTCAGAAGACAAAAAAGAAAATAAAGGACAGAATAAAAATTCAAAAAATTCAAATCACGAAAATTTTAGGAATAATAAAATAGGGGAACCGAATCCAAGTGCACAGGATTTTATGGATCTAAATTTACGAAACCGAAGTTTTGAAATAGACAAGAACGAATCGGACGAAACAAGATTTTACCTTATGATCGATTTTACAGATCATAAATTTAAAGTGCTAGTTGATATCTGTGCAATTCACTAATACATAGGTAAGAAATTTATAAAAACAATTAAAAAGTTAGACGATGAAATTAAAAAAACGAAAAACGATACATTGATGGTAGCAAATGGACCAGGATTGAAAATTACAGGACAAGTTTTCATTCCAATTGAAGTCGGTCATACGGGAAAATACTTATTATTTAGGCTGGCACCACATTGAAGATCGATAGGAATAATAGGAACAGATATGATAGAAAGATTAGATTTAAACATTGATTATGAGAAAAAGATTTGGTGGTTACCAGAATTATCAAATATAATTAAAATGCAGAAAATCTCTTCTCCCGTGTCACCATACACCCCACCCCAGACCCTCGTTGCAGGTTATGCACTAGACTCCATCCCGCTAGCACCCCAGCCGGCACAGAGTGTACGGTGGCATCGTACCACACATCCTAAACCCAGTAAGGCGAGCGACGCGACACTGGCACGAGCCCGTTGGGCTAGTCACTGTGGCAATCGGTCAGTCACTGATAAAGTTCTAGCGTCGAATGCCAATGTGAATCCACTAACTGACATATTAACTGACAGTGAATTCCAGTCTGAGTACCACTAAATGAAAACTCTTACTGTCGCCTGGTTTTTTGTTTTTAAATAGCTGGGTTAGGAGGTTAGTTGGCAGAGTATTCATACCAATTCAATTCAAAATAATTGTTTAAACTTTAAATCGAGGTTGACATTTGCACAGAAAGAGTAGTAATATTTTTCTTCTTTAAAACTGCATTAAATTTCAGCGATGTTGTATGAGAAACAAAAATTTATAGTTTGGTAAGTTATGAGCTTTAAAAAGAGAGTATTAAACCTTATTTATAAATTTCAGTTCGTTTACTTCGTGTAGATAATTCGACTTTTTGGCTTTAAAATTGAATAATTTTGTTGAAAATTCATTAATTTTGTTTAAAACTTGTGTTTTTTTATTAGAAAATTAATCTTTTTGGTCGAAAATTCATATTATTGGTTAAGAAAGAAACGACTTTGTTTCGAACTTTTTTGTTGAAATTTATTTTTATTTCCAAAAATTCATATTTTTGTAAAAAAGATTTTTTTTTGTCTTGAAATTTAATTATTCCATGTTTGACTGAGTCATTATCCTGTATATTAGGTAAGTTAAATATTCATCTTCTTGGTAGAAAATTATTTTTATTAGTTGAAAATTCACCTTTCTTGATTCAAAATTATCTTTTTAGTTGAAAATTAACCTTTTTCATTCTAATATCCCCACTGTTTTTTAACATTCGATATCTTAGCTTTAAAACTTGACTGTTTTGTTAAAATTAATTTTTCATGTTGGAAAAGTCATCTTTCTTTGTTGAGAATAAACTTTCTTTAATAAAAATTCAACTGTCTTCGAAAAACTGGGGCTTTTGTCCTAGAAATTCAAATATTTGATTGAATTTTATTATTTTTAATTAATTTTTTATAAGCAAACTATTTGGTTAAAAATGCATTTTTGTATGCTCAAAAATCAGTTATTTGATCAAAAATCTAATTCATTTTGTAAATTTTAATTATTTTCTTAAGTTTTTTTTAAGTTTAGATTTTTTAGTGCAGAAAAGTTTCCAGAGTTTACAATGTATTTAAGCGTTAGTTATAACGTTTAAATACATTGAAAAATCCTCAAGCGCAAATTCGGATATATACATATATGTTAACGTAATGAAATTATTTAAATCGAGATCAATTGGTAGAATTAATTATAACCATAAGTTATTTAATACCACGCATGCTAATAATAAGAAATTGTAATATTGTAAACTGTTATATATATTTACTGCCATGGGGCACTGTCTGTTACATATTATTATTACTAGCATTATATGATTTATCAATTAAGAAGAATAGTCATTAATAAACTAATAATCGTGTTTCATTGAGCCAGAAAAATTTAATAAAACTGGATAACTCAGTTTCAATGTTTTGCTTTCTGCACTTCGCTTCTCGCTTTCCATTCACCATTGCGCATGCGATGATATATTCCTTCTCTCTCGAGACTTCGACAACATTCGGAGTGAATCGGAGCGAATGCGAACTATCCCGCGAACGAATTTCACAATTTCCACAATTACTGACACTGACTGACACTGAATGACGGCGATTGCGACATGCTTTTGAGGCTAGTCGAAATAGAAAGAGAGAGAAAAAAACAAATAAGGATAGAAATAAAATAAACACGAAGTTATGTACGAAAAATAAAGATAGGAGATTAAAGATAGCATTTAAAGGATCATTAGAATGCAATAAGGAGCAAAATGATTCTAAATTGAAGACAGTTATCGATAAAACAGAGGGAAGAAATTAATCGATGGTAGAAAAATTATTCGCAATTAGAAAAAGTAATCGGTATATTTTTAGGAATAATGTGATACTAAACAATAATATTAAATGCGTAAAAATAGAAAGGAAGAAAAACTTAGAAATTTGTGATGAAATTTCAGAAGGCATAGTAGAATTAAATGAAGCACAAGTGCAATTAGAGAATTTAATAAAAAGAAATAACACAGTCATACACAGTCTGAATTGAGCAGAACGTAAATATTCTGCTTTATAAAAAGAATGTTTAGCAGTAGTGTGGGCAATAAGAAAGTTAAGACCGTACATAGAGGGATACTCATTTTAAGTCATTACAGATCATATTGCCTTGAAATGGCTTAATAATTTAAAAAAGCCAACCGGCAGATTAGCAAGATGGGCTTCAATAATACGAGAGTATGGTTATGAAATTGTATATAGAAAAGGAAGTTTGAACCAGGTCCCAGATGCGTTAACAAAGTTGAATGAAAATTAAATAAAAGTTTCTAGTATTTTAGCCAGCTTAATATAAACGAAAGAACAAAATTTTAAATAAGTTGATGACAGCTGGTATAAAACTAAAATGATGCTTGCTAAAAATAAGGCAGAAGAAAATCAAAATTGGAGAATACGCGATGATCAATTATATTTTTATAGACCCGACCCTTTAAAATCAAGCTTAAATTTATATAGCAAGCCGTGGAAACCGACAATACCAAAACAATTAAGAGAACATGTTTTGATTGTAAATCGCGAAAATAAACAAGCAGGACACGTAGGCATGAAAACAATTGATGCAGATATTTCAGAAAATAAGTTTTGGCCCGGAATGTACTGCAAAACATTAAAATATGTAAAAGAATGCGATATTTATCAGAGAATAAAACCGAAAGTAACTAATCAAATAGGTTTTTTGGGAAAAAGGATAATTGACGAACCGTGGACCGTAGAAGCATTAGATCTGATGGGTCCATTGCTAATGTCAAAGTCGAGAAATCAATACATTCTAGTATTTGTTGACATGTTTCCTAAATGGGTGCAGATAATGCCAGTTAAAAATTAATTAGTGTCAAAAGTTAAAGAAGAATTTCACAAACATATAATTTTAAAATGGAGAACACCTTAACTTTTATTTACAGATAATGATAAAGAATATGTAAATAAATCAATAATCAATCTAACTAAAACATTTGGTATTAGACACTTAAAAACTCCTGAATATCATGCACAACCGAATCCAACTAAAAGATGCAATAGATAAATTAAAACGGCAATAACAGCGTATTTAGAAAAAGATCATAAATCATGGGATGAAAATTTAGTTGGCTTGCAGTTTGCGTTAAATACAAACGATAAGTTTCAAAATTGACTAACGAATTCTAAAAAGCAATAAAACGTTATCAAATAAAGGGGAAGAAGTAGCTAAGACATTTAACAGAAATTTCGAAGGAACATTCCTTATGAAGGCAAAAATTTCACCGACAATTTATAAAATAAAAAAGGAAAATCTTTAGGTGAGTAGATTGTTAAATATTTTAAGAAATATCTAAGTTAAATATTAGACGTGTGCAAAAAAAATTTTCTAACTTCGAACCGACATTGTAAGCGCTTCGATTGTCAAAAAACCGAATTCGACGAGCGCTGTCGTCGGTTCGAAATTTTCAATTCGATCGGCCTGTCGCTCGAATATCGAAAACCGAACTTCGACGCGCACTGTCGTCGGATCGGATTTTTCAATTCAATCGGCCTGTCGCTCGAATGTTCAAAACCGAATTTCGATACGCACTGTCGTCGGTTCGAATTTTTCAATTCGATCAGCCTGTCGCTCGAATGGCAAAAACCGAACTTCGACCCGCACTGTCGTCGGTTCGGATTTTTCAATTCGATCGGTCCATCGCTCGAATTTCGTAAACCAAACTTCGACGCGTGCTTTCATCGAATCGAATTGTTCGATTCGATCGGCCCGTCCAGCGAATATCAAAAATCCGACAATTAATCCGTGCCACAGCCGGTTTTTTTTTCGGTTCGAATGGCTCGTCGATTAAATGTCGAAAATCGAATATTCGACTGACAAAAGGCATTTTAAGTTTCTAATTCATTATTATGAATCGAAAAATCTAAACCGATTCATATAGAAAGCTGATGGAAGACTCAAAAATCCTATTATTTTTTTGTGCAATATTGAAAATTGATAAAATATTATTGTTTTCCAGTTACTCGCTTACAAAGACGAACTTGTCAGTATTAGGCGTTACCATTCATATCCTTAGCTTAAGTTTTTGTTCAAACTGTTACAGCTCCAGATTTCATCATTTAACGTATTCTAAACTCAACGATAACTAAAACAGGCAAAATTAAATTCTTCTAAATTTAAAAATTGTCAACACTTGCAGATTAATCTTAAAATAAAACATCCAAATTTTAAAGTATTGAATTTACAAACTATAATTGTCCTAATTAAATGGCAAGGGCTGTAAAACGCCTCTAGTTTTGATTATTTATTAACCAACTAAAACTAAATTTCCGGTTTAAACGTTTTTTTCCAAATTTATTGAACTGTCATGAAAAATGATGTGAATATGTCATTTGCAGGGAGTCATTGTGGCTCAGATGGTATAGTGATTGTCCTATGTCCAATTGGATTAAATATAAAATGTAATTTTCAACAGTTTATTTTTTAACAACTCAGTGAGACGAAAGAGTAAGTTTTTCAAGACTTTGAAAACACCCCCGTCAAGTTAACCCCCCGAAGTACACATTTTTAAAATTTTCTTTTTACATACGTTTGTACGTCGTTTTTACTGTTTGTGCATTTAATATTTTCGTTTGTACCCTCTAGGTTGCCCGGCTAGGGGGAAATTAAAATTTCGTGTCATCAACACAAATTTCAAAAATTTGAATGTTTTTTTTTTAAATATTTGCATATCGTTTTTTGCGGATATTATTAATTATTATTATTATTTATGATTACAAAATTTGAAAGTTTCAATCAAAATTGCGGATAAAAAAACGGCACTGCTAAATGTTCAGCCCTAGAACTTTTCAAGAAACAGAACGAAAGAAGTACTAGGCTGTGCATTATGCAGTCTCTGAATATTATATTAGGACTGAGAACGCACGTGGTGGGAAAGATGTAAAGAAAGATTTCCACTAGTAACGAAAGCAGCGTCTCGATACTTGGCTGTACATTGTACAAGCCTCATCAGTGCAAAGCGAAAGCTTATTTTCAATTACTGGAAGTATCCCAAATCGAAATTTAAGCCCTACTTTTCAAACGTAACTCCTACCTTATGAGGGGCTGGAAGCTGTAAAGTAGGTTTTAAATAAGCAGCGATTGCAATGTAATTTAGACTCTACTTTGAAGCTTAAAGTGTCCGAAATTGGCCGTTTTCCCAAGTTTAGCGTCAAAGTAGAGTCTGTATTTAAGACAAAATAGACTCTATTTTAAAGCTCGAACTACTACTGTGGGAGTTGTGGCATCAAAGCAGGTTCTCTATAATCTCACACCAATATGGATGAATAAAAATAGGTTTTGTTATTTATTAGAAAAAAGAAAGTAATATATTTAATATAAATATAAAGGATATTCGCAATCATTTTTTTAGACACATTCTTTATAGAATTTTTTTATATTGAGGCTAAATCATAGTGCTCTGAAAAATCCGCAAGTACTAAGAAACGAACCTGAGATCGCACGCACGCTCTACGTATATACAAAACGCCTAACGCCCTAACCAATTCAGTTAACGAAACGCGTTCGGATGTCTTCAATAAAAATCATTAGCACTTGTCCAACAATTTAAGGTACAACATCTTTTTAAATCCGAAACAATTAATTGAATAATTACTTTTTTTTAACTTTCTGTGTCGTTAAATATTTGAAACGATTTTATAAGTGTTCGATATCAATTGGTTCTGTTTTTAGAAGTATTCTACGTTATACGCTTTAAAAGAACTTGAGGCTACATATTTTGGTGCAATTGCAGAATAGGGGCATCCCTGTTTTTTGGCTGGAAAAACAATTTTTTCAGCAAGAAACTTTCAGAATCTTTAATTGAACGATAAATGAAACGATTTGACCAGACAAAAGTTTGAAATTATTGTTGCTTTTGTTACTAGGATGTCTTAAATATGGAAATATCACGATATCAGAAGGCTATCACAAAATAATAAAAATAATCATAAAAATAATCTGGTCAAAACCCTACCCTTTCCAACGTTTCGTGGGGCGGTAAGGCACCTCTGTAACTAGTACAAAAAATAATGTTGGTCACATCACTACCCATTTCCAACTTCACGTTAAATATGATTATCAAGATTGATCATCAAAGACCCACATTTGAGACATCATAGTAAAAAAAATAACAATAATTTTACATTAATGCCTCATCAAATCGCTTCATTCTTCGTTAAAATCAAAGATTATAATAGTTTGTTGCTAAAGACAATTTTTTTCCAGCCAAAACAGAGGTGACAGGTGACACCCTTATTCTGCAATCTAACCAAAATTTTAATTTGATTATGATTGATTTATTACTTAAGTGAATGCAATGTCAAACTTGCTGATTTCAATAAAAATATCTGTTTATCTCTATATTAAGCAACGATCTTTAAAACAGTCGTTCAGAATCATAATTAATCCAATTATATTAAAAAATACAAATATTTAGTTTAAGATTCAATCTAATATTTATCAGGAAATAAGTTTATATTAACAATAACAGTACGGGTCTTATACCCAATTGTCTCGTCCTCTCAAAATTCGAGATAAGTAGTCAATTATTTTTCATACATTTGGCTGCTCATATTCTCCAATAAATACGATAAAAAACTTAAAACAGTAAACATTTTCTCACGAAAAGAAATGATTTTTTTTACTAAATCAAGTGTTAGACACGTAAATAGTCATATTTCTCTAAGAAAATGTTTCTGAAACTCTCAATTATTATTGTTTAGTAACAAAAATGACCAAACCATTGGAAAAGTGATACTGTTAATTGAGTGTGCATTCAGTCATTAAGATCACCAATGAGTTCAATTAATCTAAGAAATAATCATTTTTACCTTATTTTTATGAAGTTCGAACATTGTAGGCTCGAAAGATTCAATTTAGGGCCAGTATTGAAGGAGAGGTTACACAGCGTCAAAGTAGGGTCTTGAATTATACAAATTTAGATTCTAAAGATTCAAAGTAGCTTCAGAAAGGTGCTACAGCTTCGAAGTAGGCTCTAACGTCTCATTCTCTAGGAGTTGAAAGTTTAAAGCAGGGGCTATAAGTTAAAATAACGTGAAAGATTCTAATAAGGAGCTGCAACTTCAAAGTCGGGTCTAAATTTTGACTCAGGATTGCTACTCCAAAGGGAAAACGTTTGCTTCGTAAGCAGGTGACGCAGCTATCTTTGCTTACAACCAATTTACTTAGAAGTAAGATATAAATCCTTGCTTGCGATATTTTCTATCATTTAAATGTGAAAGTTTTATTATAACTCAGACTACTTTTTCTAAAATTTTATTTCCACTTGAAGTTTTTTCGACGGGTAGGAAGTCCTTTAGTCTTCAATTTTAATTAAAATCTTAAATTCTCATCATTTTAGATTAATATGACAACATATTTTATTTAAATGTAGCATCATTGAAACTTAAAGTTTAATGCAGTGCTGAGGAAGGTCTTCAAAAAATGTATTAATTACAGATACATTTACTTAGTGAAAATAGATACTTACTACACTTAAATAAATAATTAAAGTCCTTGAAGTTTCTGACTAGTTCCTTTTTTATATACGGATTGCGGAAGCACATGTTACATAATAAAACATTATAAGTATTTCGAAAAAATAAATCAACGTTTTCATTATTATTTATCACAATATTGAAAAATGAACAATTTTGCAAGTTTTAGCACGCCTAGGGTAAGTCCTGTTGGATCTCACACATTGCGCTCGGTACTCAATGGGAAATACCTGCATTGTGCCGTTATTTACATCTAGCCAGTACTGAGCCAGTGGTCTCGCCAACGTTCAGCCAAATTTTGGCGGAACAGTGCTTAATCCTTTAATTAACAAAAAATGTAAAAATGAGAACAAATTCAATAATGGGATTAAAATAAATGATAATAGTTGACTGATATAATGTTAATATAAGAATAAAATAATTGATACCTAGCCCCTACTAAATTTATGTGCATTCGTTCATGAGGTCAGAAATTTTTTTCGCTTTTATAAAATTAGATTCACGGATAAGTGACCAGCCTATCCTTGGAAGAATTTTATCAAAGAAAATAAAATAAAATAGAAATAAAATTTGTTGAAAAGGTAGCGTCCGAAGAATTACGAATGAGTCATCACTGGCTACAGCTATGGCCGTCTCTGGGCGCACCATATTCCCCGGACCATCACTTGATCGGTGCGTGATAAAACGGAGGTCGCTGTAGCGGCAGAGGAAAGAAAACTTGACAAAAACGTGGAAGTGAAAGTTTCAGGGATGAAATATAAAGGGATAAAAGGATGAGATGGTAAAGAGATGAAGTATAAATATAAATACGTCTGCCGCGCGTTACCGCCGCCAGCATATATGAATAATGAACATTATTTCACCTTTGACTACACAGTAACATAGCTTATTCTTTTACTGATCAAGAACTATACCACATAAATACTATTTTTCACAATACTTTCGGCGAAAATACGCTTAAACGACATGTTTGCAAAAGCCTATGCACATAGCCCTGTTGAAGCATCATTACACGTGGTAGGTATTTATTTGACGACCCTGAATTTAGCTATACATTTAGATTTGAGAATTGGGGAATTTATTTAAACAAAACTAATTGTCCAATCAAAAAAATAAAAACATATCTGAATTTGGCTCAGCCATACCTCTAGGTGATTTTCGAATTAAGCAACAAAAATTATTTTAAAACAATTTTATTGTTATAAACAATGGGAACGCAATATAAACAAACCTAAAAGCTGAAAAATATTTTCAAGCACATTACTGCATACTTCAATAAAATACCCCTAGGTGCTTTTTGAATGAACGAAAAAAAAATTATTTAAACAAATAGAATGTTTATAAATTTCTTTTTCGTTTTTCACGATGTAATGTACGACAATGTTAAGTAAAACCTGATAACGCAAACTAAATAAAAATAATATTATTTTAAGCTTTAAACAAACAAAGTTAACACTTTATCCATCAAACATTGCTTATATCCGCTCCACTCTCACTGAATGCTGAAAAAGCCTTTAAAATAAATTTCTATATTCAGACATATAGCCAGAACGAACTAATTGTCCCAGAAAAAAAATGAAGGTAACGTTGAAAGCCTCTCATCTATATCTCCAGGTGATTTTTGAATCATTGAAAAAAAATTATTATTTAAACAATTATATTGTTTATAATATTTAGAATTTGTTTAAAAAATCAGTGAACAACAATTACAACTGACTAACAACTAGCTATCTAATATGGAATATTTTAGAATGGAAATAAATTTTTCAAAATGCAAAAATTCCCATTTAAACACTGTTTATACCCCCTCCACTCTGACTCGAAAAATCCATTGAAAATGATTCTTAAAATTGGGAACTATAGCTAGAACGAACTAATTGTCCCAGAAAAAAACTAAAGGTATCGTTGAAGGCCTCTCATCCATATCTCTAGGCGATTTTTGAATCATTGAAAAAAAATTATTATTTAAACAATTATATTGTTTATAATATTTAGAATTTTTTAAAAAAATCAGTGAACAACAATTACAACTGACTGACAACTAGTTATCTAATATGGAATATTTTAGAATGGAAATAAATTTTTCAAAATGCACAAATTCCAATTTAAACATTGTTTATACCCCCTCCACTCTGACTCGAAAAATCCATTGAAAATGATTCTTAAAATTGGGAACTATAGCTAGAACGAACTAATTGCCCCAGAAAAAAACTAAAGGTATCGTTGAAGGCCTCTCATCCATATCTCTAGGTGAATTTTGAATCATTGATAAAAAATTATTATTTAAACAATGATATTGTTTATAATATTTAGAATTTGTTTAAACAAACAGTGAACAACAATTACAACTGACTGACAACTAGTTATCTAATATGGAATATTTTAGAATTGAAATAAATTTTTCAAAATGCAAAAATTCCAATTTAAACATTGTTTATACTCCCTCCACTCTGACTCGAATAATCCATTGGAAATGATTTTTAAAATTGGCAACTATAGCTAGAACGAACTAATTGTCCCACAAAAAAACTAAAGATATCGTTGAAGGCCACTCATCCATATCTCTAGGTTATTTTTGAATCATTGAAAACAAAATTATTATTTAAACAATTATATTGTTTACAATATTTAGAATTTGTTTAAACAATCAGTGAACAACAATTACAACTGACTGACAACTAGTTATCTAATATGGAATATTTTAGAATGGAAATAAATTTTTCAAAATGCACAAATTCCAATTTAAACATTGTTTATACCCCCTCCACTCTGACTCGAAAAATCCATTGAAAATGATTCTTAAAATTGGGAACTATTGCTAGAACGAACTAATTGTCCCAGAAAAAAACTGCAGGTATCGTTGAAGGCCTCTCATTCATATCTCTAGGTTATTTTTGAATCATTGAAAAAAAATTATTATTAAAAAAACTATATTGTTTATAATATTTAGAATTTGTTTAAACAATCAGTGAACAACAATTACTTCTGACTGACAACTAGTTATCTAGTATGGAGTATTTTAGAATGGAAATAAATTTTTCAAAATGCAAAAATTCCAATCTAAACATTGTTTATACCCCCTCCACTCTGACTCGAAAAATGCATTGAAAATGATTCTTAAAATTGGGAACTATAGCTAGAACGAACTAATTGTCCCACAAAAAAACTAAAGATATCGTTGAAGGCCACTCATCCAATTCTCTAGGTGATTTTTGAATCATTTAAAACAAAATTATTATTTAAACATTTATATTGTTTACAGTATTTAGAATTTGTTTAAACAATCAGTGAACAACAATTACAACTGACTGACAAATAGTTATCTAATATGGAATATTTTAGAATGGAAAAAAATTTTTGAAAATGCAAAAATTCCAATTTAAACATTGTTTATACTCCCTCCACTCTGACTCGATAATTCCATTGAAAATCATTTTAAAAATTGGGAACTATAGCTAGAACGAACTAATTGTCCCACAAAAAAACTAAAGATATCGTTGAAGGCCACTCATCCATATCCCTAGGTGATTTTTGAATCATTGAAAAAATTTATTATTTAAACAATTATATTGTTTATAATTTCTAGCATTTGTTTAAACAATAAGTGAACAACAATTACAACTAAATGACAAATAGTTATCTAATATGGAATATTTTAGAATGGAAATAAACAAATTGTTTAAACAAATTGTTAATATTATAAACAATATCATTGTTTAAATAATATTTTTTCAGTGATTAAAAAATCACCTAGAGATATGGATTTTTCGAGTCAGAGTGGAGGGGGTAAAAACAATGTTTAAATTAGAATTTTTGCATTTTGAAAAATTTATTTCCATTCTAAAATATTCCATATTAGATAACTAGTTGTCAGTCAGTTGTAATTGTTGTTCACTGATTGTTTAAACAAATTCTAAATATTATAAACAATATAATTGTTTAAATAATAATTGTTTTTTCAATGATTCAAAAATCACCTAGAGATATGAATGAGAGGCCTTCAACGACACCTACAGTTTTTTTCTGGGACAATTAGTTCGTTCTAGCTATAGTTCCAAATTTTAAAAATCATTTTCAATGTATTTTTCGAGTCAGAGTGGAGGGGGTATAAACAATGTTTAAATTGGAATTTTTGCATTTTGAACAATTTAGTTCCATTCTAAAATACTCCATATTAGATAACTAGTTTTCAGTCAGTTGTAATTGTTGTTCACTTATTGTTTAAACAAATTCTAAATATTATAAAC